>NW_008825076.1:6890626-6933403 GCF_000699105.1 Pygoscelis adeliae
TCCTTGAATCAGAGCTGTAAAGTGAGTTCCTTTGGAGCGTTTAAATGAGTGAGTCTTGTCGGGTGGCAGCCTAGAGAGTTTGGGATATCTTGTTTTGCCGGTTATCAGTGTATTCATGTTAGCACGATAGATAGATGATAATTCTGTGTGGGCATCCAGAACTGACTGCAAGAACATTTTTGACTGAAAACCAAAACGCAACCTAAATCATCACAGATCTGTCTTTTACTTCTATGCACACGCAGGTCTCAGACACTTCTTGATCTGCTGATACACGAATGTGCTTTCTTACATTTCTCTCTTCAGAGAGAGGCATACTCTTTCTATCTTCCTGCTGCAACTGGTTTAGTTTACTATAGGCTTGATGTCACAGTTTGTCCTTTTTATTGCATTTTAGTAGAATCTTACCCTTGCTCAGTGACTTCAGGAATGTTAGAAAAAGTCTTCTGTCTTTTTATAAATGATTGAACTTAGATGTCATTGCCTCAGGCTCCTTGGTCTCTAGACAAAATTTGTACTTCCTGGTAAATATATATTTTTCAATTGTAGAAGCAAATATTTTGCATACCTAAAGTTTATTAATAGAAAATAAGGGAGCAGACTGGAAAACGGAGATAGAAATACTGAAGCCTACCCATAGAAGCCCTACAGAGAATTTACTTATCCATATTGTGCCTTAGTTTTTCATTTATATGTAGTCTGACTGTTCCACAGAAAGAGTCTGATCGTTTACTGGTGAAGTTCCTTGAACTTTTGAGATGAAGGACTTGATGTAAATCCAAAGTATGGGAGCTGTAGAAGGTGGAATTGTAAATGGCAGATTAAAACCAGACAAGTCAGTTGCAACTGAACTACATTACAGTAAGAGGGCAGTCTATATGCTTTTTCTAGAATGGAGAACGCCTATATTTCTCAACCTGCTTTCTTAATCTAATTTTCTTTCTTCCTAGAAATAAAGAAGTAAAACTAGTGCCAAAATGTTGCTTACAACATACCTGTGCACCAAACCTCTATTATTTCTACTTTAGAATAAACCATCTCTAGCCTTTTGGAATTGCACCTCTCCATCAATGGTTACAGATATTTAAGGAACATGTTTCTATCCTGGCTGAGATACAGCTTCAGTGAATTTGCCTACCCTTGGAATTGGGGATATGGATTTAGCACTTGCATAGCTAGCAACCTGGCACATACTCACAAATCAGGTCATTTTCCATTCGAATGTTAATATTTGCACCAGCAATTCATGCGCAGATGGAGGTATAAATTGTACCCCAAAAATAAAGCCTAGCATTTGAAAATGTGCATTTTAAATGCAAGCAATTATTCTTTGCCATATGCCATCTATCAGTGGTCATATACAGGGAAAAGGAGGGAAAAAAGGGGAAGGCTACTGCAAATTTTTTAGATCAATTCTGACTACTGCAGCAAACACGTTTAGGTGAACAAGGTAAAAACCTATAACTCTGCAGAGTATTAATATGGTTAGATGCTGTTCATGCTCAAATTCTGGATGAAGTTTAGAGCATTTTCTTACACAATAATCTTTTTCTGGCTTTTAGAATTGTCTATTCTGGACTGTACAATTAGTCCATCATCTTGGCTTCTTTGTTTAGCTTTTGGGAACATATCCAGCACAGATTTAGGCATCTGTGTGATTTTATACGTGAATATTTCCACTGAAGCCAAAGGGAAATGCTAGCATTTCATAAAATAAGGCACATGCACAAACCTCTGCAAGTTTGCGGTCTTGATCCCTGAGATGATTTCCAGCTTCAGCTGGATCATTGATCTCCGTCTGGTGTATTTGTCTTCTATATTTCCCAAACTATTTGCCATGAATATATTAGGTTTGTTAGTTGTGTTATAAACAACTCTGCTGGCTCTTCTCTATCAGTGCGTTTGTAATATAATAGTAATTATTCCAGGGCTCCTTGTAAACCTCAGGAATCATGTGTTATCACATCAGAAAGATGCCAGATTGTCAGGGGTTTTGCATTGTCATCTTAACCCTGCCACAGATAATGGCTATTGAATTGCACTCAGTTCCACAACTGAATCTCTGCAGCTGTATTGTACCTGCGGAGAGCTTCAGCGTCTGGGTTTGAGATCAGATGGACACTAGTACAGAATGTTAATGATCTTATGCATGGTCACACACACACATATGTACTTAAATCTGCGTGCACACAGGCTTCTTTAGTTTGTGTAAAGCTTCACAGAAGCATGTTGTGTAACATAACTTGATAAAGAAAGGATGGTGGATTGTTTAGGTTTATGCTGCAGTGACTACATTTAATGGTTGTTTTGTTGGGAGAAAGATTTTGCCACCTTCTGGGAAACTACCTGTATTTAAAACATGGAGACCTGAAGGTACTAGTGACACCTTTCAAACAAGTGTGTCCTCAACATACTGTGAGAGAGCAGTAGGGTTATAGTTACAGCTGACAAATACATAAAGGCTGTTTGAATTCTCTGGGACCATTATATTTCCATTAATAACAATTTAAGCCTGTTTTTCTCAATGATTTAAAGTCAGAGGACCAGCTACGCTTTTTAAAGTATATTGCAAAAAATGTCAAAGAGCTGCATAGGTTAAAATTCAAATGTGCATTTATTGCTTGAATTGTCTTCCATTATGCTTCTTTTCTTGCTTGTGGGATTTATAAAAAGAGGGGAAAAAAAAAAAAACAGGCTTTGCAGATCAGTTCTAAATTCTTACAGGATGTCATTGGGCTCCAAACAAGGAATGCTGGCTTGCCTTGCTTTTTCTCTGTGGTTTTACAGTTCTGAAGAAAATCATTAGTTGCTGGTTTTTGCCTAAAATACAGACTGGAGCCATGCAAGCCAGGCAAGGGATTTGTTTCCACCTGTTCCAGGATGGACAGTAATATGTTTTCAGTCTGAGCTGCATTAGGAACCAGATCTGTGATGCACCAAATGCCCTCAAATTCTATTGACACCAAAGAGAGTTTAGATCTCTCAGCATCTTCCTGTATCCAACCCTAGATTTTTAAGACTCTGCAGACCCCAGTATACCCCCTCTGTTTGATGACTGCTCCTAATAACTTACAGTATCTGCTACAAGTTTTTAGCAAGTGAGTGAAAGAACTAGAGACAGAAAAAGGATGCTTAAAATCCCCCTGTCTTACAGGAAGAGTATCTTTTCAGGTGTGAGATAAATGGCAGTTGCAGTGAAACCTTCACAAAAGCTGCAGCTTAATGAGAATCCATCAGGCAGAGCTGCTTACTAACATACAGCTGAAGCCTTTCAAGGAGAAAGGTGGGAATAGACTGAGTAACAACCATGGTATCAGCCTGTGTCTGGTAGAAGATTAAAAAAAAAGAAAGCCTGAGCACAAGCTTTCTTAAACTCCACAAGTAAGAAGGCCAGCATGCTGGCAGGAAAAAGACAACTTGTTACACTGATTTTGTTCACAAAACCCATTCAGTTAATTTAACACTGCAAAGAACTTGCAGCAGCAAGAAAAACAGCCACGGAACACTTTTGAGAGTTGTTATTTTGCTGAGGCAAAGGCATTAAGGTTGGATCCTGGTCTTGCTAGAAAAAATAGGCCAATGTGGCATAGTCTGCTTGATATTACCCATGTACTTCAAAAGAATTAAATATTGTTTTCTTGACGGGAAAAAAGTAACAGCAAAAAAAGACATCTTTGTCTACTGACAATAGCAAAAGACTAAGGACGCGTGTTGATAGACAAATTTCTGCTTTGAATCAATCTTTGTGAAAATGTGTTCAACATTGAGATGAGAAAACTTCCTCAGTAAAGGCTTTTACTGCACGGTTCTTCCATCTATTAAGTCGTAATGGTGATATGCATAATATTGGAAGGTTATAATTGAAAATGTCTTTGGATCATCACTGGTGGCAAAATTTGTTTGAGAGCTATCAGATTAATCTAATAATGCCTATAAGGAAAGCATGAAACTACATTAGAGACAATGCTGTGATTACCTCCCTTCTCTTCCCTTCTCTACAAAAAAGATAAATATAAACATTTTCTGAGTTTCTTTCATGGTAGATTAGGAAATAAACCATCATGCATGCTAAACATTAAAGAATGGGACTAAATTAAATTTCTGAAACAGAGGAGGCAACATACTGTATGGCCAATAGCAGATATTTAAAAGATCTAATTTCTTGGAACAAGATAAATGCATAAACAAATATACTTCTTAAGCTTATTAAGCATCTTACTACATTTCCCCTCTGGTATTCTTGGGCTGTGATTTTTGAGAATCAGTAGTAATTTGGGTTGTGCCCACTGCTTGTGTTTTCAAGCTGAGACAGCTCAAGCAACTGAATTTTTTTTTTTTTTTTAAGAAAGATTGGACCATGTGTGGTGGCTATGGGTTTGTCCTCAGCTACTTTTCTCTTCTACTTTATCTTTCTACAGGACCCATATTCCTGTGTCAGAGAGCAGATCTCTTAAGAAGTTTATTGCCTGATCATGCCTGTGGGAACCCTTTCATGTACCCTTCCTCCCCATCTTCCTCCCTCTTCCAATTTTTACTGTTTTTTCTGTCTCACATTCTCTAAAAAACCTCAAGCTCTTCTGAAATGTCCCAAACCAGGCCTTCAGAGCTGTACATTATTTTGGAATTGACAGGCTCAAAATAACAGACTGAAAGACAAAGCCTTCCTAAGCAGATGAAGTTCAGTGCAAGACTTCTTGCCTTTCTTACGTATAGTTTGAAAACTGGTCAAAGATGGTATTCACCATGGATATTTCCTCAGAGACCTAAAAAATAGCCAGTTAGTTTCCCTTTGTTTTATTCTTGTTCCTCTTAATGCCCTGAAATATCAGCTGTGAGCTAATTTGCTGTAATCTTTTCCAGGCTCAGGTAACCTAACTGTACCCCTGCATTACCAAAGTCAGTAAATTTGAAAGTCCCTGACTAGCTGGGGTTTAAAGTTTTTTTTAAATGAAAAATTAGCCATTTTTATCTTTTGTGAGAACCAAGGACCTCAGTAGAGCACTATCCTTGAAGCATAGCTGCCTTTCAACGTTTTAAAATGCCTACAGAAGCCCCATAGAAGTTTGAGTTGCGTTCTCAGACCTCATCCTTCAGTCTGCAGGAGCTCTTAAACAGTTTTTTCCGAAGATATATATCTAGCTATCTGGGACTGTTTGAAGGTACTAGACAGGGCAAAATGGCACTCCAACTGGTCAGATTCAGGAAGGATTTTATCTTATATTGTAACATGTTTAATGCACATCTGTGATCCCTGGTAGGCAACCACCTGGATCTCATAGAGATGTCAGCCATTTGGGGGTCCAGCTGTCCTTTTATAATTCTCCTGGCTGCTGTTCTATTGTTGACAATTAATACAGCACAAAAGGCAACTGTAGGTATTGTTCAGTGGGTATCAACAACCTTTCCTAGCTAATCCTTCCTCTGAGCTGAGCCATAAAAACTCAGTCTCCACTTTAACCTTTTCCTTTGCAAGAATACAATAGGCTAAATTGTATTATTTTGTTCCTGTGCAGTGTAGTACTGGTACCTTTTGTCAAAGGGCACCCACAAAAATGTTCCTCTTTAGCTTGTAATAAATCCTTTGTCCCCAGGATGCGTGTATTTGCAGACAAGGCAGCAGAAGAGGAAAGACTTTAGAATATCGATCCTATCATTTCCATTCACCTTTAAACAGAAATTTTCCCCGATATTAAGATGCAGCCCTGGAGACAAAATATATAAATGTGCTTGGAGGGAGGTATTTGTACATGTTTTTGAAAAGTATGCAGAAAGAAACTGAAGGGTGTTGACCTAAAACTGCTCCCTCTAAGACTAGGATTTTTGTTGTTGAATTCAGTGGGTATTGAGTTAAACTGAAACAAAATCTTTTGAAAATCTGGCTTAGAATTTCATGATGTGGATTTAACTGGAGTATTGACTTCAGAGCGCTGTGTCGTGGATGCTTCATCCCTCCAGAATACATGCTTCAAGTGACTTACATTCCAAAGACAAGCAAAAAACATTTGTTAAAAGCCCTGATGTAGTTATCTGTAAAAATTAGTGGTTTTCTCCTTATGCAGCTATCATTCCGACAGAGCTAGATGAGACAGCTAAAAGCTGCCCGGAGTGCCAGGGCCATTCACATGCAAGATTGTATGCTCTGGGATACAACAGGGCTTGTCCCACAGACAAGGGACACATACATCAGTGTGGCCAGTTTTGCCTGGAGGCTGTTCGGAGTCCATTTTACTCAGCAGTGTAGATGGTCCAAGAAAATGTGCCTCCTGTATTCTCTTTCAGTCCCCATTGGTGGTAGGAAGATACAAGGACTGTTTGCCGGCCACTTTTTCAGGAGCGCACACAGAGATTTAAAGCCTTCCTTAACGCTTCTATTTCGGAATATCATGGCCCTCAGGGTGGGTTTTTTTTTTTTCCTAGATTCACATCACAGAACCAAGAATAGAACCTATGTCTGCTGAACTATGGAATAAAATTTATATCCATTTGAAGGGCTAATATAGCAAGGTCATGAGTCCCCTGAGATATTTTGAGTGTATCCTCCAATCACACTGAAATTAATAGACAACCGTTGAACAACCTGGACGAAGTGACCGGGCTTGCTGGAGCCATAGACGTGACTTGAAGGATGGGGAAATTCACAGTTGGTATGAATAAGTTTTTCTAGCCAAGGAGAAAAGATGACAGTTGAAAAATTTGTCTTTATAAGCATGACATATCATTTCAATAAAAATATTGGTGTCTCAGTTGGATGAGATGAAAGGATCAGAATAATTCAACTACCGCCCTTCTTTTGCCTCCAGTTACCATAGTGCTATTGACCATGTGAACTTAAGGTTGTAATATTATTTATTGGTAAGTCATCACATATGTCCCTGATACTTTAAAATAAAATCAAGACAAGCGTTCCTGTCCGCTAGAACTTATAATGCATATTAATTATATTTTTCAGTAACAGATGAAGGGAATCATAGTGGAAAGGTTACACAGTATAGAGAAAAGGTCATTTTATATGCAGGCAGATGTGCTAGATGTTAAGGAGCACAAAAGTTATAGATAAGTGTAATGCAAAGAATGCCCAGTTTTGGATTATTACCAGCCTGGAATCAATCCGATACAATTTCCTATGAAACATCTGTGTATTTGAGTGAGTTTCTTCTTAAATGTGACATTTTCTGAAGAGGACCAGGGTTCCCTTTCAGTAGATTACAAAGGAATGTTTTAAGGAGCCATCACTTTATTTGAAAAGATATACACCAGAAATACTAAAATATTGGAGAAATATTGCTTCTTGAACTAATTTACAGCCTGCTTAACTGTATAGGGGACTCTATCTTAGCACACTCCTGTATGAGATGCAATCATTCTGCTTTCCAAGTATTCTGGCCTGCTTCTCTGTAGATATTTTTATTCGGGGGTACAAGGCAGTGGAAACACTGCTCTAAGCTGCTTTTCTCCTGAAATCAAATGTGTGGTTAACGTGCGAAGACTATTGTACGAAGGTTAAATAATCTCAAGCAATTTTTACACATGAATTATGTTATGCTATTTTTGTAATGGCTGTGCTAATCTTTTTCATATTTATATGGAAGACATTTGTTTTGGCTTTAATCTATATTTTTTGTGGACTTTGCCCTTTTTAATATTTAAACATCAGAAGAAGAAATAGTCTTTTCAAGCTAATTGATAATCTATGTAGTTTGAGCTTAAAAAATAAACTGAAGCTAGCAGGCAGTTTTCAGCTTTTTCGTACCACTGTCATCTCAAATCTCTTAATTACAGAAGACCTCATCACAGAATCATAGAATACCCTTAACAGAGTAAGTCAATTAATTTTATACAGTAGCATAAAAACGACATAACATGTTGAATTAGAGTATTTGCCACTGCTAAAAACTTGCACATGAATCTGGCATCTTGGTCTTGATAAACCTGAGGCCTCCAGTATTTCCACTGTAGTCTGAGTTATTTCTTTTGTCTTAAAATGCTGTAAGTAAATGACTTGGCACTCAACAAAGAAGCAAACTTACAAAATAAAAAACCCTAAAATGTAATTATTTCAAAATACTTGTACTTCTAATAATGATTTTCACAAAGATCTATACTTTTCTAGTACAACAACTACATCAGTGGAACAGAAATTTGTCACTGAAAGAACAAGAAGAATAGAGACGATACCTGAAATTTTAAGGAAAACACCTTAAAGTTAAAGTTATAGGGTGAATATTGGTAATAATGCGAATAGAGAAGTATTTCCAATATGAAAATGAGAGACAGGACTGAAAAACAACACCCAGTTCAACTTTTTACTACGATAGTAATCTGGGGAAGTTTAGATCTGGGTCTTGACACAAATTTCTCAGCTTTGACACCTTCTAATTAAAATGTCATGTCACGTAACTGAGGCTGACAATAGAGTATGTCTGGTTTGAACTCTGAGCTCTGGTCCTTTCTCGCACTGAATGCTCTAAGTGGATTCCACCTAATTGTTCAGAAAATATCTCTGAACTACAGACTGTGTAACCCTTCTTGTGGCTCCTTTGTAGGAGGGAACAAGGAAAGCTACAAAGACAAGCTCCGAGCCCTCTAAATATTTCAGAGCTGGTGCTTCATAAGGACCTACACATTTTGCAGTTCAGGGTAGGTGGGGACAGATGGTGGCTTGATGTTCAGAACGAACCATTGCGTGCAGAATGACACCATGAAATCTCTTCAGCATTGCTGCCTGACTCAGTCACAGCCCAAAATAATACCCCCTGCCCCCAGTATTTGCGTAGTCACTACTGTGAAGCTTTTGTGTTCTGACTTTGTGATAAATATGGTAGCAAATAGTGATGATATGGAAGAGGCCAATTTCACCCGTAGCTGTGCTAGCAGGTTTTTTTTACTGTTTCTATAATAAACACAAATATATATCTGTGCACTCACAAATATATGTCTATGCACTCTTACACATGTACATTTTAACTAATTCCTGCTCCTGAGTTTAATTACATGCTATGCTATCTGCAAATAGCGTCTTATAATGAAGAGCTAAATTGGTACTTTGTCAGGGTACCCAAACATCTTTAGGAAATCGTAAATCAATTGGCACACAAAATGAGGTTTTATGACTCAGCCATTCCTTCCAAGCTATAAAGTGAACAATACATATACCTCTTTCTAGACTTGAGTATGCCAATGATTAACTGAGAATATTTTCTGAGTGATTTGTTACATTAAAAAGCACTAAAATTACTTATGCCAATAAGTATGTTATAGTTAAACTCTATATATTATTTAAACAGTTTGGTTACTGCTAGCATGATTTATAAATTCAATATAAAAATGCTCAGATTTTTCACTGGTTATATTATTAGTCTCTTGATAAAAATCCCTTGCTTTTCTTCCATCTCAAGGGAACTTAATTTAAATATGAATAATGGAAAAAAGCCCACTTCCAGAAATTTAAGCTAATCATGCCTTTTAAGGCAGAGAAAACTTGGATAGAATTTTGGAGTTAGTATAAAAGAATGAAATGGTGACAAATTGTCTTATAACTTGACACGTGATAAAATGCTGTGCATATTTGATGAAGCATTTGTGTTTTGAAAGTTAGATGTGCATCTCAGTAAAATATGTTTATGAAGTGCTAGTAGTTAATTAGTAAAAAAGGGATAAAAATTCTTTAAGTTATTTGTAATATTTTCCAGTTTCAGATTCCAGTAATACTGAATTGAAAGTAAGTGCAAAGACATGGTGGTGAGAAGGTAGAATTATGATTCTTGAATAGCTGAAGGTCTGGGGACACTTTATCGTGGGGAAATAGTTCAAGCCCATCATTGTAAAGGAAAGGGAGGCGTTATGCTAACTTATGTACTATCTTATTGGAAATAGCGCGCCTCAAATATAGGGTAGTGTGTCATCAAAATCAACTACTAAGGCTTTTCTAGGCAAAGTCTCCTTGTCCTCAGAAGTTCTGCTTGAAAGAACTTCAGGATCTTAAGGCAAACAGCCTTTGTTTAAAGTGGAAAACAGTCTGCTGTAACTCAGTATTACTATGAGCAACATTGATGAGTCACATTTTTTTAATACAATGAAGTTATTTGACCTTTTGAAAAAATTGGATTATTGAGAGTCCTAACTAGACTCAGGGGTGCTAATGCATAATGATCTGTCACAACCGTTTTCGTTTTTCAGTAAGATATGGTCCTGATGTTTGGGACGTCTTGGAGAGTAGGTGGCAAGCCATCATCAACACAAGTTGTCTTCTGAGTTCCATAAATCTGAGCCTGCTTTCTACCATCCATTCCCCTGAGTGACAGCACCTTCCAAGGGTCATCGAGGTAGGTAAAAAAAAAAAGCTGGATTTAAAGAAGGAGGAATATAAGTACAGACTAGCTTCCATGCTTGATTCTATACCAGGGTGTGTCTAGTACAATAACTAGAGCAGTTGAACGGGAATTTGTCACTGAAAGAACAAGAATAGAGACAATACCTGAAATTTTGCAGTATTAAGCATATCCTACAACTGACCTTGCTTTTCATATTAGGTGTATAGAACTTTATACCCAATGCTGTGGTCAGAACATCTTTACTTTCACATGTCCTGATTTCTTTTGATCTTCAGCATCTCCATTTCTATAGCTTTAACATAGTAAATTGAATTGCTGGGATTTTCAGCAGGTCAGCTTGAGATACATCCTTCCCAAGAGGAAAAAAATGTTTTGCTGAAATCAGATTTATTTGGTTGTTTTGCTGTTGCTTAAACCTGGCATGTTATTCAAGCAAAGAAGAGTCTGACTGGTGCTCCGATGTGTGGATGCACTAAAGCAAACATCAATAGTGGTTTAAACAAAGTGGAAGAAAATACCCAATGGGTTAATTAGGAAAGTTCCATAGCAGGATTCAAATTAGGCTCAATGGGTCATGGAGAAATAGTTTTTATTTATCCAAAACCAGAAGTGGGATTCAAACCTTGATTGTGAGTTTCAAGTAAGTTTTCAGGCTGCAAGCAAATTACACATTTTGAATAATTTAGGGAGTTCACTGACTGTTCTGACTGTTGCCTTGAATTTCCTCTGCAGTCCTGCTGTCTGCTACACCGGCTTTAGTTTACAAACATTATTGGCACTTTGGCAGCGTAAGTTTCTTTTTTTCCTCCCTCTCTCTCTCCAGGATGTCTCACGCTTTTGTGAAGGTTTGGCACGTGTCCATTGCCCAACAATCACAGATGTTATCCATGTATTTCCACTGCTAGGTAATAAAATTCCCCAGTGTGATAACCCGTGTGTTTCTGAAGATATAGCTGCTGCTGCGCAAGTTGTATTGTTCCTTGCTCAGGGTTGGAAATTTGATATCCCATCTCTCCTTTCTTTTGCCTTCATTTCCTTATTTCCAAAAGACATGGAATTTGTTAAGGGAATAACTGATAAATGAAAATTAGTAATCGCTATTAATAAGCCTTCTGTACATGCAAATTTTAAAACGACAGCATATCTTCTAATATAATTACCAAGTGTTATTTGTGCTACTATGGATAAGGTTGTGTCCGCTCTTTTATCCAGTAAACTTTTATTGTGGAGCTTAAACCCCAGGAAATAGATCAATTTATGATGAAGCTCTGGCTCTATACATTCAGGCAAGGACTGAATACTTCATAAAATTTTATTTAAAAGACATTCAGTTATTTTTCATTAGAAGAGTAAAAGAATATTTTGTTTACCATTTTATCATGATGATTTTTTTAGTTTCTCTAACAGAAAAATATCTGTTCCTATTAAGAATAAAGTATTTGGCCATTATTTTTTAACACCTATTAGTATTTTGCAAAAGACTGAAGAAGTAAATGATTGTGACATTGTAGGTCATATAGTTATTGTATATACAGAGAAAATACTCTGTAACCTATTCCCAGTGTTTTTCCTTAAATATTTATCCTCACTGAATGCCAAACCGAAACATGAGTCTGTTGCTATCGCTTCGTTCGGGCAGCCTCAGAATCTGTAACTCTAGCTCCATTTTCTGTTTGTAAATCGTGTTGTTTAATCTTGAATAACTGAACAGTGAAGTCAGTGTTGCTCATTAGCATACAACAGATCTTGTGATGACGACGATTTTGTGCAGCAGTGGTTTCAGATGAGCTATTGAGGATCCCTAGTGAGATCCCATCAGAGGCAATTACTCTTATTTAAAACCATAATTCAACACCTGCTCCTCTCACCTAAGATTTGTCTGTTCAAAAAAATGAAAATGTGCTCTGGTGGTCCAGAAGCATGATGTTTCCCAGCAGAGGGTCAGGTTCCTGCCCTCCCATCTTTGATTGCACAGTTGTCTTAGGAAAACTGTGCCATAAAAATGTGTTGAATTTCTTGGGTTTTGCCTTCAAAAGTTATTGGAATATGTGACAAAAAGCATCTCTTCTGTTTGCCCTCAGCACGTGTGTTACCCTCCTTTGAGAAGGCTATGCCTTGATCAAGTAGGGCATTTTGGCAGCAGGAGGTACTCTGGGAGTCGCAGATGATGTGCAGGGATGGATGGCTCTGACGGAAGCAGAGGAGGGGGAGGGTTGGCACAAGCCAAGACTGCTCAGGGACGTTACAGCACCGGTATTTATGGTGATGGAAGGAGAAACTTCCTAGAGACTAGATGGGACCAAGCACAGTTTTCTGAATCCACGTCTTGAAGCAAGAGTTTCTCCACAAGGACACAGCTGGTAGGGAGATTACGGCTTATAAACTCTTTTTATCTCTCTCTGGTTTACTTTTTAATTTTCTCTGTTTAAGAAGTATAATCATCCCATTTCGCATTCTGAAAACAAACAGGCTTTGATTTGCTAACAATAAGGAAAAGATCTAGATGGATCCACCTCAAAGCTCTGGCTGACTGGGAATTAGCAGTGGCAGGATTGCTTTGGGAACTGTAAAAAAAGGCTGTGTGATTTGGATAACAGGAAGAACCATACCCAGATTTTTTTTTTTAATGTTTTCTGCTGATATGAATTTCATTCAGAAATTATTATTTTGTTTGGCTTCAAACATTCCATGGGCTACTAAGGATTTCTTTCGTGGCATTTGGCAAAGAGAAAAGAATCTAAGTTCATGGAAAGAGTTGGAACAATGAAATACATTTTTGAGTGAATTTCTTTCTTACCAAAATAAATTTACCCAGTTCTCCTTGCCACTTACATGGACTTCACTCCCTCAGCTTTTCTTTTCACAGAAAGACACCTCTTATAGCCTTTATAATAAAACATAGATCGATGCTCTTTTCAGAACAACAGTTAAACTTTTTCAGCTGATGTGTCACTCTAGAAGACACCATTTCGGATGTGATTAAACAAAGAAGTCAAACATTCTGCAGTAGATTAGGCTTGAGCCAGTCTTTGGGGATTTGCTGAGTGATAGTGAAAAAGAATTTAGCAAATCACTTTGGGATTGGGGATGCTAGTGATTCTACACGCTGTTTTGGGCTGTTTTCATTAATTGCTTTGTGCACTTGTGGTCCTTTTCCTTTTTGAAGCTTGTTATATTTATAAAGTAATGTAGCAAACAGGCTGTATTAGTGCCTGATTAGTGGAAATAAATAACCATATGTTTGTGAGCAGTCCTTTGGCTACTTGCCATGTCCAAATTACTGTGAACAACCAATGCTTTGCAAGCTACCACATGGTCCCTGCTCTAAATTCCTCAGATTAATTTCATCACTTAGTGCATGGCTTTTGATAAAATAGAGTAATAAGGGAATTAAAAAATATAGTAATGGTAAATTTTTCTTGCTTTAATGATTGTCTTCAGATCCCTCAGTATTAATATGGTGTGGGAAAATTCCTGTTTTGGCTTTTATTTTAAATTGCTAGACATTTTCTCCATTCTTGTCAAACAGTAAAAATATTGACTATAATGTTAGTGGGTAAAGTTAAATGTTAGTGGGAATAGCCATTCGAAGAGAGAGGCATGAGGGTGGGGAGAAATCAATAAATAATTTCCATTTTTTCTCTTAAATTCATCAAAGCGGGGTAAGTGACCATAAAGTTAATAGACAATAAAAGGAGAAAGAAAGTGACCATAAAGTTAATAGACAATAGAAGGAGAAAGATTTGGTCCGGGATAACTTCATTATGCTCTAGATTTGCCACGGATGAATCTTCCTAGTTAATCCAAATCTCATAGGAAGTAGCCTGTTTTAGTGATGGAGCAATAATGTTATCTTTAATTGGAAGCCAAATTGACCCTCAGAGCTTTAATTTTTGGGTTAGACTTGGGGACAGGAATCTTGTAATAGTTCAACAAGTTCAATAGTTGAAAACAGAGTAAGCCAACTTGTACACTGTGTATATACAAGTATAACTTAGTTTCTGGTTGGTAAAACAACCTGAAATCAAATAGATCCATGGTTTATTTCTCTATGGAAGAAAATAGGCCAGACCATGAATGCACACAGAGAAGCATAGGTCTGGTTTTGAAGATTTTGTAAAGTCCACAAGCATATACAGATGACTCCATGGAGTCAACAACATGATTTTGTGGGGATGCTACCTGAATTGTTGATCGTTCACTTTTCTTCTTGATTAAGAGAGGCTAGTTTTATATTTGTATTTAGTAAGCCCTTATATCTGGCGTAACTCTTCAACTACAATGGACCCTAAATACGAAAAATGTAGAAAAAAATGTACGTCATATGCATTTACAATATTTACAAGCATATAGAATCTGTTTCATCATACCTTCTAACTTCATTAATGCATAAAGCTTAG
Organism: Pygoscelis adeliae; assembly: GCF_000699105.1. Lineage (NCBI taxonomy): Eukaryota > Metazoa > Chordata > Aves > Sphenisciformes > Spheniscidae > Pygoscelis > Pygoscelis adeliae. Next base: position 6,905,358 of record NW_008825076.1, read on the forward strand.
AAGAAGCAGTAATAGTAACAGGTTCTGCTGTGTTCACCTTGAATTTCTCTTAGTCTGATTCTTAGCCTGAATCTGCACTCAGAGCTTCATTCCTAATTTACACATGCAGTGTTTTTAAGGATGTCAACACCTATTTATGCCTGCAGATCCTGAGCTTAGGTATGCCTGTACCGTTAATGGTCTTTTGCACCTGCATTTGCATAGTTCTCCGAACTGTGGGAGGGGAAGATAATTTCTGTTTTACAAGTGCAACATATTACGTTGCTAAGGCCACATGTTGACAGATCTAGGAACTGAATCCAGATCTCCTGAGCCCTGTTCCTTCACCAAGTGGCCATCCTTTCCTTCCAATAACTTTCTGCAAATGTGGACTATTTTGCGCATATAGATCAGGCAGCGCTTTACAACCCCTGCATTTTAGATTGCTCTACCCTTAGTACTGATCAGCCATGTGTCTCAGCTCCCTAAATCGTCATTCCCGAGGGTGTGCTACATGACCTGCCTGAGGAGGTAATTGCACAAATTATGATGCCATGATGTATCAGGGCAACAGGCAATAGCTGTAATCAGTGTGTAATAAGGTACTGATGCTTCCTATCTGTTGCATGAGGATCAGTCTTCAGAATGAACAGGATAGAGTTTTCTATCTAGATTTCATGGATCCCATTTATCAAATCTCAAGTGAGAGGCAAGAGTTGCACCTATGTTTCAGACCCACATCTTCAGTCACAATAAATAATTTTGGTGGAAACTCTGCAGTCCAGCTTTTCCTGACATTCTTTGAAAATTTTTTTATGGTGAAGCAGATTTACTTTTTTGGCTGAATTCCAAACCATTAATGATGAAGTCTCTTACAGAAGAGTAGCAGTTTTTTGTGTACTCTTCTCTGAATAATACCCAAGATATTGTTCTGATAGCAAGTGTTACTCCTTTCTTCCTTCTTTGAAAGACCTGGAAGAGAGCAACGTGCATCTCTGGTCTCTCTCCACATTGGACTCTATCCTAATTTAAATCTCTGCTGATGCCAGTTCTATGGTGAGTCTCAAGGATGCAGCGCATTGAACCAAGTATTTTGTTGTACATGCCTGCTTCAGTGCTATGAGTAAGAATGTTTCATTTTCAGTGGAAAATAATTTAAAACTGTTCATTGAAAATGCATGGTCATACAAATTCTAATCATTCTGCAAGCCCTATAAACCCAGATGCAGGTCTTTTGCTGCTAGCTGGTTTACTGAGATGCCTAAGATTTTTTAAACCCTACAAAACAAATGCGGTTTCTCAGCTCAAGCTCACGATTCTCTAGAAGCAGGTCACCAGTTCACCTGTGGTGAAAACCAGTGGGAGATGTCTTCATGCTTGTGGTAATGTTGATGAAGCCTGAGTCAGAAGATTTTTGCCCAGAAAAATCTTTAAAAGCTGGCATGCTTAATTTTTAAGTTGTTCTACAAAATGTTTCTTGCATATGGCTTTTCTCTGCCATTATGCTTTAAAAACATCCAGTACAATATTCTGTATGGATGTATATCTCCCCCTGAAATACTGGAACATTGGCGGGATTAGACAGATGTCAGCATGGCTGTAACTATTTACTGAGCATGGAAAATGGTATGAAAATGAGACCTCTAGAATGATGCCTGACTTTATTCCACTGTTCTTAAGTGAAGGTTCATTTTTACGGACTGGTTTGTTCAATTTTACTCCATATTAGAGGAGATCAATTAAATAATATGATATTTGACTAAAAGTGACATCTGGAGTTGCACAGTAATGTTTGCTTTTCTTAGCAAACCAACTTTTCCAAAAAGACTCTGATCCTTTTCCTGTATCCACAGACTTTGAGGAGTCAGTGCCTCTGAGATACTTCAAAGTATAACCTGGTGACATTATGGTTTAATAAATATATAGCTTTCCACTTTCACCGCCACTGACAGAATACTCTTTTCAGATTTCCTTTACCTAAGTTTTAGTATGCCTATCAGCACTGAACTGGCCTGTAGCTGCTCCCATAACAAGAAAATTTGTTCTCCTAATTCTAGCCACACTGTCTCTCAGGCATCAATTCATCACTTAAATTTGTCGTAAGTGCATTAAATAGAACACTGAAATTGTTCTTGTCAAATAATCTCCAAGAAGTATAGAGTATGACTCTGCTACATCCTTGGATTCTGCTCTGACATTTTACACTGTCAAAATAAAGCAGACATTACCCTCCTCCCCAGTAAAAATTCTTTAAGCCATTAAATTACATTATCATTTATACATATTTTTATCTGCCGTATTTGCATGGCTATAGTTATGGATCTGTCAGTATTTTCACTATAAACCCCTATTTGCAGGGATTTAGACAGTAACTCTCAGCCTTAATAATTTGCTCCAGGCTAAAGCTTAAAATGCAAAGTCTCAGGCTGAGAATAGTATTTTTTTTTTCTCCATTTTGAAAAGCAAATCATTTTGCCTGGTCTTAAGTATGGCAACTGCAGTTGTGCCTGCAGGGAAGAGCTCCCTGGAGGGGGGCTGGGGCGGTGTCCTCCTACCCTGAACAACAGGGTATTAAGTGGTTCAAGCAAGAGAAATCTTTCCTAACCCTCATAAAAAATAAAGGGGTGTCTCTGCAATAGTCTAAAGATTGACTGCAGCTTGCAAAGATGTATGCCAAACAGATCTAAATTAGGTAGTTGGACAGTAACAGCAGTAGAGATCTGGCAATGTGGAACTCAGCACAGGTTTCTGGGTGGTTTTTTTTCCCCAGTGTTCCCAGTGTTGCAGCTTTTGCTGCAACTGCTAAAACTTGGCTGTGCTTTGGTATTTAAGTGGAAGCAATCCCTATCTCTTGCCAGCTGCCATGGTAACAGGGTCTTGCCCTACTATTGGAAAATCAGTATTATCACCCCAAAATTATGAGAGTGGCTTTGAAATCATGAGATTTGGAGTCTCTCTAAAGATTTTTGGGGGGTGGCTTTACTTGTCTGGAGCTTTTAAGCCTTTTAGTCATTTCAAGCTTATTTTGAAAACATGTTTTCAGTCTTTTTGCTATGTGAGAAGCTGGTTTTATTTATTGTTATAATTAATAAATGAAGTCTGGACTAATCAGATGATTCTAGGAGCTGTGATTTTAACAAAAATGTAAAAAAATATTGCAGGGCTTGAAGTAAAATTATAAGTTGGCATGGATAATTTAAATGCTTTCTGACACTTTACACATACTTGCTGTTTAATTTCTCTCCCTCTCCCTCGCCCCATTCTCTCTCTCCCCCCCCTCCCGCCCCCTCGAAGTGCCATAGACACAAGAGCCTAAATTTCAGTTCATCACCAAAGAAATCAGATGGAGGGTGAATAAATTGATCATAAAAAGAGAAAGCAGCCATTATTTGCCTGATAATTTCTGGTAATCAGCAATAATGAGAACAGAAATAGAGAAAGTTCTTGCTAATTACATCATTTTTTTTGTGTGCAAAATGTTAATGTTTTCATGAGAGGCAGCAACCATTCAGAAGAAGAAAAGGGTGCGTTTTCTTAGAATATTTGTTGCAGGTGGCTATTGTTTAAAGAGGTTTCTTTCTTTGTATGTCTCATGTTAATTATTTAAAATGAGCTGCTATGATATCTAACTGATCCTGAATTGCAGGAATTTCTGGGAAAAAAAATTTTGCTGTGAAGTTTAAAAAATGGGAATGAAGGTAATGAAATAACTATGAGAAATAAGGAAATAAGATTAGAATTGACCTTGCTGCTATGAAGACTCCTCTCAGCTCTTGTGGAGGGAGAGGGGAAAAATCAAAGATGTTAACCTTATTCTCTTTTTTCCCTTGCCTGCAGAAGGCCTCTTGGCACATGCATCACATCTAATCTTATTTCTCTTTCTTGTATATATTGCAATAACCTCAGTTTGCATTTGGCCTGTTTTCTGCCTTTAAAAAATGATATGTGGGGAGCTGTACCTTCCATTTGGCAGTCTCCAGTGATTTGGATCTTAATTTTCACCAACAAATAATTCGGTTGGAGGGCAGGTCAAGTGGCCTCCAGCCTAACTTAAAATCGGTTTTGCAAATACACCATATGCATCTGTTGACAAAAGGGTCTGCCAGTGCCCTGGCTAAGCGGCAGGGAAGTCAGGCAGCAGACCTCGCCATATACTGGGATGGCACCTGCAGCACTGGTACAAAATAGCTTCCAGGTTAGCTTCAGCTGTAGCACCATATACCGTCTCTTGCCATGTTTTATGACTCTGGAGCACACAAATGTGGTTTTAGAGAGATATACTAATTTTAGAACTGCGCTGTGGCTGGCAGAGAAGTTGCGCTTTGCAAGTAGGTGCAATGGCATTTGTTTGGGAAGTGGCTCATTGTGCAAGCCATTTAGAGACATCACTGTCCCTTCATCTTGTCTCTGTGGTCACCGCTGCTGTTGAATAATTTGCTGGTTCTCCAGGCTTTTGTTGTTAATTCTGTCTAAAGATAGAGTCCTATGGAAAAAGTTCTATGGTCTGGTGTGTGCTGAATGCCATCTGCCTACTTGCACAACGACGCAGGGTGAAGGAATAGCACTTACCTCTGAATGCTAGCACAAAGCATACATCTGCGCTTGACCTTGGTGATCTTCAGACCTGAAGAGTCTTCTTACTATGCAAGTGCTTGGAGAAGCACCAAAATCCAAACCAAAATTAAGCTGTGTGATGTCATTTAACAACAGAATCAAGGGTTGCTACAAGGGGCAGGAAAGATGCTTGCTCAATCCTAATAAAGTAATAACCTGCAGATGTACTACCAGAATAGCAGAAGAGCCAAGAGTTTAGTCCTATCTCAGGGAGAGCTATCCAAGGAAAAGACTGTTGTGAACTCTCTGAATTTTATTGGAAATCTCATGACAGTTGGGAATGTTGTTCCTTAGAGTTCCTGTGCTCAGGTGAATACATCTCTGATAATTGGGAAGATGTGAATGATCTCAGACTTCTCTGTACCTCCCTTATCTACTCTGTGCATCCCGAAATTGTGAGTTTTGGCAGTAGGAACAGATTTTGCCTTACTATTTGCAGGATTGCTGCTTCTTGGCAAGGGCTCAGTTACTGAGAAAAGGATCCTTGATCTAGAAAAAGAGAGTGTGTGTGTGTGTATGTATATACACATTCAAGATAAAAACATTCTAAAAGCAGAATTGAACAGAAGAGTCAACAAAGTACCTGTCATGGAAATACTTGTGGTTTGGTCTGAGAAATGGGAATATACCGCATTTGTGGTGGAGAAACCAGAGAAAACATGATGTTTATGTTATTCTATGTGTATTTAAAAATAGAAAACCACGAAAACTGACATCTCTATTTCCTTCTGCATTGTTTAAATGACATTAAATGCAAATTTCAAACTAGCAAAGTATCATAAACAAATCAACATTTTTTTCTCAGTATTTGTAGCAATTTTGCAAAGTTTCTAAACATTCCTAAACCATTAAAATATTGAGGCGTATTCTTTTTTGTAAAGGAATACAGGGCTGTTTTTTCTTTAAGCTAGGAAAGGGAAGACTTTCCAAGTCAGTTTTTAGATATTTAGGTAAGTATTTGACATGATTTCTTCATTGTTATGTACACAGGGGTTTCTGCTCAGGCCAGTTATTATTGTGATATTCTTTTTCCTGAAAAGAAAAAATAAACTTGCTGCACCACCCCCACCGCAAAAACTGTAAGGTTGAACTCTTGCTTTTCATAGGTGCTGAGGTAATGGTATTTTAGAGTGCTTCTACTTTCTTTAGTGTTGCACATTGATTAAGTTACTCAATATTTGACAACACGAAGCTTCTTTTCCCAAGATATTTGTTAGAGAAAATCTATGTTTTTCCATTTACAATGAAAAGCATTAAACACACATCTTGCTGTTTACGTGTCTTCCTAATGATAAGATGTGCAACCAGCACCAGGTGACTGAGCAGTATGGTATGTTGTTTCTTGACACTCAACAATTGCTGTCAAGTAAAGAATCCAGCATTTGAATAACCAATCATTTAATTCCTGTTTCCCTTAAAATGATATCCAGAATTCTCCTGAAAAAGCAATTTCAACTTAGATAAAATGATGATTTAATGCATTTATATTAGGTGTGTGTATAGAAAAACACCTGCTTTTATTTCCTGCTTTGTAACTTCTCCCCTTTTCAATCTGAACAGGTTCTTTGCTTTCCCCACCACCACCACATACAATTGTACAATAATTCAGAGGTCTTGAAGTAAGTCTGTCAGTCAATGCTGTTTACAAAGATCTGTAGGGTTGCATATTTCTATATTCCTGTATTACTTTTAAGAATTTCCAGAAATACAACTAATGATCATCATCATTTTGTGAAGGATAGAAAGCCTTCTGTCAGAGTTAGTCTGGCTACTGGGGTGAAAACTGTATGATTTAACCATATATAAACAGTTGCAGTAACTCGTAAATTATAGATGAATGCTGTGATTCCACATTCTGTGGCAGTCAGGTGCTGCATATGATCCTTTCTTCCATCCTTGCCTGTTCTCTGACAAAATACAAGATTGAATTTAAGCATAACCAATCTCTTTTAGCTTTATTTTATAAATATGTCTAGTAGATATTAACTCTTTTCAACTCCTTTACAGTACAGATGATCAGCTCTTAAAGGAAGATTTCTCTTTTTGTTTCTTTAAATAACTTTCTTGAATATTCTTCTGGGAGACATCAAGACCGTCCCTAGTTAAAGGTGGCAGTGTACATACCTGCTACATCTTTTTGGGTTTTAGCCAGTCCTTTTCTTTCAAAGTTGTGTGAGAAACCACGTGGCCTTCTCCTGCAAAGCCTTCACACAGAGACATAACACCCATTTTGTATTAGAGATACAGTAATGTCTGCAGATGTCTTAAAGGGCAGGATGGGAAGCTTATTTGCAATTTCTCAAGAAGGGAAAAAAGCACTGTGAATTAAATTCAGTAGCTTTAAATTTTTGCATGCATGCTTACATAGTGGTGACTTCGTTAGCCAGTCATCAAAGAGAGCTGTGACTCATGCTCTGGTAGTATTTAGCTGCATTGCAGATATACATATTAAGACTTAATTCACATTTAATTGGCAATTAGGAAGGAAAGTTTTAAAGAAGTTGATTTCCACTTTTTTTTACCTTCTGGGCAATACTAGACTGTTAACCTCTAGTGACGGTTATTGTAAAGTAGGTTGAAGTAGCAGAACAGGAAATATATAGAGAACGAACTTTGAATGATTTGAAACAACCCATTTCTTCTACCTCCTCCATCACATGCGCACATACTCTTCTTTAAAAAAAAATAAATACAGCATATATTGTTTACCACCATAAAAGTAAAGACTGAAGTTTGATCATAAAATGTACTTCTGCATCAAGAAACCTGGCAGAAGAAATCAATAAAAAAGAATTGCTTGTCTTGTTTTTTCCAAAATAATACTCAGAGAAAATATGATAACACATCTTGAAGGCAGGTCAGGAAGGGCAAGTTTAACTGAACAGAGGCATCGCATGAACAAAGTGTGTGACTGATCCATATATTCCTTTATAGTCTGGGCACTCTCTTCCCTTTTCTGTTGGACCGAATTCAAGCAAAACATCTTTTAACATTTTGTTTACCCAGCCTTTTCTACAGCCAGCGTTCACCATTAAATTAGCAAGATTTCAGTGGCGTGCAGAAATGTGATGAGTTTAAGAATGTTTATTTCTACTGCCACATGCTTGTACTCCCATCCATGTGTTAGGTGAGATTTACTCTAATCTGCAGAGCCTCATGCATCAATTATGATCACATCTGGCGTGCTGTTCCAACAGTACTGGCTGCGGATGCTGGTTTTCAGTGATTCTTGTTGTCCCTCTTCGTATGAGTGCAGGCAAAGTGGTTGGGTGCTGTTGTTTCTTATAGCCATATTACGTCACTGCTTTACCAACCAACTTGTGCATCGTCAATTCTACACTGTATCATCTGGGTTCTCACCTCCAGAGCTGTCAGCGATCCTGCTTCTGAGCTTGCTAATGTCAGACTGCAGACAGTCATCATAGGTGAGTCCAAAATGGCTATCTGAACGACCTTCGCAGGTAATTAGAGGCAATGATGTATGCTGTTATTGAGCATCCTCTATTGCAACATGGTGGCTTCTGATAACATCGGACACTACCAGTGAAGCAGCTGCAGCTTGGTTTGCGAGCATTTGTAGAATGGATAGTTTTGACTGCTATGGTGGAAATGACTGCAGGTGACAAAGGCAGATTTGCATTAAGTTTTGTTCATCACTGGATTTGGGTTTTGCTAAGACCTACTGTATGTGTGAGAAGCAAGGGATTTTTTTTCTTTTGTCATAGCTGTAGATTTTTAGCAGCGTATGTGGATTATGAACATTTTATATGACACACGAATGCAAAGCAGGACACAGCATGCAAAAACAGCTGAGTTCCACTTTGTCCGTCCTCGCCAAATTCATCACCACTCTCTTTCTGTTGGTTTCACAATCATTTCTTGAGAAACAGTTGCTTCTTCCTGTGGAAATAGGTATATTAGTGGAAGCTCCAGGCTCTATGCAGTGTATGATGTTGGAAGTTTAATTTAAACTTGGAGAAATGAAAAACTGTGAAAGAAAATTTGTGGGTTTTTTTCATATATTGCAAGACACTAAACTATATTAACTTTATGCAATGACTTTTGCTCAGCCTACAGATTCATTTTGTGGAATTGACAACACCAAAGCTATAGAAAGACATAAAAGATGCTTTATAATAAATGCAGTCACCCTACCACATCTAGTTTCCCAGGATAATGATTAACTATTTGTATTCTTTGGCATTTCTTTATTTTGACAGACAAGAATTCAGTTCCTCGAGGTGCTTACTCCTCTTAGTAAGTACGCAGCTATTTTTAGATATACCATAAATATATTAAAGCCATGGTGGTTCTTTTTTTTTCTTTTCAAGTTTTGGCATCCTGTAACTCCTGTGCCTTAGCAATATATTATCGTTCTCATTTTGACAACTAGGAACTAGGATATAGAGAGGAAAGGTCAACTGTAATGTATGTGGCCACCCCTTGAAGCCAGAGCATTATCTCCTGAACACTGGGGCAGCACTCTGACTACAAGACCACCTTCCCCCGTTGGGTAGCAGTATGCAGATTTCTAAAGACTTCTTGGGAATAGGGTCAAGAATACAAAGCTAATGCAAACTTTCTGTAATGGCGGTAAACAGATTTTTTTTAACTTCTAAATTTCAGTCAGGATTAAGCTCTGTACAGAGCTGAGGAAGCCTGCAGAGCTTTAATTACTCAGCACTGGAAAAGCTTAATTTTGCTGGATAGAGTCCTTCATGATTTAGTATGTTTCTGATATGCCCTTGAAACATCACTCACAGAAAACAAATAGACAAAAATAAAATTGCAAAGTTTTAATGCACCTGCAGTGAGTTTTAATGAAATTCCATAAAAGCACTGTGAACATGTCCTAAAATTAGCTAAAATATTCTGTATGTGATCTGATATTTTAATTAAAACACTAGTGAAAGGAGTCAGTTAGTTTGGGATTTCATGGAACTACTGAAAAGTAACTGCAGACACAAATTCTTAGAGGAATGAAAAAAATATTGAGAGAGTTGCTTGCCGTTATTTTAGCAAAAATGTGTGATTGTAACACATTCCTGTAGTCTGCATTACCTATTTTGAATGAGGCAGACTCAGTTCTGCATTGCATCTGTGACTCTTTTTCCAAGCATTATTCAGTCTATTGTGCCACTGCATTTTACAGCCCATAGGGGTTGGTCATTAGCTCCTTTAAGATCAATCCCCTGTCTGTTGGCAAAGAGAACAGAAATACGGAAATATTATAAAAGTACAACAGACTGCTTTCTTTTGAACTGAAAAGTAGGTTTAAGATTTATTTGGCTCTTGATGGTCATTTTCATATTTTTATAGGTTGATATCATTTGTTCCTTGGAATTTGAGTTTCATCACATATTGTATGATCAGTTGATGAAATAATTGGGGGAAAAAATTAATGAACCAGCTTTTCAAAATTGTACATCTGCAAATCTGAAAAGCTTAAAGTGCAGTTCTAAGAAGCTAAACAAAAGCTAAACTGAAGGGGAGGACCCTTCTTGAAAGAAAATTAAATGACATTATAGATACTATTACTTCCTAAGAAATAATCTTTTATACTGAAAAGAAAATCTTTTCAGAGGTATAGGACATACTACTTATGACAAAAGATTGGAAGGCAATTCAAAATTTCCCAAAAGGGGATATGGCAGTGTATTCCAGACCTCTGAAAACTGGGATGACGCTGTGGGGCGCTTAATTATAGACCAAAGTTTTATCAAACTAAGAGAAATAGAAAGTACTAGACTAAGTATAAAGCTGCAAAGAATGTTCAGTGGTTTAATACTCAAAGCCAAGTAATTTTTTTTATTTCTTTTTTTTCTCAAGACCAGCTGCAGGACCACTGATAAGAAGTGCAGGGGAAAGACAGCCTTTGGGCTACTTGTTCCATTATCTCTGGATGAAGATGCCCTCGATTGTGGATGGATGATTATAACCACCTCTATCTGAACATAGGGAAAATACTTTTCAGAAATATTTTAGACTGAATAATGAGTTGAACATGCATTTTCAAAGGACTTCTTTTTTTTCTTCTAACAAAGAAGTAATGTCTTTGAGGGAGGACTGATGTTTACCCCTGTAACGAAGTGTAGGAACACCCATCTCAAAAATCTTTTCCAGCTTCCCCAACCATAGACACTCATCTACAGAGTATGCAAATGCTACAAGTCATTCTCCACACACTGGAAATGGATATTGTCTTATCTCTGCTGTTCATCATGGCTACGCTACCAGAAAGCGTGCCGGTCTTCCTTGCCGAGGTTGGCGAGGCGATCAGCTCAGATGAGCACTGAGGCCCAGTGCTTTCCGGCGTGAGACACTTTGCCATTAGGTAGTGTTGTCTTTTACATGCTAGCCCTTGCCATGTTCAATGTATTACATGTTGCAACATCAATTACTTGTTCTTCATTCCCTTCCAGTGGTCATTGCATGCAAGCAAGAACAAGGTCATGATAAAGTAGCGCAGAGGATTTGTTATTTAACTGCACTTTCATCTCTGTGCTCAGACCATTTTCTTTCTGATCAGCAAGTCATGATTATGATATCCAACTGGAGAAACATCCAGAAGCCAGATTTTTCATAAACTTGGTACCAAGGCTCTACAAGTGAACCTGAACCTAAAATTTCTGTTTGTTACAGTTATTCTGTATGTTAATGAACCCAGAACACTTGTGTGTGTTGATTTTTAAGGTTTTACTCACCTTGAGATGTGTGTACTTAGGGTACAAAGGAGATAACGTCTCATTCAAGAGATAAATGTCTCTTGCTGAAACTCTTTGCTCTTCTCTCTGAATAGCCTTCCACAGATTTTAGCTTTGCTCTTCTTGAGAGCCACATGGCATGGCTGAAAGCCACAGATGATGACATCAGGTGGAGTCCATCATGCATGCCTTGATGTCATTACTCTGGGGGGGGAATCTTTTCAGAGTGACATGGCAGCCCGCCGAGAGCCATCTAGATTTACCTTAAAAGAACCTGCACACTGAGGACATTTAAAAATAAATGTGTATCGACTTCCACTTCTCTCCAAAAAGCAAATATCCCTAAGGGACAGCCAGTGGCTTTTTACTTCTTTATCCTCTTGTTCCCTTTCCATTCCCTGTCCAGGCTTTTATTTTCTGCCCATCCTACCCTCTCTTAATACTTTTCTCGTTTCTAATTTTCTTATCCCCTTCTCCCCATTCCCTCCTCCCTTCTCCGCTGACTCCTGTTCTCCTCCTCTCCCTCAGGTCCCCGCTGCCAAGTCCTCGCTAACATGCTCACAGACCCCTCCATCCCTCTGCTACAGACTTGAAGATGAAGGAAGTGACAGGCGGAGGGGACAGCTGGAGTTTGTCTGACATGACAGTTTTCCCCTGTGCCAAAGATTAGTATTGCCGCCATGGTAGCACAGCCAAATATAAAATACAACCATAGTCTTTTCCTGAAATATGCCCTATATAAATTCCAGTCCTTGGGTGAGAGAAAAGTTGACTATATTTGATATCATCTTTTTTTCATGAACATACACAATCTATATATACTTTTTATATCTAAGCTTCCTTCCAGCCTTCACAGTCTAAGCAGCAGTTCGTAGGCTCAAAGTGAATTACACATATTTAGTTTTTAAAACCTCGTTGATATTCTGTGTTAATTGACAATGAAAAAAAGATGATATCAACACTATTTGGCACAACCAGACAGTAACTATCAATGCTTACTCTAACCAGGAAAATGAGATAAATTTATCTTTACAGTAAAAATATTTCATTTATCGCTCTATAAGAATGCTGAGTGAGCTACAATATTAAAAGTCAAGATGACCTGGATTTTATATGTCACGACTTATTTTGGGAATCTCATTTAACCCTTACGTTTCTTAGTTTGCACATATGCCAAAAGGCTTTAATAACTTATTTCTCACTCAAGTTGTAAAAATTAATAATTCGTAACTGCTTGGAGACTTCCAAATAAAAAGTGCCATATAGAAATAGTCATAATTGCAACTGACAGCTTTCAAAAAATTAGATAGCTATAGGCATAATAATAATATCCAGTTCCACTAGATCAATTTAAAACTACAAGGAGTATCAACCCTCCCACTTAAAGCAACTAGTTTTCTTTGCCTTTGAGAAAGGAGAATTTGGGATTCCCAAATATGCAAAAACCTACAAAAACTTCAACACCTTCTGTTGTAGCACCTACTGTTGTCCGCTGCTTACAGCAATGATATTCTAGCCTATATCTGGCAGCATTATGTTATTTGGTATGACAATTCTCATGATCTAATTCCAGAAAGCAGGGCTTGGTTATTCTCTCAATGACAGTAATATAAAGCAGCGCATTAGTGGCTTTATTTTGCATATTTTACAGAATTCCATTGTACAGTAAAATTGGAATCTGCCTTCTTAAACAGAGGGTTGAAAATCTGGACATAAATCTCAAACTCACATTTATTTTGGACAAAGTTTGTGTTTTTCTTGTACCGATCTGAAATTTTCTGCGTCTGTCACGACTGATCTAAATTAATAACTAAAATACTAAAACTTTATTGCCATAAAAGGATTTCTGTTTCCCAAATGATAAGAATGTTATGACATGTATTGATCTACTGAGGTGGTAGTAGTCACTGAAAGATGGATCTCCCCATTTATTTTTTGTCCTTTTGCTATTATTATATTTATTGAGAACATGTCACAACAATTGGCACGAAACCTTGAGATGTTGATAAACTGATAAGCTGTGCATATATTTGAAGCAGTAGTTGATCAATGTGTATTAACTAAGTTTATTTGGACAGGGAAATGTAATACTTTCCACATCTCCTCTTGGAAATAAATTTAATAGTCTATCTCACTTCCCATGTGTTTCCCAGTAATCGCCTTCAGTTATTTTTTTCCCAATTAATTACAGCCGTTTAGATGATGAATGGAGTCTCTCTCGTGGGGACATGTAGTCAGAGTGCTGCTTGGAAAAATTCTTCTTTGAACAATGCAGCCTTACATACAGATTATTTCGAAGCAGATTTTTTCCCTGTGTCATACTCATTTTAATGCATATTTGGAGAATCCAGAATGTATTCCAAGTTAGTTTACAACTAAATTAAAGGAGAGGAAGGAAGCACCAGAAGGAAGATTTCATCCAGTTTGTCAGTGCAAGCTCCTAGCTATTCAGGATTTTCCCTTGGTTTTGTGGGGTTTTTATGATCTTTATTGTGATTTAAGGAGGAAAGTGCCTAGGATTTCTTCGGTGTTATTTTCCCTTCTGCGTGTGTGTGTGTGCTTCCTTCCTCACTGTTCATTTACGATGCTTGTTTAGTGAACACACAACAGTGGCAACATTTAGTGGCAGCAAAAGATTTTAATTGTAGTCACCCAAGACAATGATGAACATAAACCATTCTATGTGAATTATGTTACAGCAGAGAATGTAACTGAAGAATAATGAGGAAGCAAACAGAAAATATTTGCTGGAGGGGAAAATTGAAGGCAGTCCAGATTGCAGATTTCTATAGTACTTTTTTCCTTAAGCCATATACCAACCATGGTACAAATATATCCAAGAGCAGGAATTAACTGCTTAAGAAAGTCGTGCTAATGGGGATAATTTTAAAGCATCAGAAGTTATGCTGTTTGTGTTTCAACACCAGTAAAAGAGGTATCATTTGCAGTGATAATATAGTATATCCACTAAAGTAAATCTTCATGCAGACATGTCTTGACAGGCATGAATATGTGGTGTGCATAAATAAATAAATACCGTGTAACAGTATTCTTATGGAAATTATCATATTGCAGAGAATATCTTTTTAAAAAGTCTTCAAGATATGGAAAGCACATCACCCACTGTGCTGCTTAGTTTCTTCTTGGATATTAGGGCACACTCAAGATCTCAGTATTTCTAATGCTATCAGTGGGCCAGACTCTTGGCATCTAAGTGACTGAGTCCATCTATCAGCTTTTGACCATCATGGGTAATTTTTCACTTTAATATCAAGTTACAGGCTTGAGTTTAATTTAGACTATTTGTGTGATCAAGTTTATTTGGTGTGGGCTTCAGTTAATAGATGGACCAGGATTACGGAATTGATTTGCATAGAAATTAGAATTGATCAGAACTAAATTATTGATTATTTCAAGTTGAAAAACACTCTCTTCAACCTTGCATTCTCACAGAGCAGCTCCTAACTGATTAGCTTTTATCGTTATATAAATGTTAACATAGTAAATGTATGTAGGTAGGGTGGAATTTGCTGATCTTTTCGAACATTGTAGAATGGATAATGAGTTTGAATCAGAAGGACTTCCTTTAAATGCTATGAAGACCTTATGACACATTCCAATATCACTTCCAACTTTATTTGGGAATGAATAACGTTTGATTTTCTGTTTCATATTAAAAATATAATCTGCTTTTCCATTTAAATGTAGAATTTAAAAAATTCCTCCCGCTTAGCTTTTTTGTGGTCAAATTAATTTATTTATTAAAAGTCCCTTATAGGACTTTCCTACATTAAATTGCATTGAGTTTTGTTCCTGCTAACACTTCCAATTCTTTACCTCTAATGATAAAATACTCCTCTTCCCTTGCCTCCTTTTTTTCCCCTGTTAAATGCTATTTATTTAAAGAACTCACGAACAATTTATTTGAGAGCTATGAGAACAAAGTTTAATTCTCAGCTCTACTACGTGATCCCTTTATGACACTGAACAAGTTAGCCAGGCTCTCTGTATGCTGTTCCCTACCTATAAAAGGCAGATAATAGCACTTTCTTAACTGGTAAATCTTAACAATGAAGGTATTAAAGGTTATGTGTACTTGTGCTGAGGTACAGCCAGAACTTTTAAATAGATACAATTTTTGAGGTAGGTTGAGAGCCATTTCCTTCCTTTTATTTTATTGCTAACCTCTGAAAAAGTTTTCTTCTTGTTCTCTCAAAAATGCGTGCATTTTCAGAATTTGCTGCAAGTGTCATAGCTGATCACAGGTATTGGAGATCCAATTATGAAATTGTCTGATTTTAGAAACTTCAGCAGTAGAATTCCAGAGTCACTTTTTAGCTATTTAGTCTTCATCTGAGGGAAGTCTGTACAGATGGATATCTTGTTGGAATTCAATAACCTGAATATTACTTTGATTTTCTTTTGGTAACTGAAGAGAGTAGGGAGAAGATGGTAAGTTCATCAGTACTTTCCTACAAACCTCTCTTGCAATGACTTTCCTTTGGTTATTAAGGTAGGTGGTTTCTTTTTTTTTTTTTTTGCCTTTTGAGCTACATTCAGGTCATCTAGCTTGCCAGTAATTTGAATACCAACAATCTGGGTCTTTCTGACAGCCTGAGCTTGACAGGCTGCTCTAAGTCCCTCCACTGAATTGTTGGTCTGTCATGTTATTTCTCCTAGTAATGGTATAAGAGCTGATAGCAACCTGAATACCTAAAAATAAACGGAGAGAATAGGCCTTAGAATTTGTAGCTGGTATTTTATCATCTTGGCTCCCTCTGCCATTGCATGGTGGAATGTGATAGCTTAAAATAACTAGTGCCATTTTTGTGCCAAAAATATAAAATGTCATTCAGTATTACAGTATCCATTTCAGCGGTGGACACCCCTAGCACTTCCTACAGCAGCTTTCCTAGCACAGGTAATTCCAAAGACTGTCAGAAATAACACTTGCAGGTGACCAAATTTATCCAATCGGGAGAGACAAATTTACTAAATGGGGAGAGACATTGTACTGCATCTGCATCCATGTGTTCAATTCTTCTAGAATTACGCACGGCGAATGATCTTGTATGGTCCTTACAACAGCTGCTTTGTCTTTCCACCGCAAGTCAGGTAGTGAGGAAAAGTATAAAATCTGCCTTGCCATCTTATACTTTCTTCATAGCCAAGGGCTAATTTTTGTTGTTACGAGAAGTATTCATGCATATAATGAATATACAGTAGATTTGATGAGCTGGAGCCTTCTGTTTCAGTCAGTGTTTCAGCAAGTTGTTCCGTTGCTGTAATGCAAGCAAAATGTTTCCTTGTTTTGACAGAATGTACGTCGCTACCATAGATTTAACATGCCTCTCCTGAAAAATATATCGTGTGCTGGAATTACTCCATAGAAAGCCAAGCGGCAATTTTTAACAAGCTAAAAGATATGGAACGGTGTCGTCATTCATTTACCAGTTTGCCTGAGCTACGCTGCTACTAATCTCTGGGTGAAACCCAGGTGGGTGCTTCTCATCAGCTTTATCATTCTGATAATGATCAGATAGGGGAACTGGAGGTGTAAAACAAAACAGCTGTATTACAAGCCTCATTTTAAATCAGATAGAGGGACTATTTTAGCTGTTAAAATATCTCACCCACATCCTGATTCCTCTTTATTCTTCCTGTAATTTCTATGAGAGCCTGTTGGGCTGCTCAGGTCTCTGCCGTTGCTCTGGTCAGAGGGGAAGCACACTTGCTAATGTCTCAGATGCAGTCTCTGCAGTGGAGGGTGTAGCTAGCGACATGGAAAGGAAGAGCTAAATTCTTGCTGCTACGGTGGGACAGGTTTTTTGAACACTTTTATACAGTTCTCTGGCACTTGAGAGGCTTGACTGAGCTCTTGATAGGTTGAGTTTATAGGCAGTTACTAGTTGCAAAGGCTTTGTAGTTTGTCTAAACTTTTCTTTTTCCTCTTGGGAATGCATTGATATCTCTTGTAGCTGTCAAACATTTTAGTTTTACTGCAGTGAGGATGGGAAGGGGTGAACTAAGATCTGTACCGCGTGTATTTTATCATGAGAAATAATTAGTGGGCAAGAGAGTTGGGCTGTCATAAATTTTTATGCCTGTGTTAAAGCAAAATGAATTGCTAGACAATGAGGAAAAATAACATTTAGAGTGGCTTGTGTATTTTTGATACCTTTGCCTCAGATAGTTTCACTAGGCCCAAGTGCCTCACTTTATCCTTTCTCCTCTCATTTCAGTTGTTTTGGAAATGCCAAGAGTATCTTGTTTGATTTAATAAATGATTTGTCAGTCATAGTCAGATTGTTTGTAGAGCTGCAGTTCTCTTAGGTATGTGTTTATGAAGTATATAAGCCTGTTAGTGATGATTTTTCTTCATATTCTCTTGTGTTTTGTATTTTTGTAGATCAGAACAGAAACATCGTATTGTGATAAAGTTGGGATGGTGGCTGACTCACTTCCCTTTTCATCCTCCTGAGCTGCAATTTTCTGTGTTTTCATTTTTTGTTCAAGTTTGGCAAAGATAGTGTGATTATGCACTTCGCAGTTTGTACTCCTGAGTTAATGTTATGGATCTTGATTCTGCCATGAATTTGGATTCAACGCTACCCTGGGCTGAATATTTGAGTTGTCAGAAGTGTTTGAAGGGTGGCAGGGTGGTCGTTTCACCTCATAAAAGTATATGTAAAAACCAATGAAATAAAACACAGGACAAAGGCGAGAAGTGATTCATTAAGGGTGGACAAATTGGCTTTCAAAAGACAAACTAACTGCTCTCCAGAGGGATAATACAGCAAGTTGCTGAGCAGTCTGGCTAGAATCCAGAAAAGCATTTAATTGTGTGCTTGATTTAAAATATTCAAGTAGTGCTTTAGCTTTACAGGGAAAATCCATGCGTGTAGACTAAAATAGAATAGAGTCTTCACACAATTAAGCTCTAAATCTTGCTCCACTTCCCTGAATTTTGCTCTGCGGTTTCCAATTCGTGATTCCACCTTGGAGCGATCTTGTATTTCATAGCACACATCTCAGCTGTGCATAACCCTCAATTTCAGATGGCTCCTATCTAGGAGGTTTCAGGACATTCACATACAGCATCCTCAGAATTAAGTTTACGGACACTAAAATAGCAGTAGAATACTGTTCTCTTTGACAACAACAGGTTTCAACTTTTCATTGCAGGAAAGGAGGGCAGTAGGAGAGGGCTGCTCACTTAGGAGAAAGCTTCTGTTGATAAATGAATATATACATTAGCAATTAGCTGCTATATGACGGCCAGGAAAACGCACAGAAAAATTTTGGACAATAAGATGAGTTCAGGAAAATATTTCTAAAAGACCTTAAGGCCAGATTCTAATTAGTGAATGACAAAATTGTTCAGAAAATAAGACTAGTACTGTAAGAATCTTGCCATAGTTGAAGACTACCATCAGCAAAGATGCTTAATTATCCACTGCATATAATAACTCCCTTGTGGAGTTATATGATAAGTATAAAGGGCATTGAAGTCAGAATTACGCTGAAAATCTTTGGCCTGAAAAGCAGGAGCAGTGAAAGACGATATAACAATTAAAACAGTTTGAAACAAACTACATCTTTTCAGTAACTCCTTCTTTTTAGGCACTCTGTAAATAACAAAGCAGAAAAACAATAAAAAATTGTGTGGGCTGGAGTTTCTTCTCTCTTACACGAGCTTAATTGTGTTTCACTGTTCTATTCCCGATTCTCATTAATACTAGCAGGAACGAAGTCAAGGCTTACTACTTCTTAAACTGCTCAGTACAGATCCATGCAATTCTTTGAAAACAACAGGAGCAAAGCAATCTTTGGGTAACATAATACAACCCCTGAACTTTGATCTCAATTAAGGCAATCTAGAAAGAAGCAATAATGTCATAACTCTTTTAAAGCTTGCAACACCGAAAAATAAAACCACTATCAGAAACCTACCCACAGAACGCTGAGAAATAGTTCTTCTGACCTACA
Organism: Pygoscelis adeliae; assembly: GCF_000699105.1. Taxonomy (NCBI): domain Eukaryota; kingdom Metazoa; phylum Chordata; class Aves; order Sphenisciformes; family Spheniscidae; genus Pygoscelis; species Pygoscelis adeliae. Next base: position 6,924,644 of record NW_008825076.1, read on the forward strand.
GTACTGTTCCATATGTTGTATATACTAAAAAGAAAAACTGTTTTTTATTTGTATGTACAGCTCCCACCAATTATAGCTAGAGTTGCTTGCTCCCTGTGTGTTTTCATTGACACAGATGGATAAAAACAGATACAGCATATAAAATAGAGAATATTATAACTCCGAGCTCTCAAGTTACATCGTAGACATGATTTAAATTCCTTTGTACCTTTTTAGCTTGAAAAGTTCTCTGAGAAATAGCCTTACCGATTAGGGTCTGTGTAAAGTAAAACAAAGCCTTTGTGTTAGCATTCAGGCTTGAAGACACAGCAGAAAGAAGATAAGTAATCCTTTGGGGCTAAGAGATATTTAGTACCTATTTACGGTCATACGCCGTACACAGGGATACAAACCCTGCTCATTATGGGGAAATGGATCAAGACATTTTGTCTCATCGAGGTGACCAATAAGTGACAACGTACCGATGTACCCACTGTGCAGAGATCTCGTTTGTGCTGGAGTTGCACTGGCTTAAGTGGCAACACTATGATTTCTTTGTCCCCTACTCCTCCACTACTTGGTGCTCCTCGGCAATCCTCGTATCCCGTATCGGCACGCGTGCAGCCAGTCTGACAAAGAACGAACGCTTGGCCTGTAACGCTACCCGCTCTCAGCCAGCAGAGCGGGAGGTGTTAGGTGCCGATATTCACGTTGGGAGGACTCACTCGTTGAGGCGGTGATAGCGCACGCTCCCCACCAGTGGGGCATCGCTGTGCCCGTTGTATCAGCAGCAATGGCAGCAGGCTCCAGCTGGAAAGTCCTCACGTCAATCATGGGCGAACGCTCAGGACCAGGAACTGGCTGTTGCTTGGTTACAGTTTCTCCCAGCTGCATTGGAAAGCGCTCTGAAAGGAGGATAGCTTCAACCTGACAGCAATTACAGGGGAGGCAGGCCCCAGCTTTCATTTTAGAAACCAAATATACAAATGGTCCTTCCTTTGCAGTTAGCATTTCATTATGGTTTGAATGGGCTTCCCGCGGTACAAGAGCCGAGTTGTAAGGTAACAGAACTGAGATGCTGAGGTTTTGTGTCAACAGCGATCCACTTCACCTCCAAACTGTGAGCTAGTTTTAAATATAAAAAAAAATTTAAGAAAGGGATTCTGGAAGCAGCTGAGGAATAGGTTTGGATTTGAGTGACCAGTGGCTCTTCCAAGAGCAGGTTTTAGTCAGTCCAGCTTCTGTCACATATCTCTAGAAGTTTTGTGAATGAGAACCTGGTGTCCTGGATCTTTCTCGCCCCTTTGTTTCTGGTAGGGTTTCACATGGTAATTACCTTAAGTGAAAAGCTCCGGAAAGCAAAACAGGACTCACATCAGTAAAACTGTATGTGCAGTACCAAAAAATCACATTTCCCGATAGACAAACCTACAATAATAAGTGATTTTAAAATTACAAGAATGATCACTATTTATCAGCAACTATGGGAGATTTTTCTAATTTTACAACCAGCTTTAAGGTTTTTGTTATTTTCGGTCTCTCTTAGATTTTTCTATTCACCACAACTGAAAAATTGTGTTTAATGGCCTTTTTGAATCTTGCTAATGAAGTCTTTAAACTATGTAATAGCGACCCTAAATATAAGTGAAATTATTACTTTAAATTTGCAAACACAATGATCCTGATAGGTATGAAGGCAGGTAATGTTACATGCATGTATTGCAAATCTTTGTAGCTGAGAAAAGTTGTACTTTTGAAGCACAAGATGTGGGAGATGGAGGGTGTAATGCTTTGAGAAGCAATTTTCCAGAGCGTATGCTTTCAGTTTAAAAACATTGTATTAAGTGGTATCTAGAGAAAATGTCAGGAAAGCATAAAAGAATGAGAGGGGACAAAATGCTTATGAAAATTAGGTAAAACTAATTTTAGCGACAGCTTCGAGCGATTACTCCATGCTGAAGTCCTGAAATTTCTGTTCCATGCAAATCTACAGATCAGTCCACAAATCTAGAGAGGAGACATAGAAACTGCAGATGTGACATAAAATAAGAAGTGTCAATCAGAGAAATACTGTGCTTCAGTGGAGGGCTCAGATGACACCCAATACCTTTTGCCATGTTTGAAGAGATAATGTGAGTACCGTTGTAATATTAATGATAAAATTTATAGCTAAGGTATCTAAAGTGATTGGCTTATAAGCAAACCAGAAATTATATGCCAGTGTTTCAATTTAAAAATACATTCTTGGGAGATCAGAAATAGTTATTAATGATTTAGAAAACAGGAGTAAAACAACCCTAAATTCATGATGCAGGTAACTTGCCGTGCACAGTTTGACAGGCTCCCGCTAATTGCTACATGTTCTCTGCAGAATAAATACCAGCTTTGGTGGCACTGAAGTTGTAGCATTGCTTCTGTTTGTACGGGGCCTTCTAGGTGTCACTATGAAATTGCCACTCAGCCACTGGGAACTGGCTCGGGGTGATACTGCTGGGTTCTCTCTGCTTCCATTAGCTTCAGCCAGAGTAGAGGTGATCCAGACTTTTTTTTCTGCGGCACAGGAGGGCTGCTTCTCACGGAGTGTCCGACAGTATTTCTCCAGGCAAATGTTCTGTCTGTGGAGGAAAACTTCATTTCCTATGCATATTTGCATATACTTGCTAGTTTATCTGAAATTACAAACCCAAGGTAATCTCTGTGATGGGACACACCTACATTTTTTATTTCTTTATTTATATTGCATTAGGCAAAACAGAAAAGTGAGTGCTTCCCACGAGACTTTTTAACATAAGTGAGGACACTGGGATCTTTATAAAATTAGCTTAGACGTTCTGCCAATTCCTCTGCCCTCCATGCAGTTTTGAGTGATTGTAACACATCCATGCCATTGACAGCTGTCTCATTATCTTTAAATGGCAGTCTCTGGACTTATTTACTGAAATAGTTAGGTTAAAAATGAATGTTGAGGCTTAACTATTACTTGGTTGCCATTAATGTTTATCAGTGCTCTTTGCATTTGAACCGACAAAGGGAAGATTGCAAGAGGCAATAACTGTGCTGATCCTGCTCAATGCAACATAATTGCAGGGTCAGATTTAACATGTTTTGTATCAGTTTGTTTGTAAAGCTGAAAATGCTTTTAGGAGTCCACAGTAGTGCTGCAGTAAGGCAGTTGACCTGCCAACCGGTAGAGATGAAAAGGCCATCCCAGCCCATACGCTTGAAGAGCACTTAATGAAAAATCCCTTTTCTGTATGTGTGTGAATGTGTGGATACTTTTGTGCACTGGAAAATCAGTTTCCATGAAAAGTTCCCAGAAAAAAACTTCTATAATAAAGTTTCAAGCATTAAAACATACATAGAGACACCAACCCTCCAATGATCTGACTTCTCCGAAGTTCTCTCTTTGATTCTGTCCGCAGACAATGCCATACTGTTATTAGAAAAATGAAGAGAAAAAAAAAAAGGGAAAAAAACCCAAGGGCATTTAATGATGAATTCTAAAATAAATTTCTTCCCTGTCCTGTCCTCCCCCCATCAGACAATGAATTGTTTAATGAAAAGATCTGAGGGCAGACGAAACACCTTACAAAGGAAGATGTCTGCTGGGGTCTCCGGTACCATGATGATCTTTTTTTTTTAAAGCAAACTGAAACCCACAATAGCCATATCACTTGACAGAGTTTATAGAAGCAGAAATTTGCAGGGGCAGGAAAAGCAGTCTTTGTAATGGAAGATAAACTAAGCTGCTTTAGAGTTTTTGAACTGCAAGACATGGGGGAGGTGACAGTACAACATGAGTAAGCGGGCTAGCAAGTATATTCTAAAGGAATCAGCAAATGTAGAGCTTTCTTACCTCTTTTGTAACATACTCATGCATAGGTGCATATTTGTGTACGACAGTATATAGATATGCATATATAAATTCATACTGCTTGTACACATATTCTCATTACTAGTGAGTTTCGCTTTTGCAGCACAGTCCGTGTTTCCTATCTGTAGAATTTTTATTTCCCATAACTACATGTTTCAGCAAGAAGAGAGCTGAGCCTCTGTTTGGCAATGATGCTGGTTCGCCTCTCCTCTGAGCGCCGTGCAAAATGTCACACTTGGGTTTGTTGATGGTCAGGTAAAACCAGACAGGATTACCGGGTAAGGTTTGTGATGCCAAACTGGTGGTAACAGTAATGAACGTATCAGAGGAGGAAGGTCCAATTGCTGTGCCGGAGTTTCATTTAGACAATGTCTTTTGTAGGTGAAGACTGCAGACTAGCAGATGTCTTCAGTCAGTGGACATGGAGAATGTTCTGTGTGTTGGGCGAGGCTTAAAATGTCACATTTCTGCGGTGGTGCCTGTTATTAGAGGTAAGTTGGGAAGTAGGGGATTTGGGCCTCTCCGAATCCTTTCCATTACAAAAATCAATTAATTGTGGATTATCAGTCATTGCTTATATTGATTATCAATTATTAATAAGTCAGGTATTGCTTTGGCACAGTCTTTTTTCTTTCTGAAGAACATGCAAAGTCCTTTTTCACACTGAGCTGTCACTCCTCGCTAGTGCCTCTTTGCTTTGTAGCAGAGCAATAACCTCATGTTTTCCTGTGGCTACACAATATTTCGGCTGTGCATCTTTCTATCTAGTATCACTTTCTCCATTTTAGAGAAATAATTATTTGAGATTGCCAGAAATAACCACAAATCAAACAGCATTTAGCCCTTCCATTAGATTGAAAGTGGTTGCAGTCACTTTCTCCTGAATTATTGAGCTAAGAGGTCACAAGTAACAAATGCAATAAAAAGCCATTTGCTTTAGGGCTATTAGCACGTTTTGGAGATAATTATATAATTTTTCAAATATTCCTAGGGATTTACTTCAGCAGCACAATCATGCATTTGAAATTCAGCAATGGAAAATTATAGCTGATTTCCGTTTGTTTTGCTTGTTTCTAGAGTAATAAAGGTAATTATTAATAACAGGATGCTTTGTTCTGATAAGTCATGTTAGGAGAGCCTCTGAAATAAAAAGCAATGCTAAGAATATAGTCACTCTCCAAGTTACCCAATTAAGTTTCTAAGTGGTAACATATCCTCCAGTCTGTTAGCTGATAGCGTTGTACAGTCCTCATCTTCCTTTAGAACCATCGCCATCAGTGGAGTTACACTGGTTTACATCACTTAAAGATATCACTAGCATGTTTTAAATACATTGGAAAATAATTTGACCTAGATAGTTCTACCTGCTTTTACTGTGTATTGGTATTAGAGGTCTATTATTAGAAGTCTAGAGGTATTAGAGCTCTAGGTAGATCCCATTTTGTGGAAATGAGAAAGATGTAAAAGCACACTTGACTTTTTTCGGAATTCGCTTTATTTAACATAAATGTTCTCTGTATTCCTGTTACTGAGAAGATAGAAACTTACTGGTTAACTGCCCATGAAAGTCAGAAACATTTATTAAAAGCAGGTGACTGTCTGTGTCAGTTATCCAGTATTGGCACACATCTTGCTTAAAAGCTAGAACTAGAGAGATGTACTAGATTTGCTCAGAGGTGTGGTCAAAGCCACAGCTCCTTCAGTGATCTTGAGCTGCCTCTTACTCTCCATCAGGTTACTCATTTTGGTGTCCAGACTGCTTTATCCACTTGTCCAGCAGATCTAAACAAGGAGTTAATTTACTCTTTAGAAGACTCTATCCCACAGTGTAGTCTCCTTGTTTTCTCTACCACCAGCTTTAGCACTGTTATTTGTGCTGTCATGGCCGCTCACTAGAAGAGCTATGTTTTTCTTGCTGTCTTTCCTGGAGGACAACCATAAATATTGTGGGAGGCCTGCAGGACAGAAATAAATGCTTCTTTAAGTCCAGAGAAATTAGGGGTAAAAACTCAAGAAGTACAGTTATGCTCTGGAGTCAAGTCCATAACATTAGTGATCAATATTCTGGTGTGCCAGTGTAAATTGCTGCCTGAATTCAGTGTTGTATTTGCATGGTTTACTGTACAAAACAAGGTGCTGCAAACATGGGAGGCAGATTTAGCTGGGGGGGGGGGGGTGTCTGCTTTGAATCTGGCTCATACATCAGTAATAGAATTATTAATTGTGTTTTGATTACAGAATCATTTCTAGCTGCTTACACAATATCAAGGACACTGGTACTAAATTTATAAGTTTGTTTATCAGGCTGGTAAGCAGGAAAACTTTTTCCTTGGAAACTATTGCAGTTTTAAGTGAATTCATTGATTAAAGCTTCTATGCCAAATTCTCAGCTGTAGACTCTAGTTCTGCTGAAGAGAATGAATCTGTGCCAGTTTACGGTGTCTGAGACTTTGGTCCCATGAGTCCATTTTTAGATTCACATTTTGACTATAATTGTATTTTAAAGTGTAAGACAGAATAAGGAAGAATGCATTGTGTGGCATTTTCTTCCACTCCATTAAAATTATCCCAGTATAATGGAAACAGGGAAAAAAAAAATTCACTCACTTAGGCAGTTTCCAAAATTGCAGTTCTGCAGAAAGGAGGGAAGTGAGTAGTTATATACAAAAAAATGGGTAAATTGTCAGGCAAAGTAGCATACATGGAAGAAGAAATGGAAGTGGGCATATCTGCACAGCTTTACCAATTAATCTGTATTTGTGGGCAATATGCATGCATAACTCCGTTGGTAGTATGTGCAAAGGCTTCTGTTTGCATAGTCAGCTGTGTGGCCTGGCAAAACTTGTGTGGGGTTTGGGTAAGTTTTGCTTTGTGTTGTTCTCACTTGACTGCACCTAACTGTGCGCACATCAAAAACCTTACTCTTCTATCTAATAGAAAAACGACTTTGAAAGATACGTAGTCATCTTTCTTGGATATATATGAAGATGAAGATAATGTCAAGCAGTTTGGTATATTCACTTATGAATAATTCATCCAGCTGCACACAGTTATTTTTTATTATTATTATTATTAATTATGTGTGTATAGCTGGAAAAGACAGGAAGGCTGTAACTGCTGCCTCATGAGAGATGCTTAATGTTAAGAATTTGGTTAGACCAAGATGTGTGATATGAGAAAAGGAAAACAGGCAGTGATAAATAGATCAGAGGACACAAAGGCTTTAATAATGTTCATGGGGAGAAATATCATTTGTTTGAGATGATAGCCTTGGGAGCACAGGCTACTACTAGTTCCCTTGCCAGGAGTTTAGCTCTTTGTTGCTTTCCGTAAGCTACGGATATTCAGAGCAGGCATGCCTAGATTAAAGCACATCTGGCTTTGATCTGCAAAATAATCTTGATGTGGACATGGGATCTGAATTATGCAAGCATGTTAGGGAAAAGGGGAAGAAGTGTCCAGTTTACACTAGACGTCCAGAAGAACATGCATGAGCCCAGAAGCAGCCCTGTTTGAAAAGCTGAACTGCAGCATTCTTAATATCGCATTATTTAACGCTCTGGGAAAAAAACAAATGTTTGGAAGCAGAAAAGAAAGATGCGAAGAGGAGCTTCACAGCAATAAACTGCTCTCAGACAACATCTCGCTTTCATAGCCCCCATGCAATTCAGAGGTGTCACGAAAACCTGATTGAAATTACATCAAATGTAGAGCTTGTGATTTATTTCTGGTTTAGCTCAAAGAAAATCTTTACATTTCATGACAGAACTGAGTAAAGCCTTAATAACAATTAATCTCCACAGAGATACTTATAATACCTATTTGCTGTGTTTAGACTTCTGGGAAATTGTGTAAGGAAATAAACTGAACTTAGTGCTGCTGAAAAGTTATTAATCTGGAATTCTTCACTGTGCAGTAAAAACGTAACATAGGAGCTACCCTTTGGGAATCCTAATTTGTATTTTATAATGCATAAGAATAATTGAAAACTTTTGCAAATGGAACTAAATATCAACAAAATATTTCAATGTGGTTTTGTCACTTTTTATCTACCTTTAATATTATTCTAGGCATTAGAATGCCTTATGTCTTTTAGGTATGATACTGACTGTAACCATAATGCTAACAGCCTGTATGGAATGGCGTGGACCCTGCTGCAACCTCAGTTGAGTGCAGACTCACAATCTGGAGAGCGTGAAAGACACAGTCTGATAGCGTGGGCTGCTGCTCAGGAAATACTCTTTACGGTCGGTCACCTGTGACCAGTTAGAGCAACTGGTACACTGAAAAGTTAATTCAGTCACTCTGACTTCCTTTTTCTTCCACTTCAGTTCAGTAGGAGCGGCAGGTGGTTATTCAGTTACTCAAACACTCGCAAGCGTACTGAGACCAGCGCAACTTACACATGACCCACTTCCGCGCTGCGTTGTTTTTTACTCTGCAAGGACGCGCAAAAGGCTCTGCTTTGGACAGAGGTACCTCTCCTTGTCCGTACAGATGGGAAAAATGTCTGTGCCTGGGTTAAATAAGTTTTCAGAGAAGTGAATTTGTGTTGCTATTGACTAGACCCCACGCTATGGTTTTCAGGCTTATGGGTGAAATACTGTTTAATGTTATCTATCCAAGTCATTATAAAGTTGTGTTAAGTTGGGCTAAAATCCATTGTGATTCTTTAGGTTCTCTATTTGAAATTAGCTCTGCATTCCAAATTCAGTAATTCAGTGCTCTGGACAGTTTGTGGCTTTTCTTCACACACACACCCTCTTTTTTTTTAATTAGCCATATTTGAGGAATCAAAATTTAGCACTGGGTCCCATTTATTAGGAAAGGGTAGTATTTAGCTTTGTGTCTGAAGATGTTCCAGCTACTAAGTGGATGAAAACTTACAAGTTGCCTCAATCTATCAG
>NW_008825076.1:6933430-6962570 GCF_000699105.1 Pygoscelis adeliae
CCGCTTCTCAACAATCTAGGTGTTGAAACCATCTCCAGCTTCATTAAAGCATACCGTGGAAATAATTTTCTAGTGGGAGATATAATGAATGTGCAAAGCATTTTTACAATGTGCAGGAAGCTATGAATTTTTAGAGAGCTTTTATTATTGTTTCTATGCTTTAAGTTATATTTTGCTATATGTCATAAAGGTTTGAAAACTTAGAATACTTCGTAATTACTCAGAAAAAAATTGACTCATTACATCTTAAATTCAGATAACAAAAGAAATGCAGTGATTGTGCAGGATGTTTACTAGTTCTGCTCGTTCCAGTGGGCCTAGGCCAAGGGCAAACAGTTCTAAAACTCTAGCTGTGTTAAACATCCTTTGCTGTTTGAGTGCACGCAAACAATAACAGAATTCATCTGAAAGTGATGGCTGATGGGATTCAAGGTGAAAATGTCCTTAGTAAGGATGTATTTTACATAGTAAGACATCCATCTCTTGTTTTGTTATAAAAGCTCTGCATATATTTTTGCTTTAGCAACATGGTCACTACTTTTTTTTCCTGCAGAAATATTTATGAATATGTGCAGCAGAACATTGAATAAAAACCGTGTCCTCTGAAAAAATTCATAAGCATTAATTTCAGTATCTATAACACTTCCATAATTAATTTTGTAGCAAATAAAAATACAATAGAATAACTTCCGTGCAAAATATACAGAATAAGAAGGGTTTATGAGGATAGTCATGAGGAACTGTAGCCCCTTGGTCAGCACTGGTCGATACGATGTACGCCTCTGGGTTGTGTGATATGGCTTTTAGTCCAAGCTTGATGACGTAAGTATGAAATAGAGGGGAACGTACTTCATACAAGTAACAGGAGACAGCCACCTCCCGAATATCCAGAAAGTGTTGCAGACGTTAATCCCTAAGCGCTACCAGTGAAAGGCTCTGAGGTTGGGTATCCCCTTTGATTGCCCCTTCCTGCCGGCTGTGGCGACATGAAACTCTCTTCTGTCTTCTTGTATCATGGGCTGGGTTGCTGCATCTGCTTGGATGTGGTCTGATCCCTTTTGGCTTTAGATCATTATGTGTAAGCTGGAGAAGGTTTAGTGCTCTTCAATGCTAGAGGAGCTGATCAGTCTATTCAGTGTACGAAATTTAAGAGCCATATTGCTGAAAAGTCTGCTTGCAGTTATAGTGTGGGTGATGAAGAGCGATACGTAGGGGTAATAGGCAGAAGTGTGGTATTTCTGAGGATGTACTAGTTTGAGACTGAAAGGGACAGCATACACATTGTACTTCATTTAAATGTCATTTTCCTTGGAAACCTTTGTATGAATTGTATGTACTGATTTTGTTCAGCGTCTAAGGTGTTTGTTTATATCTTTGCACAGATGTCTGAATACATTGGCTTTTGTTTTCAAGGTGCTGTTATCTTTTTTGGAAGCTTTAGTCTTGCTGAGAAGTATTACTTTAAAAATCAAAGTGAAATTTCAGAGCCAGAGTGAAGCCTTCCTTATAAACATGTTTGGAAAATAGAACACAAATCAGTTGTTTGTTAAAGGCAGTTTATTATATTATGAGCATGACCCCTTATAATTCACCATCTGCAGTAAACATCATTTCCAAACTCTCATTTCTTTAAAACAGACCTAAAATAATTGTAACTATATTTTCAAACAAGTCACTGCCTGTCACAGAATTTCGAAGTCCAGCTGAAGAGGAGGATAGGATGCTGCCATGCTTTACATGTCAGAATAGCTGTTGTAATACCTAATGAGCTGATCTGCTCCTCAGTAGTAGGGCTTGAGAACAGCAGGAAGCTCCTTCTCTTTGAAAAATTACAGCATTAGGCCTTGGAGTGTAGAAACGTGAAAATGAGCCCATCCTTAAACACTTTGTTAATGTGTGTTGGTACAAATGAGCTGCAGAGAACCTTATTCCACCTTCACATCTCAAGTTTTAAAACCTGTTTTTTTTCTACTTTACAACCAAAAGGAAGAGAGGAAGATCTTTGTGTTGCAACATGTAAATTCCTGCCAGTCAAGGATGAGACAGTCTGATTAGCCCAGGATATTTGTCCAAATGTGAGTGGATTTTGCTTTATCTGCTGAAGAATAAAGCAGTGGTTGCATAGGAAGAAGTAGCAAGAGCAATTTTAACAAATTAAAAAAAAAAAAATTGTAGTGAATAATCTTTACCCAAAACTATGCTCTACCTCCTTATCCCATAAAAAAAAAAAATCACGTAAACAATTTTATGCCAGTGAAGTACAATTTTTCCAGGGAATGAGAGAGAATTCCAGGATCAGCAAGTTTGCATGATGGGTCCTAGCGTGTGATAGGATGTTGCTATCCTCACCCAACAATTCTCATTCTGTATTTCAAATGAACTCTTGCCATCACTTTAATAATTTATTTATTTATTACATTGCGGCATATGGGAGACCATAGCATTCTTAAAATTGCAGTTATTTTTGATATTGAATGTGCATTGGGAATATTTCAGCTATAAATCAAAGAAAGCGAGGATAGAATGATGGGTTTTTCTAATGGCCCTGTTGAGGATTTTTCTGGCAATAACAATATATCTGCACACATCTGTATAGCTGTCTACTTACGGCACAAAAAGCTATCATTATATGCGATGGAACATCAAACAACTATTTCATTAATGGTCCTATTATGAGAAAGTACAGTGACATTAGAATACCAGCATCTTGTTACTATAGATACCTGATTTCTCTGTAACACTCATGTTTTTATAAACTTACATATATCTGTGTGTGGTTTATATATATGTATGTATAAATGCATATGTATATACATTTCTCTATCCTTCAGGAAGGAAGATCTTCTTGCCCTTTCAAGCGCTTAGCATACTTTGGTAGACATCATTATCCAAAGGACACTAGACAAGCTGTATTTGAATGGCTTGAATTAGATGAAAGTGTTGTAAATGCAAATGGTCAAGAAAAAAACTTTGTAAATCATCTTATCTAACAGCCAACATATTTACTAAAGACTCAGACTGGTCTGGTCTTTGTATACGTTTGCACTCTAATGTTTGCATGTTGAGAGCAGGGGTTTGAGGGAGATCAGGTTTGGGTGTGATTGCTTTTGCTGAGGCACAGAAAATTGTTTTAAATGTGCTGGAAAATGAAAGCGATGAATAATTACCATTCTTTTCCTTAGTTGTGCTCAGATAATATGTATTCAAAGCATTTCACAAACGGTAATTGGTTCTCACAATTTGTATGAGCTAGAGAAACATGGGAATAGTACTTTCCTGACCATGTGGTAAAAAAAAAGTGACAAGAACTATATAATTTGCTTGAAAAGAGTTGGGGAGGGTCACACGGTAAATCAGCGGTGAGATGAGATGGGACTTTTAGCCCTATTTGTGTGCTTTAATCACTGGACCTTCTGCCTCTGGGAAGACAAGATGGGTTCAGATGTGCATCACTACAATACTGGTTTGGATTTTTCATATGGGTTGGTTGGTTTGTTGGTTTGTGAATATTTTTAAGATGCTGTTATGTTTAGAGATAAAAGCACATTGCTAAGTACCAGCATGCTACGTATTGATATAAAAAAATGCTGGCTTCAGTAAGCCAGTTGGACCCGACCTTGCTCATTAACTTTGTAACAGCTCTATCAGCCTAAGAGAGGAGAATTTGTCCTCCAGATAATGGGAAAGCCATATAGTCCGAATTGTCTGATTTATGGAATCTTGAGTTTCTTGTCTTTGAAGCTTATTTGCTTTGTATTTTTGCTGATATTTTTTCTGTACTTTCCAAAAATTGTAATAAAAATGACGTGGCAACTTCTGATGTGAAATATAGGCACTCTGCACAGCTGACGTCTGAAGCATGCAGAGATTTAAGTTCTCTGCATTTCTCTGACCTTGAAGTCATTTTGTTCTTGCGCTGTCAGTTGGAGTATAGTCTGTGAGACATTGAGCATCTCTGGCAAGCTCTCTCCACTTCACTAGAGCTAGCGCTTTGCAGGATTAGCCCCCTCAGTGAATTCTTCTTGTGCAAAATTCTGTCAATAACTGAATGCACAAATGTAGGATCTTATTCGCAAAACTTTTTCTACTTCTTCTCCACTTAAGCCATGGAAAGGAAGCAAAAGGAGAAGCTCTGTAGACATATCAAAGCAGCTCATTTTCTCTTGAACACAGCTTGATTGTGGTGAGTTGTGTAGTAGTTTTGTGATGTAAGCAAAAACCTTTTAGAGGTACAACTGTTATCAAGTTCCTTGGGGAGAGGAGTCGGGGGGGACTATTCCTGCATACCAGTGCGGGACACAGTTGCAAAAGTTTTTTTTCATTCAGCAGGTACGTGGCGGAACAGAGAGAAAAATGTGGCATGTCATTAAATTCAAACCTTTATTCTTGCTAGTTAAAAACTGTGGCATCAATGCAACCATGTCACCTTGCTCTGATTTAAAACCATTTCCTTTCAGAAGAAATACAAGGCCTCAGAAATTACAAGTAACAGCTATTCTTGACAGTCTATACATTATCCCAAAGTTAGACAAGAAAAGGGGGGCATCAAATTTTCCATCATACTTATGTTTACAAAAATGTAAATGATTTGTTTGTGATTAATTATACCTTCATGTTCTGTATCACTGTTGAAATTTGGAGGCCTGAAAAATGAGAGAGGCAATATTTTAGTTTAAAATTCGGATGCTAGCTAAGATTAAAGTCAAGGGGTTTTCCTACTGAGATTTTCTTACGCTCCTTTCTAAATGCTACCATTTCACACAAAATTGGGTTCTCTTTGGATTAATACATTTGAAAATTAACTTGATTTATAACCAATTTTCTCCTCATTTAAACAGCAACCTGCAAGTGTTTCTCCAGGGATCAAACAGGATCAGAGACATTGTGTGTTGTTCGAGTTGTTCACTGAAGCAGAATCCCTCACAAACATGTGCATATGGTGCTAGGCGCTTTAGGGATCCGACTAATATGTTTACCTTGTTGTACATTTTTCTTCTCATCTTGAACTTGTATTTTCTCCTTACTAGGAATTAAAAAAACCCCAACAAGCTATTACTAATTTGATGGCTGCAGAAATAATACTCCTTCCTATTCTCTTATTCAAGTCACAGCACTGAAAGCATAGAATGTGTTAATGCTGAATGCAGCTGTTTGGATACCCTGGTCAGCTGCTCAAGGACAGCTGGCAATTCCCCACCTCAAAATCAGGAGAAACTGGGCAGCAAAATTATCCTCCCTAAAGCTTTGAAATAACGGGACTGTTTTCGCTTTATACAGTAAATGTTTAAATGTAGGCTATATTTAGAAACAACAGCCATATGTCATCTGAGAATGAGACAAAAAATAAATGAAAATCCTAAATTGTTCTCTGAGCAGCAGAATTAATGGGACGTGATTTCCTATAGTTTAGGCCCCCGCAGTCCCCTTAAGTCATTTCTGTCCCTCTGGTATTTTAAGTCTGTTGATTACCGTTGGGCAAACCCATGTGTAAATGTAATGCCCGTCGTCTGCTCTGTGGAAGCTTCCTGTGCAGATGCACTTACCTGTAGTAACATCTTACTCTGTGGCAACCTGTTTGTGTGTACATTACCCATAAACCAGATCTTAGGTTTGTTGGGAACTGATGGCAGTGAAATTACAAGATTTAAAAACTTGTCAGTGTAATTTCTCAAATGATCTAATCAGCTTTAGTGCTATTGCTGTTTCTGCTGCTGGATAATTTCCCAGTCATAACTCGTTCAATGTGTTCCTCCAAACCACCTTTAAGAAGGGTCTGCCTCGATGCGGCTCGGTTTGCATAATTGCTGCGTGTATCCTGAATACGTTGGATGGCTTGCTGTGTATAATCACAGCGGGAAGTTCACTTGCTGCTTGGCTGCCTGAAGTGATAATGCATGCCCAAAAAAATGAGTTTAATGAAAATGTTTAGGATATCAAATCCAGCATCAGGGATGCTTAGAAAAGCACTTACCCACGGAATAAGGGCAGCATAATGCACTAAGCTGTTGTAGAAAAGGTCAAGGTTTAGAATTTCTCCCCTAAGTTTCATGAAGAACAAATTAAAAATAACTAAAAAAAGAAAAGCCATAAGAAAGCATGGCTTACAGCTTTGCTTATTCCAAAGCTGTAAGAAGCTTGTTTTCATTATTGAATATGTTGTCTAATTAATATAATGAAACGGTATCAAATATTGCAAAATGAGTACACTGATTTGATAGTAAGTATGAATTCTCAAAACCTACTGCAAAATAATTATTCCCCCTCCATTTTAAATATTTTCACTGTAATCATAGGAAAGGATATTTCATGTCTCAAAATGCCCTGAAGACACAGGGTGAAATTTCTCAGGCAATTCCCTAGGCCTATTTCCCTATTTGAAAACTCAAATAAGTAATCAGGCTTACAGATGTCAGGTCTGTGGACCATGTGGAAGCATTTCATCCTAAGGTGCATGATGCGTTTTATGCATTAGCAGGTTACATTTAGTATTAATAACACTACACAAAATCTGTCTCTGAAACAAATGGAGTTTTATTATCCCACTATTGATTGCGAATGATTGTGTGGAGCCATTGATGAGACAAGTTAGGGTGTCCGCAGATTTCAAACTGTTACGGAGAGCAATAGTGAGACCTGATTCCAAGCTCTCTGGTGCCCACAAGTATCTGGTGCTTCTGCCAGCTTTGGATCCAACTGTGCTATAGGAAGCGTCTTTAGGTTAAGATGAGGAGATTTGCAATCTCAATCAGAACAGCTAACATCGACACGCTTTGCCATGGATAGCTTATTGCAGTCAAGTGACTTGCCAGTGCCTTCTGCTGTTTCTAATATGCTTTGCTAATTATTTGAAGATGCAGGAAGATAAGAGGAAATAGGGAATGCCGCACTGTATTTGTAGTTGGATTGAATTTATGAGTGAAGCTAGGAGATACGAGATGCAGAGTTGTTATATGAGAGAAAAGTTAGAAAGTAAAAAAGGATGAAAATTGGCTGGGTAGGGTTAAGTTTAGTCTCAAAGCTAAAGATTTAAACCTGAATGAGGAGACTTATTAGGCTTTGAATAGGTCATCTCCTGCTTTCTCTGAAGAGAACAGTGATGTTCCCTGGTGCTCCTGTGGAAGAATGTGGGTGGAAAGAAAAGCATAGACAATGAAATAGTAGGGAGAAAGCAGGCATTGCTATATATGTTTCCAAATTTCAGAAGTCACTGTTACTCAGATCAAGAGCCAGGGAAGAGGAGAAAAGGCCTCAAAAGCCAAGAAATTGGAAAGCTTTATTTCAGGCCTCAAACTGAGATTTCACCATTTCTGATATTTTTTAAAAACTTTCTTCCAGTGTGCAGAATTTTAAAGGGCTGGCTTTTAAGGTCTAGTGCCTCTCATTCAATTCTCTCTCACCAATATGCAGTATTGCAGAGTCAGGCAAAATGCATGCACACCGAAAGAAGCATATACTGCAGAGGCAGACGCGTAAGGGACTTCTGAAGGAAATGCCTGAAGATTGAGCTGGGCCAACACCAAGGCACGTGGCAGCAGGAGGCAGAACTCCTCCCAAGGGTGAGCTCAGTGCTCTGGCTCTTGATGTATCCTCACAGACACAGCTAAAGCTCTGGTCAGGGTAGGCGCTTCACAGTTCGGGGTTCCTGAGTCATGGCCTGGTTCTCTGAGCACATCAAACCCTATTTGTCATAAAATATATAACATTTCCTAGAGATTTCCACGAGTAGGCAGGTAGGCAGCAGTGCTCTTAGCTCCATATCCCTGTTTGATGCATACAAGGAATTGCAAAGGAAATGGTTACGTATGCTCTTTATAATTTCTTTAACAAAAATAGAGTTGTATTATAAAGAGACTCTTAAAAGGAGATAACATCCATGCTTACTTGACAACATTATGGTCTGCGGTGCATTCTTTAGGAGGCAGGAGAAGGTAAAGCCAGTAAAAGTGAGCTAGTTTACACCAGATGGGAATTCGGTCCTAAGAAATGAGGTTTAAAATGCTATTACTTTTGCAAGTTTCAGTGGACCTTGGAGTTTACTCATTTTTATTCCTTATCTCAAACACCACAAAAAGGGAAGAATTAAGGGGAACCCTCCCAACCTGAAATACTTCCATTTTTCATTCACTATCGTGGTCTGTATTTGCCTGATGACAGATGTTAGTTTCACTGTAGTTCAGTCCCTTTTTTCCCGTACAGATGTGATTTACTAGATCATAAATCAGTCACACTTTTGGAATTTCAACTAACAGATGTCCTCTTTCGAGATTTTAATATAAACACTGTTAACCCACAGATTCTTTTTGAGGAAATGCCAGTTGTGTATAAGAATGCCAATTGGCATGAATGTAACTTGAACATTTGACATATTAATAGATTTTTTTCGAAGTGAAATGGATTTATTTTTTATAGAGAAGGCATGGCTGCTTTAGTTCTCCATTAGAGCCCCAGCCTGCAGTATCTGTTTGCTTGCAATGATGTCATTAACTAGAAAACAGATGCACTCATGAGCATCAGAAATCAATCATAGCTGTTGGCACTTTAATAAACAGCTGCCTTCTTAAATGGTTTGGAATAAACACTGATCATCACCAGCTCTTTTTGAAGGAAGATCAGTAGGTTATAAAACTGCTGATTAGAGGAGGGGAAAACCTTGAAATTATAAACTTAGTGGTTGAAAACCTCTGATTGAGTTATTTTAGACTGTCAAAAGATTTACAGTAGAAAATAATTGCAAGATACTGGCTGCACTGTGTCATATGGCCACCGGAATCGTGCCTGATATATTTACACAAACTTTTGCCTTCAGAAATAGATTTTATGTAGGGGAGTCAATTGTATTAATAAGTCATTTTTTCAAACTTAAGCACAGCAGAATCTTATTGCTTCATTGTGCAGTTCAGGAGGAATTTTTTTAAAGATACCAAATTCCTTTCCTTGCTCTCAGATGCAAACAAAGAGAAAATGTGTTATCCTTCTTCTTTTCAGGAGGCGCTTCTACATTCAGGGCCTTTTTATGACCTGTGTATGGGCCAAAGGATTTAGCTTTGTGATGGCAGCTGCAATTCACAAAAAGCATCTGGAAAGAGGCAACCAAATATCAAACAGTGGCACAGTGAAATAGCACATCACATTTCTCATACAGTACTCAGATTAGCTTCAACCCTACCTTGCTAAGTAGCTTATCAACAGAAGAGATGTAAGAATAATTCTACAGCAAATGCTTCATATGGCTTAGTGACAAAAAAGGAGAGATATGTTACAATATACCCTGCTGTTGCTGGTAATCTGCTTGTTCTGGCTTCTGCTGCTGATGGATGTGCTAGGTATAACCTGTCCCCTCTGTAGCTTCTGTGATCTTTATGTACGCTGTATTGTGCAATCAGGTCATAATCTGAACCTTTTACAGCGTCGGTGGACCACGCTAGTGTAACTCCCAGTATTGTTGCAGAAAGTTCCTTGTATCTCTTTGTCATGGTACTGTAAAAATGTCTGCAAAACAGATTAGAGCTGAGAAAAGGAGTTTATCTGCAGCTGAGGTTGTAAGCTGTGTGAGGCATAGACACAGGTTTGTCATGGGCCTTTTGTGTAAGGCTTTGCACTTTGGGATTCTGATCTATGGCTACGGGTTTGGGGAACTAATACAGACGATGATAGCGATAAAATGGCATTCACGAAAGTCTTACTGGATCCTTTGGAAATGTTACTTATCTCACCCAGAGCACCCATATATAGCGGATCCATGCTGCACTCTACTACAAAAAATATCTACTCAAGTGTGGTTACAAATACTATTTGAAACCACATTCTTTGGTTCCAGGCTGCCATATTATTTTGTATTTAGGTCCTGTTTCCAAATGGCTTGCAGAGGTCTACTGAACAATTATTCAGTGGAATCAACATCAGAACCTATCTTTTTCCCCTGGGGTCCTAATCTCTCTCTGCTCCCTGTCCCTGAGAATTTCACTGTGGCTGTTTCCTGCTTCTCTCTGTGCCGCTCGGGCTCTGCCTCCCGGCAGTCCCTCTGCCAGAGGGACTTTTTCACTCAGATCTAACGTTTCGTACTGCTGTAGTCCCTGGCAGCCAGGACAATGAAAGAGTGAACGTCCTTAGCATCTTGCTGCATTGAGCAAAGCCAGCGCAGAATGAATTATCAGAGATTTTAGGTGCCAAACTCTAGCAAGTTTTTATTGGTCATATATAAACTGAGATTTTAGGGGATGACACTTGGCAGAATATGAGCAGATTTGGAAAATATATTCCTGCTCTTGTAGGGATTGCTAATACTTTGTATTAGTTCAACCAGTATTCGGGGGGGGGGGGGGAAAGGGGGTTTTGCCTATGAATCTAACCTGAAGAAGGAATATCCCAGAAACATCTCCCCTCTCACTCCCTGTTTCTCACATTTAGTCTAATAAAGGAGCATTACTTCTGGCAATAAGACTTGTCTGGCTACAGTGCTAGCTGTGATGTTCTTCTCTTGGGAAGTTATTCACACTTTCATTTCTGCATAGGAAGAACCTGGGACCTATAACTGCTTGACTGAGTGTGAAAATCTCATAGTTACATGTACACACCCTGTGATGTTTTTTTTTTGCCTGTAGATAATTTTGTGGACAACATCAGGCAAACATTAACAAACCAAGGAAAACTTTTCCCACTGCAGACTTTTCCCACAACGAGAGTAATGCCTCACTGCCTTACTCGGGGAATTCCTGGCAAAGCTCACTAATGCCTGTGACAGCAGCTGTCATGCGATGGATGACAAACAAATGCTTTGCTTCATTACTGAATATTTAACTATTTTAAATCCCACTCCACCTTCCTTACAAAAATGTCATATGGATGCTTTGTCTTTCAAGTTTTGTCTCTCTAAGTGTTTAATGGCTGGCTGTGATATCTGTTCTGGTGGGTATTGTCATCGTGGCTGACTGGTGTATGCCTCATTTACTCCCCAAGAACTTTTCAACGTATCTTAGAAATCCGCTTAAGATCATGGTGCATAGTTTCTAGGTTTCATTAGCTGCAATACAAAAAAAGCTTATGCTCCTTTTTTGTTGCTGCTTGGACCTTGATACTCACTAAAAGAAGCTCTCCAGGAAACGAGCAGTGTAGGAAGCTTACATTGTATTCTGTTATTAACACGGCTGTGTGGTGTCATGGAAGACATAATTCAGTGCTGCCTCAGATAAAAAATAATTTCAAAGGGATGTTCCTCTTGCTGACTTCTTTGGGTCTGCTTGTGAAAATCAGGACTCTGAATTTCAGCTGGCTCAGAAGAACAGAAAATGAATGAACTGGCTTTTACCTTGGCCTTGCACCCAGGTTATCAGAATAATAAGCTTGCTTTACTAGTTTTGATAATGGGTATAATTTCTCCAGAATTTAATTTTTTTCATTGTTAAACTGAATGACATACTTTAGAGAACTGTGTTTCTATGGCGTAATTTTAATAACTCCAGATTTATGTCTTCTTTTGTGGTGCGATTCTCTAAACTCAAAGGTGTTCACAGAGGTAGTTCTGAAATTCAGGACGAGGTGTGTACGTTACCTTATGCTGAAGCATTCATGGGAGGCAGAACATATTTTATGTTTGGTGTTGCTTTTGTGTTACAGACCTGGATTTAAACCTAGCTGCTTGCAAAAAGAGCATGTTCCCTAGAACTGTTCCCTATCCCTAGTCCTAGAACTAGGACTATCTTTTGTTAGCGTCAGTATGACTATCCCAACGATAACGTAAGCATAATTTGCTGTCATTTTGATCTGAATAAGGCGGTGTGCTTCCCTGGATTTCATGCACAATGGAGATAAGACTCTGATGTGGACGACTGAGGAACAAATCTCCTTTTTATGTAGTGAATTTCAGAATAGAATTCCATTTCACAGAGACTTCTATGCATGAGTAGTCCAGTGCACTCTGTGAAGTGAGGAGTGAAATTCTGGTAGTTCATTGGCACTCGCAGTTGCAGCTGCCATTGTGCCCTTTGCCATCGCTCACACACAGCCTTGGATATTAAGGTGCTTCAAGAGAAAAAGTAGAGTAAGATAGAGAGGGATTGGCAACAGAATAGCACATAATACAATAGCTTCTCCTTCACCCACTGCCCACTATTCCATAACCTCCCTCCATGCCTTTGAAACTTTTTTACTGAAGATTGGCCCGAAACCTAACATCTTTTAACCTTGGAAAGTCCATTCAAATTTCATGACTTTTAGCCTGTGTAATAAGCCAGGCCGAATCCTCGTGCTTGAGGAAGCTTTGGATCTGAACTCTCACTTTGTGGCTCAGATCTCCTTCCCTCTTTTTTTTTTATTTCATCAGTAAGCAGGGAAGGAACAGAATATAAAAAAGCCGTAGCAGATTATTACCCCACATTTATCTCTGGTACATGCAGGTGTTTGTGAAGTTTTCATTGGCATGACTGAAACAGGAAAGTTTCTCTCTCTATCCCAATCAGAGCCAGAAGTAGGCATTCCCCCCTATTAAATCTCCCTTCTAATACTGAACCTGTAGTCAATTCCCGATGGGTATATAACATAATCTTGGGATTTGCAAAAGATTTAATTACACCATTACACCCTAAAGACGTTTCTCCCTTTTTCTAACACGTTAAATTACTTGCATCGCTCCTGTTTTTTAAGCCATCAACTTGAGATAGAGGAGTGGTTGAAGAAGCACGTGGAGATTAAAGATCAGTTCTGCTGTTACACATAGTGCAACACTTTAATAAGACTGTATAGACTGCTGTAAGATGCTGCACAGCTAATTCATAGCGGGAAGCTGATGGGTGTCAAATAGCAATACATCGTGGGTACCTGTTTCACTGACTCACCAGCTGTGAATGAGATTTTAGTTCCGTTTAGTGAAAAGTTATCTTACCTGCATCGTGACGTTATGATATGCGCATCAGTAGATAAATGTCATGCGTGGCTAATTAATTTCTCTAAAGGGTGTGTATTGCACAGTATGTAAATGACAGGGACACCATACTGCATTTTGAACACTGTTTAGTTTGAATGAAACAACTTGAAGTTTTTTCACATCAGATTTGCTTAACTTTGATTTAAGATATGCACAATAAATGTATTTCCTTATTAGTCTTGATTTTTAACTCCAGCCTTTTACTTGCCACACTAGAGAGTCATACATCACTGGATGCATGTGCATAAAAGAGGGTGAGTACCCTGGTGTGTGTGTCCAAGCATACAGTCGCTAAAAAGGCCAACAACTTACTGCTTTGTTTGCAAACTGAGTGTCATTGTGATCCAGATTAATAAGGAAGCTTATTGCGTGTGACTGAAAAGAGAGAGAATCTCAGAAATCAGGCCAAGGGCTTCACATTATGAATATTGCAATTTCACTAGCCAAATCCAGGTCAAAAATGGTCAATAAGGACATAAATCTAAGCACCTGCCTACAGCATTCTACATCTATTCTAGCAGCAAGCATAACATTTAGATGAATTAATAAAAATTCTAGTCTAGGTAGTTCTTCTTCTGGGTTATGCTGACCTGGATCAAAGCAGCCAAACCCAAATTCATGATCATGGCTGAGAACAGTTTTGACACGCTGTAATTTATGAAGAAAAACAAAACTAATAATAATTAAGCTGCAAACCCCACCCCTCTAAATCAGTAAGAAATCATCAGAGCTGTGTCTTTCCTCATTCTTCCCACAGGAGCAAATGGCATACTTGATATCAAAGGAGCACTTTAAACTTAGCAGGGTGGCTTTATTCACTCCTTGTTCTTTTCCACAAGCCTGTCCCTCCAAAGCGAGCAAGGGGGGGGGGGGGGGGGGGGTTTGTCCACATATTTCTTTTCCTTTTTTCCTACCCTTCTCTCTAACTTTGACTTTTCTGGCACTCCAGTACATGTGATCCTGTCCCAGCACTCTCCGATGTGCAAACTGTGGACAGCAAGGCGTCTACTATCAAAGCAAACAGGTTCCCTCACTTCACGCTGTGATACTGGGTTTTCTGGCTACAAAGTTCCTGGTGGTTTGGGAGAGAGGAGCACACGTCCCGCACTCCGTGACTCATCTTCAAAATCACGTCTGTTGTTCCAAGAGCCTTTTAAGATGTTTCCTCAACATATTTTTTTTTTTTTTTAAATACTTCATACCTAATGATCATGAAGTGATTGAACACAGCAAATGGGTACAAAATCCCTGTCTTATAAAAGTACAATCTGGAGAAAGAGAGAAGGCTGGTTTTGTGTCCTTTGTACTTAGAGCCAAATTCTGGGCCAGGAAAAGGGTTTTGGTGGGAAAACGGATTATCTCCCAGCTCCTCAGATCATCTGAAGCTGCTATTGCTCTTTCAAACACACAGTTCTGGACTTAATTATACCTTATTTCAGCTTCCTCTTCACCTTTTGGCATTGATGTAAAGTGGGAGGCAGAATTTACTACTGCTAGAGCTTATTAACATTACTGCTATTGCTCACAAAGGATAACAATGCAAATTACGTGATGAGACTCTCATGTGATATAAACCAGCATCAGTTTAGTGAAGTCAGTAAAGGTATGACAGTTTGCATCTGCAGAAGGGCTACTCCATTAGTCCCTTTTATGACTGCAAGTTAATGAGCTTCAGAATCATAAACATAACTGCATCAGTAACGTGAGCATCACTGACAACCGTCCATATCTAAGTGACGCAGACCTCAGTACGGGAGAAGAAAAGACATGCAGTCGTCTTAGGGCATTAGCAGAAAGAAACCTCCTTGGTACAACTGAAACCTTCACTGCCAGCCTTGAAATTCGGCAAATCTGGTTACAGTTGGTTTTGGGGGTTTGTGTTTCCCCCCCGTATGTAGAATATTTAAGCTTATACTGGAAATTTGAATAGTGAAGTCTTTTGGCAGGTAACTAATCTAACTGAACACTGCTGCAGCTTTATAGATTTCATTTTCATGAGTCACTGAAATTTTTGTTTGAAAGCAGTGGCTTGAAATGTATTTTGACTGGGAAAACGTTGAGCAACCTTATTCACTGCAGGCCTGTCTTTGTCAGACATTGACATGACCTAGGCTCATTTTCAGAAATCCTGGACTGTGCGTGCAACGTACTGTGATTTTACACAGTTCTGAGCAGAATAACTTGGGGTGATTTATTTTTCCTCTTCTCTCCCCCAAATAATGCAATTTTCATAGAGCCCTCAGGGAGTTCGACACCCAGTTTTCCCTGAAACCCCCCTAACCCCTTCAGGCTCCTTTGAAAATCCCAGCCTAAATTTGAAGTTCTTTCCAGGTGGAATTCTCTGAACAAGTGAAATCACTGCCAGCACTTCTTACACTTACACACCTGCAGCTCATTTTCTCATAGGAACTGCTCAACACAAATAGCACAGAGAATGTAATTACGTGTAACTTTTTCTATTATTTTTCTATTAAGGGATTCCTTAATGCAAAAAAATCCCACCTTTTTATTAACGAATGAATAGAGAGATGTCTAAGCATCAAGAGGGTTTTAATTAGAAATGCTACCTGTAAGTACATCTAAACAGTCGGTAGCAGCCATGGAACACTTCTAATTATAATCATAATTTTGTTTTTCTCTCAGGTAGCTTAGCTCATTAATTACTTTAAAAAAATCAAGTCTAGCATTCAATACTACTGTGCAATATAAAATTCAAATTAGACTGATATCGCTATCAAAATATTATGAGCTGATTTGTATTAATGGTATTCCATGCACACAAATATCGGTAAGTTATTGTCTATAAATAAATTGGATGTCATAGTCCAAACCTTTTGATTCCTGAAATTTACCTGCACATGCCAAGTTTGTATTTGTCTTTTCCAGATACTTTTCTCAATTACCCTGTCTGGATTTCCATATGTACCTGTCAGCTGCATGAAAAACCTTTTACTGCATGTGCATGCCACTGTAAACATATAGAGTGTGGGTAACCGCGCTTCTCACTGAGTGCACATCTGTGATTCTGCACGCACCAATCTGTCTGGTCCTGCCGATTTATAGATCCAAGCAGTGCAGGACTGTTGGCTATGGGCTGTTTTCAGGATACATGAATAGAAAACAGCCTCGACAGACAAATCAGCTGACAGAAAGCGGTCTGGCCTTTGAGAGAGTGCATAGAACAAAATGGAGACATCAAAGTGATGAGAGCAATTGAAGAATCTGTGAGAGTTCATTTTCTGAAGGTGGAGGTTTTCTCTAATTTCCCCTTATGGTTTACTGGGCAAACCCTAGCTCTCTCTCGCACACAGAAAAGCTGGAAGAACTGAGAAATATGGTTGTCTTAAAGAATGGCCAGCT
Source organism: Pygoscelis adeliae (assembly GCF_000699105.1). NCBI lineage: Eukaryota > Metazoa > Chordata > Aves > Sphenisciformes > Spheniscidae > Pygoscelis > Pygoscelis adeliae. The sequence goes on from NW_008825076.1 coordinate 6,949,710, forward strand.
CATCATCAGCTGGGACATGGTCCTTAAGCAGGCCAGGGGCCTGAAGTGGAAGGAGCATCTCGACGTTTCCTTCTTTCGAGTCCATTGTAAATGGGGGTTATTATTTTCAGTGGGCAAGAGCCCACTGAAACGTAGAACATATTCTACGACCTTGGATTAGTCCCTGCATTTTGCTATGTATCAGTAGCTTGCCTTCTCTGCCAAAAAGGCAGCTCTGATGTCTGACGTGGCCATGCTCGATTCTCTGAACGCAGTGAGAAAGTCTCTGCTCTGGTATAGCGGAGATGATTGATTTAGTCAATGCAAATAGCTTGATGTTCATTTTTTCCACGTTTGATCTATACAGAGCAAGATACCTTCATGTATGTGGTCTTTCAATGCCCCGTTCATGAGAAATAGTGCACTAGGGTATCGATAATGCTAAAGCGCTGCTCATGGGAGGAAGCACAGTACAGCAGTATCAGCCTTTGCTTTTCAAAAATGAGATGGGATGATTGTCGAAGTCAGTCAATAGTAGAAGAAAATCCAGGTCAGGAATAAGACTGGCACTAAATTTAATCCAAATTTAGTGGTATGGAGGGGATAAATGGAGTGTTTTGCAATTGGTCCATGAAGCTTTATATTATATATGTATATTTCTGGGTTTTCACCTGTTTTATAGTTACTTCTGATTCCAGATGCAGTATGTGGCAGGACACATTTTGTCAGTGCAGTAAGCTCAGGACATGACAAGCAGTACAGGATTCTTTTCCTTTCTTGAAATAATATCTTCACATGGACAGTCTCTCATGGGGATGAACTTGAATTCCAAAATTGTGTTGGTTAAAGGAGGTCTGAGTTCAGCCTGCTAAAAATACAGCTCCTACATATTTGCTTTACTTTGCTCCTTTATGTCCCATTGACTTAAATGAGGTCACAATGGAAAACTGCTTTGAATAAGACCCTGACAAAACCACTGCTTTGAGAAAGACCCAAGCTGCTCACAAAGATGTGCTGAAAAATGGGACTACACAAAGCTTCCCACCACTTTACTCACTCTTATCTCTCTCTGAGTCAGCATGCTCAGGGTGGAGCCTTACAATCCCTTTGCATCTGGTTGCTTTGGAGGGTTTTGATACCTGTTCAGGATGTGAGGTGAGGCTTTTCTTTCTTGTCTTGGTGGTATCACAGAGAACCATGGTTGCGGTTTTGATGTGAAGGAGTGCAGAGATGTTAAGGAGCCAAACCTTCCTTCTAAGGGTAATGATGCGCTGTCTCTTCTTTTTTCTGTGCTATATTCAGGCCAGTCTTCATGTAAATGTGTTATCTGGATGTCTGTTCGATGAGCCCATTTTCTATACAGAAAGCATCTTTGCTTTCAAGTTAAATATTTTCAGAAAGCAGTGCTCCTTCTGGCACTTTACTCAAGTTCACTTAGTTCCATGAAGAAAACTAACCATGAAAAGTCACTCTACTTCAAGTGACTGCATTGGAATAATTTTGTGCTAGTTTTTCTTAAAGGAGAAAGGAATGCACCATCCTCACCCCAGCTTTAGATATGCAGTCTTTTCTCCAGCTTTGGAAATGTTTACCTACTCGTTTGTTCAACAACAGCTTATTTTCATACTGTAAACAAAGACCTTGTGCTTAACAGCATTAATTTGACAGCGTACAGTGTTAGCAACTTCCCACTAATATGTGGTGGTACTTGTTAAAAGGTGTTTTGAGCAGCAAAGCTGTATTAAGCTTAATAAGAATGATGCAGCAATAACAACATCCATTGACTCACTGGGTGGATGCGGGTCAGAATCACTTGGCTCAGAGTCCTCTGGCTCTGTTTGCAAACCTCAGTAAATCATATACAGGAGATGTGCTGAGTAGATTTGAGCGCTGACGTGTCTAAAAGAAACGCTTGGCTCTTTGGAATTTCTGTTCTGATTTAAAAGCAACGGGACAACTGGAAAAATCTGTTCTCGTAAGTACAAAAATCGAAGTACCCATTTGGTTAGGTTCACCTGAACAAATGCTTAAATAGAATGCTTCAGAGATGCCTGTATTTTGTAAGTTTAGCATATTGCTCTGCAACTTAAGTCTTAAACTTAAGTCACTGTGATATCAGAAACCTCTCACTGAACCCACTGTTTACTTATCGCTGTTAAATTCAGCTGGCATCTATGTTTCTTGGAAATCCAGAAGAATTTATATGGGAGATGGAGTGCTTGCTCCTGAATAAACCAGGATAAGAATTATGGCTGAGGCTGAAATTTAAAGAGGAATGAGGACTCAGGCTGGGAGCAAGAATGTTCTGAGCTATGTTCTGTTTTCAAGTGCTTGAAATAAGTATCATATTACAGAGGGAAAGTTATTACTGTAAACTTCTTCTAATTCTGTATATATAATAGATATGTCATGAAGGAGATAAACTGTATTTAGTTTTATTTTATAGGTCTGGTTGTGCGTTGCTATCTTGAGAGGTGGGCAGAGGGTTGTTTCTCAAGCCCTTCAGTTGTTAAAAATGTCAGAATCTGTTACAGTGCTGTATAGTATGTACAAATTTTTCTCTCTGTGATCCAGAAATGATTGTGTTGTGAAATGCTGAAAGCTTAGTTTCAGAATAACTGGAAGTAGTTTAAGAAGTATGAAGAAGTATTGAACTATGTTGTGTCTTAGGATTTGGGTTTGGATTTTATTTGCAACGATGAAGTTGATAAAATCTGTCATTCGTTTGCAAATTATATACCTAATAAGTAGCTGGATTGCACCCAAAGAAGTGAAACATTGCTCATTTTCTCCTCTTCTACTCAGGACTATGCATCACATAGTAGTAGTTAAAAAAGCAGCTGCTCAAGTTGGCTGCTTATGCCAGCAAGAAGCGGCTTCTCTGCACTGGACTGTCTAGTGTGTTTGCACATTGCTGCCTTCTACTGGAAGGCATCAGAGCACCACAGCTGTCTCAGAACAGCAGCCAAAAGCTAAAGGGTCTTTTTCAAGTGTTTAGATGTCTGTGATTTAGTAACGAGAAGCACAGGAATCTGTATCTGGTTTTGCTGCCAACACAAAGTTCAACAGTTCGAAGTTCATCAACAGATGAAATATCTTTTCATGTTAATAAGAGTTTTGTGATAAATGCTAGCGCGTTGAGGGTTTTACTTCAAAATGCCTTTACTGACAACCTAAAAGTCTGAAAGGCTATGGGGTTGTATTATAAATATTAATTTGGTTATATGCCGGTGGGACTTAGCACAGACCCAGCATATGTCATTCTTCATGGGTTTTACCTTCAGCAAGAATGTACGCTGTCAGAAGACATTTATACAGCACATGTTATGTCCTGGTAATGGCCAACTCACTTTAACTTTAATTGTATATGAGTTTTGCTTGACAAAAACTGCAGGATTGAATCAACTTTGAATTCTCATTTCCCCTGAATTGCTCAAACCCTCCCACACCCCCCATGAAATATACCTAAATGATTAAAATGACTGCCTAGACACAGCTGTTAATAAAATGTTAATGAAATCAGATTAAATCAGACCCATTATAGTTTAAACATTAATATTACCCCATTGAAACTGTAGTACAAAGCTGTGGATTCCAGGTGTCCTCCAGAAAGGGGTTGTGGTAGAGCCGAAACCTACTACTGGTGGAGACCAACCTACGAAAGGTTGTGTAAGATGTCTTAATGTTTATCTGTAGTTTGCTCTACACTGATGTCTTCATGCTGGAAACAATTTCTAGAAGGTAGAAAACCCAAACTTCGTGGCATATTCTGAAACGGAAAGTTGAATCGTTGTATTAATATGTTGATTGTGTATGTTTTGTAACACAAGCTTATCTAACAGGACATTATCAAAGATATTTGGGACTTCAGTCATGGACGAGAACACACATCTGAATTGTCAGCACTGCTCATGGTACACGTAATGTCTCTGCAGTCCTCCTGCTCAGTCATTTCTACCATTTGTTCTCTTCTCTTGCTGGACCGATAACAGGGAAATTAGCATAAAGCTGTTTTCCCATTACTGTGTTGACATTCTCCCTTTTCTGGCTTAAAACTGAGCCCAAACTGTGACTATAATTTCTGGCCCGCCTGAAGGGAACATTACTGTCTGTATTCACCTGTGGACATCACTTGGCATTTTAGGCGTGTGGCGGTAGAACCGGAGGTGCCCGGTGAATGTGTCTCCATGGGGCTGGGTGGGATGGGCAAGTCGCTCCCCTGCTGTCTCGTCGTACAAGTGTGCCTGTACGGTAAGGCTTGGGGGAGGAGAGGATTCATCAGGATTTCCTCCTGGCGAGGATCATTGCCTCTCCTCTCTCTCCAGGCAGGAGAACACATGGGAAAAAATTTCAGTGATATATTTATGAATTATCTTACCTTTCGGATTTTTATGGGATGGTCTTAGCACCCTTAGAGACTGCTATTACTGAATCACAGTCTTCCGGAATTTGTATCCCAACTCCTTAAAATGCACTAATCTCTCGCTGGAGTATCAGTTACTAACCTTCAGTTATTTATATGCCGGTGACCTGTCCCCTTTTTGTCACTGCTTTTCCATACGGCACATATCCATTTCATTCAACCTGACTACCTAGGACAAGCAATGTGTCCACTTTATCATTTTTATTGCTCTTCAGTAGTGTCTCTAGTTTATCAATGTACCTTCTATAGAGCAGAGCCCTAAAATATATATACTGCATCAACCTTGAGCTGAGCTTGTGTAACTGGGAATTAATCACCTCCGTGGTCTAATCCACTCCCTTCAGGTGCTGAATACCTTCAGCTAGGTGCTAATGTTCCCAATTTCTACCGAGTTTACTGTGAGTAAGAAGTTCTCAACTCACAAAATTGAGTCTCCTGTGTCTAGGATTTAAATAGCTTATACTTTCCATATGGAAGGATTGTGCTGCTCACTCATTTTCAATAGTTCTGTTACTGTCCTCCTATTACCATGCTTCCCTTTGATTTTTTCCTCTGATTGACATTCTTTATTTTTATCTTTCTGTTTGTAGAATTTTGTTTCCGTGAGTTTTTTTCCTGTTCCTGGAAAAAACTGCCTAAACCAGAAATTGCCCTTGATTTCTGCCCATCATTTAAAATTTATTTCCTGTAAGCTTACTATCTATTCTCTGTTGTAAGCGTGGCAATTTCCAGAGCCTATCCAATTATTCTCTGTAGATAAACCTTAATTTGACTGGGACAACAGTGAACAAGATACCACACCATGAATATGGTTATTGCTTTCATCAGCTGTGTTATCTAACAAAGCAGACAGAAACATGTCAGACAACCGTATGTACTAAGGACTCAGAAAGATAAGTAGAGTGTGATTGACCACCACCGGATGCCAAAGGTTAGCCTAGCAAAAAGCCTTAACCTCCTTCTGCCAGAGATGAGCAAAAAAATAGTCCTTTGCTGTGTGTGACCAGAGCGAGAGTTTGTATGTTACTTACCTGCGTTATATGTATTTATTGTTGTAATGTTTTTATGGGTGCTTTCCTGTTTCATGAGAGAGTTGTCCTCTCTCTTCCAAACTTATAGCAGCACTTCAGTATGGATCTAATTTTTTTTTAAAAAAAGAAGAGCCTTAAAGTTCTGTCCCATAGATCCAGATTTAAAAAAACCTCTGTATGTGCATATGCACAGTTTAAAATGCTCCTTTTGTGGAAGGAGTGATGGAAAGGAGGCATGGCATCAGGTAAACAAAAGAGCTTTTAAAAAAAGCTTAGAGCTGTAGTACTTATGTTATAACATTGCATCAATACACGATTTTGTCTAAGGTACAATGATATATAATATCACAACAACAACATACAGCGATGAGTCTGGTAATCTTTGCAACTGACTTTGATCATGAAGTGACTGGCTGCCCGGCAGAGCTGGGGCTCACTGAACTGATTTATTTATTTCTAGGAAGGTTATGGCTCGATTTCTTTAATCCTTTCCAACTTTGAGTTTTTAGAGGAAATTATAGTTTAGGTTCTAATCCAATCATGAGGATACTCCTTTTAGGTTGGACCCTTATCAGGCTGTACCACTTAATGTCACTAAATAAGATGACTGGGAAACAACGTAATATGCCATAAATTGTCTCTGGTTCTTTGACAATACATGTTGTGTTCTTCCGTGCCTAAATACAGTTCTGAACCATAACTTTAACTGGGAGACATGGGAATATTATTAGGGAATGATTCACAGCATTAGATATTACCCTCCTCTTGCAAAGCATCTTCTCTGTTACACTGTTTTGTTTTGGGGTTTTTTTTTTCATTTGTTGCATTAATGTGAGTTGTGAGCAGAGTTCCAGAGGCAATGTATTGCATACAGGAGTTGTTATAGAACATTAAGTCCATCTCATAATTAAATGCTCTATCTATTTTCTTGTAAACAATAAGACCATAAAAGAGGTAATAGAAAAAAATGATGTCCCGAGCGTAATGGTTTATACAAAATATGGCAAAAAGATCACAGCACTACAGCATGCTGGAAGTGCCAAGTCCTTTGGCTTTGTCCTTAACCCAGTAGAGTAAAGTTAGTATCACCCATGGGCTTTTGAACACAACAGATCGTCTCTTCATGGGTTTTGAGCATTGCATGGCAAGGATTCCCCAGCTAATGAAAGAAAGAATACGTTTCTCTCGATACAAAAGTACTTTAAAAATGGAGTTTTGCAATCAATTTAAAAGCTAGACCTGAATTGGTATTAGATTTTCCTTATGTTTAATTAAGTCTAATTAAACAATGCAGACATCTTCCTGTCACCTGTGGTGTGATTATGTTAAATATTTAATGCTTGTGAAGGATTAGACTGCACATCTAATCTATATCTAGCAATCTGTTCTCTCCCCGGAGTATTTTTTATTTAGTTCTGCTTTTGTATAATGAGTTGCATTTCAAAGGAAATTGTTAAATACTTTGGTGGGAAGGGGGACATGTCATGCTGTACTGTTTGGAGAGGAGAATATTGCTAACTAGGCATGCAACGTTGTAGGCTGCAGTGCACTGCCAAGATGGTGTAGCAGGGACAGTATACTCTGCCTTTCTGCAAGGAGAAGGAGGCAAAATCAGACCTGTTTGTTTTAGGAGCTTTGGTATATCCCTCTTCCACAGCATAGCCAAATGATTAAGGGCTTTGAAAATCAGAACACAGGGTTCACATTGAAAATATCCCTTGCAGCATGCACACATTTCAAGGTTGCACATTTCTTGGACTTGTTTTCCCAAGGGGCTGTCAACTGTGTAATAGAAAAATGTATTTGTGCATCTCTCCTCTTTGAGCCCCCCTCCTCCTTCCTAATCTTTGCACTGCCTCTGAAACACAAGAATGCATTTGTATATGTCTGGTCACCTCTTGGGATGAACCCCTTTAAAGGAGAGGCCAAGGATGTGTTTCTGGGAGCAATTGCTTTAAAAGATGGGAGTTTGCATCCGGTCCTAATAATAATCTTCTATAACAAAACCAGTGCAAAAAAATTATTCAGCTATTCATCAAAAATGGGTTAACTATATTCTTATTCATGCTATAAAAAGCACATACAAATACTTCTCTGGCAGTTTATTTGCATTAGCCATTATTTGCGTCTAAGGACAAAAGACAAATTCACATAATTATTTTTCAATTGGTTGGGTCTGTGTCTGTGTAATCATTTTTTCACAGTGTATGAAGCCCTTTCTCAATAGACCATAACAGTAATGGCTTTTTCTTATTTACAACTCGAGGAGAAGATCCAGCAACCAGATTTTATTATGCAGAGTGAACTTTTCAAAATTAAATTAGCAGAGCTAACGTGGTGGCCCATAGTAAACTAATTAGTTGTTAGACTGTTGGCAGAGATAGTATCAACTCTTTCAGACTTCCTAACAAATATCCTTAAAAATTACAAGCAAAGGTTGTCTATTGCATTTTTGTTAAGCATGAAAATATGCATCCTTTTTAGTCAAAATGAGAAGGTAACGTCATAAGAAGCAGCTAAGGGGCAGAGAAAATAGCCCCCAAAAACATGCTGATCAAAAGCAAAGCCCAGTCAGATGGATAAGAGGTTTTCATTACTACAGTTTAAGTAGCTTGAACACTGGTAGCTTTATGATCTCTAGATAAGCCCACATGCTTTGATCTACAAAAACAGTAGAACGTTCAAGGGGGCTTTATGAAATGGAGCTCAGCAGGGTAACCTGAGTCAAACAATAATACTCAAACAAATGAACACACCCACTGATCTGGTGCTGGGGGGGGGGCTATGACTCGAATAATGTCTTCCTGGCACCTGTTGGGAGGCTAGATCATGTATATTCAACAGCCTAACTGGATTTTCAGAAGTAACTTTGCACTTATGTAAAATTAATAGGGTATTCATTATGAAATCCATGCAGCATCTTATTAAAAATGCTCTGTCATTGAAAGTAGAAGGTGGAGGCTTTTTAAACTGGGGCTTTGTTGCCCTCTAGTGAATGAGGTCAGCATTATGCATGTGAAATTATTTTGATCACTGCATAATTAATGTGTTCTGAATTGGTACAAAAGTGCAGCCAAATTGCATCCTGTTCCCACTTGAATTAGTTAACCTACAGATACTGTTTCTTACAGTGTGTTTCTTTCCTGCCTGAGCTTTTTTTTTTTTCCTTGCAATGAGAATGCACGATTGTGTGGGTATCATGATAAGGCAAGGTAGCCAGAGACAAGGAATAAATCAACTAAATGGATCTGCAGCACAGTAGCTTTAATACATTGGTATATACTTAATATGCCTCCTGAAAAGAATGTCTAATTATACTGTCATGGCACAAAATGCATTTTCAATAGTGATAAATTATGCCATCATTTACTTTCTGAGAACATGCTGAGATTTATGAAAGATTACTGCAAAATTATTGTGCCGGGATAAAAAAAGCCAAATGCAGTTATCATTGGCATCAGGAAAGAAAGGAAGGGGAAAAAAACCCCTTTCAATAGTGAAAAGGCTAGTAGAATTGATAAAATGTTATGCAGTATGAAAACGTGCTACTATGGAATGAAATTCAGCTTTACATTGTGCTCTCATTCTGACTTTGTTACCTGCTAGAGTATATTTTTGGGGCTCAGCTGAGGAGGTTGTCCCAATCCTGTCTATAGTTGGAAGCCACAGGGCCCAATTCTTCAATGACTAGAACTTGACATTTTTGCTTATCTGGTATAAAACCAGTGTGAAGTAGGATCAAGCCCCAGACCAGCACATTAGAAAATATGAACTTATTCTTAGTGGCCTTTATTCAAAACAGCCGCCAACTCACCATGGACATCTAGAGTGCACATGTAGAGGCTGCTGTTACTGAATATACGTTTCTTACATGTGACTTAATCTGTATTCTAAAAGTTTTCCAGGTTTTTTATCTTTATTCCTCACTTATTTTTTAAAGAAATCTACAGAATCGATGTCATTTTGTGGCAACCTATAGTGCCGTTGCCGTAGCCTGCATTACACATTCCAACCAGTATATGTGGAATCACCCCTACCTGCAGGCTCAGTAGCGGGTGATCATGAACCTCGCCTACTCCATCAGCTCTTTCACTTTCAGAAAGAGGAGCAACTCCTCCATGCAGTGTGTAGTCTCTTGTGCTTTTTTCTGCATCACATACAATCCAGAAATAGGGAAATTCTCTTCTTCCCTCCACACATCCTTCTACCAATTCCTTTTTGAGCTGATGCATCCCTCACTTGAAGGTATCTATTATGGACTTGACTCAGAACCCATTTTTTTGAATAGGATTTTTCTTCTGTTGATTCTAATGGGATTGGGAACAAGATTTGTATTTTCCTGGTAAAGGCACTGCAGTCCTGTGTATGATCAGAGAATACAGAGTTGAAACAATTGCTATTAAGGATGAAGGTAGCTCACAATGGCGTGCGACTGGGTAACCGGGAGAGGTCAATTAGGGGTTCAGATAAGGTTCAGAGAATGACAACCGAGTCCTTTACTGACCACTCTGGGAGACAAACACAACTTAGAAGCAAGGAGATAAATAAAATGTTATGGTGTTTGCTGCACTCCATGAAAAACGGAGAGCGGGTAAAGATCAATATCCTCCAAATAGAAAGGACAAAGTTAAGGGGAAAAGTATTACTTTCCAAGGCACTGAGGTGTATACAAAACAGGGGCACAAATTCTGGACTCTCCACACAGACCAAGCTTTGCTGTCAGCCTGGTGAAAGCGGTGTGGGCTCCCCATGTTGCTCCCAGTTTCCTGTGCAAAACAATGGTGGTCTGACCTGTAAACTTTTATGAAAATTTTACCTGAACACATAATCCAGGGTTCTGTTGAGACATGTATAAAAAAGTCCAATCTGATTTTTTTGAGAGTGCATGAAGGGTTCCTAGTTTCAATGTAGGTTGTTTTTTTATTTAATTACTGCGTGCTTAGGCTACTCCTGACAGACTGGATGGGGACCGGGTAGTTGGGAGAAAAGGGACATTTGATCAAAATTCTTATTTGGAATAAGTCAAATATATTTAGCGCCACGCAGCACTACCCAAGCAGTCTCACTGAATTAAAAAGGCCTTCCCAATAAAACAAGATATCACCGAGTATGATAATAGCTGGTATAAGTAAGTAATCCATTAAAAAAAAAAAAAAAAGACTTAAATAAATTACAAATATAACTCCTAAGTGTATGAGATGCTTGTTAAATGTATCAAAGCTAATGCAAACAGCAAGGCAACCTGTCTTTCAATAAAGAGTTGCCTTCATTGTCTGCTGCTGTACGAGAGATTTCCAGCAAATCCTCTGTGGTCCCATTCTAATTTTCCACCTATCGGCTGTTTTCATTTGCTCAGCTATTCCCTGTAACAGCATTTTCAGTACTGTCACATGATAATAGCAGTTACAGTAATATATGGTATACAGTTCATAGCCAATAATGTCACTACCTCTGTTTGTTCTGCAGCATATGTGATCTAAAACTAGAAATGTGAAACAAAAATGTTTATATTATTGACTGAGATGTTAGAACATGAGAACAGATTCTGATCTTCACTGTGCTAATGTGGGTGTGAGGTGACAGTATTGACTTCAGTGCAACTCGATGACATTTTGTTAAGCATAACTGAGTTTAGTTCCGGCACATTTTATTGGCTTTGCTTGATATATGCAGCATATTCTCATAACCTGTAGGACCTAGCACTGAATTGCCTTTCAGCATTTTAGCTCTCTTTTAGCGGCTACAAGACATTTCCTTATGAACAAACGTGATTGGCAGTTGTTTTCATTATTCTAAGTTAACAAACAGAACTCAATCTCTTGTTCCAAGCAAACTCTTAATTTTTTAGAAAGTTTTTCCCTCTAGTCATTAGCAATTACTCTTGGCCATAATAAAATTAACAGCTTTGGTATATTTTATAAAGACATTTACATTCATCTTCTTCATGCTTTACACTTGTTCCCTAACATTTTTTCTCACATAGTGAAATTTTTGTAAATATTGCTGGCTTCCTGTCTGGGTCTACATACTCTCTGGAAAATGCTATAAATAGAGAGGATGCCATTGGAAAGTACTATTTGCTGTTTGTGAAATTTAACATTATGCTTACGCTTAAATTAAAAAATATTATTGCAGATATTACAGTGAAGGTTGAAAGTGTTTCCTAAATCCGTGGCAACTACTTCAGGGGATTGTTGTTGTTAACAAAATGGTAGGAAGAACAGATCCACAGTTATTTTTTTTCTTTTCTTTCTCTGTTTATTAAATACAGAGGTGATAATTGCTTTGTTTTGTTCACAGCTGGCACTAAGTAAGTTTTATTTTCATTAGACATGTAGACCGCTGACATACTTGCTCAGCTTCTCCCGTTTCATCAGATATAGTCTCAGCTGATTTTTGTATCTTTAAAATGAAGGCTACGTTTGGTCCCAATAAGCATATTAAGTATTTTTGTAATTGAAACCCATTAATAAAATGTTCCTTTGATAGAAAGAGGTATTTTAAGAGTTGGGTATTTTTCCCCTCTATTCATTAATGAAATCACCAGTGGACCAAATTTCAGGGTCCAAGATCCATGGGGACAGGAGAATTGATCTGATCTGCCAGTCACTTGAAGCTCTCTGCATGTCATGAGGTGAGAGCACATCTGTCACTATAAAATTAGATGAGATCTTTACACTACTGTTTTTTTTAACAGTTCTGGACAATCAGAAGCTTTAAAAGCTTCTGAAAAAGCTTAAAAAACAAGCTTTAAAAGATAAAGCAATCCTGAATGCTTCCACACTCACTAATCTTCACTTTCAGTTTATTTAAAAATGAATTTTCATTTTCTTTATATTTATTGAATCGTATTTATTAAATTGAATACAATTTATGCAGAACAAATATTAGCTGTAGCACAAAATGACCTACTGAGCTCAAAGTCTGCAAGAAAAAAAAGGAAAACAGTTGTGCTAATAAGATCTGGCTTCACGTACAACACATCTGCAACATGAATCACTAGAAAAACTCCTTGTTTCTATTACTGAATGGACTTAAAACAGGACATTACCAACCAAAGAGAGTAAATTCATGCGTGTGCGTTTGTTTGCAAATGGTTTTCAATACAATGAGTAATTAAGGAAGTCATACCTCACCATGTTGTTTCCAACACCCACAGAGCACTTATTTTCAACCCTAGCTCAAAAATGTCATCTCATCATTAGCGAATTTTTGTATCCTGATTGCTGTAGAGCTTTCACAGTTTGCTGCGTGAAGTCTGGATGACCTACAAATTATTCTTCATCTTTGGCTGGTGGGAACAATGGAGTAAGAACTTGGAGTTGCTTAATCCTTTCAGACATTATCATAGAATCATAGAATGGTTTCGATTGGAAGGGACCTTAAAGATCATGTACTTTCAACCCCCCTGCCACGGGCAGGGACACC
>NW_008825076.1:6963276-6968088 GCF_000699105.1 Pygoscelis adeliae
ACTTCATGAGGTTCGCACAGGCCCACCTCTCGAGCCTGTCAAGGTCCCTCTGGATGGCATCCCTTCCCTCCAGCGTGTCGACCACACCACACAGCTTGGTGTCGTCAGCAAACTTGCTGAGGGTACACTCAATCACACTGTCCATGTCGCCTGATTAATGTTGTGTATTCTCATCATGCATCTATACAGCCTGTTGAAATTTTGTCATTGTAAAACTGGAGTAGGCAGGTCTAATTTGATGTTTCAGTGTAAAATTTAGTTTTGAATTGTTGCTTAGAAAGCTGCACGCAGAAATTGTAAAAGTTGATGTGAAATGGTTTTAAGCAGATGGAGATTCAAGATTAACTACGTAGAGTCGAAAAGTGAAGCACAGCATTTGATTTCAACTATAGTTATGGATTTGAGAGGGAGAACAGATTTGGTGCTTTCCTAGCACAAATTGGGATTGCTCTGATTTGAGCCAGTGCAACTTGGAGGTGAAATTTTGCCTAACAATGAATTCTTTTGACCAAAAGCAGACAATATTCAGATTTTCACACACACACGCACGCACACACCCCCACACCCCGAGAATGCTTTCTCTGGGAGACTAAGGGAAAGATTGTCATTGATAAAAAAGAATAACATTCGAGGACTTCATTTTTTTTAGAATACTTGCAAATTTGAGGGGAAAAAATAATTACCTTTCCTGCTGTAATATTCACACATTTTCTCAGTCAAGAAGGCTCTGATCTCCAGTTAGATTCTTTAGAAGCTGTAGTAGTACAAATAAGAAAATGGATGTTTGCTGTCATCTCTTAAAATCTCCAGTGCTTGCTTCATTAAACTCCATGCAAAATGTGAATGTTGGTTCATGTATAGGTCCTTTCCTTTCTGCAATATTTTTCAGTCCTCTTTTCTATTTGTTCTTCCTTCTTATTAGTGATTCTCAGGATATTTTGTACCTTGTGCACATTTTTTCTTGTTAAAAATATAGATGTAAATATTGCTCCTAGCTGTTTTGGAGTAAATCCAGAATTAACTTAATGCTGTCATGGAGCTTCCTTCATTTTTGTAGTGCTATATATCAGTGCTCTGAGCCAGAGTCCCTGCATAACATAAAATTTAAATTCTAGACAACAAAAATATTTCAGTGAAAGGTTTTTCCATTTTTTCTCATTAATCAAAATAACACGTTTCACAGAAACACAGGCTCTGATCATTCTTTTTGTGAAAAACTGAAAATGTATTATCTTGTTATGAAATGTAAATCTCTGGAACCTGAATGACACATTTCAACTACCCACAAATCAGATTCACTTTCCCAATAAACTTCTTTTCTGGTTTTGTTTTGTTTCATTATAAAAACCTAAAGCCCGTCAAAATCTCAAAATGACACATACAACAGAAAATCAGATTGCTGCCCACCTGTATTAGTTTCTATAATAGTCTTCAACTACAGCGAGGAAAAATGAAGCATTAGGAACAAAACTGTTTCAGTGACAAGATGCATCTGAACTTCTTATTTTCTGACAAATAAGAAGAATACCTACTTTTCCCTTTGCTGCATTCCAGTTTTCTGACAGTTATTTCTCTGCCTTCTTCAGCGCCAACAGAAATGAAAATGTAAACCTTGATTTAAAAACTGCAAATACTTTTCTGTGGCTATGTGACTGTGCACACACAAGCTGGCTACATTTTTGTATGGTGCCAATTAAAAACATAGATGTATCAAGGCTTATGCTTTTATCTGACCGTGCCTTGATACATATTTATAATAAGAAGGTGTGCATTTTTTGGGAGCACTACTCTCTCCCTCAGAGAAGTAGTAGGTTGCTGTGTGTCTTACTTGACAGATAAGGGTGGCATTCACTCGAATAGGACCATCAAAACCAACATACTTTGACAGAACAGGCTTCATAAATAACGTGCATCAGTTTTTACTCTGTCAGTGTAAATGCATATCCTCCAGTACTGGTTTCCACTTGTTTCATCTGGAATGTCTAAGAATAATGAATAAATCATAGTCTTGTATACATGTATGTATGCATATGTATGTGTGTATATTTATGCATAATTCATGCCACAAATATCTATTTTGGTCTGGCACAGAGATCATATATAAAAGTGGAGGTGTGCTATACAGCCACTGGTCTTTACTTGACCCAAATGCTTAATTGAGATTCAGATGCTGCAGATTATTTCATTTAGCAAGAAAAATAGATGAATGCAGATTATGATGATTTTTTTTTTTTTTCCCACAAAGAACATGCAGCGTGCATGATCACCACTGGAAAGTTCTTTTGCTTATCACTCCTGGCTGTTTCCAGTCATTAATTGGCCCCAAATTGCTCATTAAGTTTTTCTTAGCCTGCCAGTTCTTCTAAGCTGTATGTGGTGCTTCCTTCTGCCTTCTCTCTTTGGTTCTCTTGTCACATAAATCTTCATAAACAAGAGTCATTGCCTTTCCTTCCACGTGTCTTTGTTTGAAAGAGTGGCACTAGCCAGGGTCTTGATTTTGTTTCAAGTTTCTGGCTCTATACAGGGGCATAAATTGTTGACATATTCCCTTTTATTTATAAAATACATTTGAAGAACACGAACAGAACAAGAGACATATTTTGCTTGGAGCTCCATTTATTGGGCAGATTTTACACCACCTTACTTCAGTGGTATTTAACCTGCTTGTGATTTAGTACACAAAATTGATAACTCCAGCATATGATTTAGCCTCTCTAGTTACCACATCCTCATATGGCCTTCAGCCTTCCCTCTCTGTTCCATCTTTCTTCTCTCCACAGGATAAGAGACGGTCTTTGTTTTATAAATCACTGTGCAAATCCCCACTTGTTGATTTGCAAACCGTAATTTACACAGTGTTCCAACACTTCAGTAGTGAAGCACCTGAAAAAAAAGCTGCAGAGAAAATGTGCAATTTTGCCTGGAAATTAGCCCACAGGATTGTGGTGTGCAGAGTCCAGTTTTCTGTGTCAGAAAAAGAAGATAATTTAGATCTCATTGATGTATAATTAGTGCCCAAGAAGGAATATCTTCATTGGACAAGAAGAAGAGAATGGAAAAGGGTTCTCAAGAGAAAGGTCTCTGACTAGAGCTGTTGGCATCAGCACTAGATGCTATTGGATTTTAGCAGATATGATACACTAATAGAGGCACTTGTACCACAGTACAGTAAATGCCTGTGTGCTGGGGCTCCCAATACACTAATTACTCTGTTTAACCCAAAGACATTTGTGAAATAGTATTTGGGAAGAAAAGCTGAGCTGTGTAACCTATATGCTGTGGGATTCCTACTAATGCTGAGTCCCGGACCAAGTGCCCTCCACATGAGAACAAATGACAAATGACTTTTCTACTTTGTTCTTTCTTCATTATATTTGAAATGCAGGATGTGGTCTGTTGAACATTTTCCGTCTACTGTGTTCTCCCCAAAATATGGACCAGTTCATGACGCTCAGAAAGCGCCAAGCTTAACACGACTTTAGTGTGTTCTAGGACATTCTTGCCTTTCAAATTAAACCTGATTATTTCCAGGTATTGTACACTCCTGATGACTAAGAGCTATTATGGGAGATTTTTCGTTTAAATGCACTCAAGTACGTTGTAAGGGAAGAGAGAGGAAATGCGCTTATCAAAGATGGCTTTTCATTTCTGCTCAGGCACCAAAGAAGGGCTTGAATTTTCGGGAGGGTTGTATAGCTGCTAAGGTTTTGACAACTGGGCCATATGTGGATGAGCAGGTCTTTACAGAAACACGGCCCTTCTGCAGGTGTCTGACTGGAAGCTGATTCTTAAAAAAAAAAAAAAAAAAAAAAATCAGTCACGGTTGCTAGGAGTTTTGTCTGAACCCTGGAAGTTCGGGGGTTTTTTTCTACCCATGCCTGCAGAGGTGCAGTAGATCACCGTAGGGTCTGCATACCCTGCAGTCACAGCATGTACACTTCTTACCTGGTAAGTTCACCTGCACTGAGTTACATACTGCCACCTCCAAGCTGTCCCAAATCCCTAAGTTAGCAAGTTTATATACCTTTAAATTAGTCTGTAGTTGTGTACATCTGACTTAAGTTTAGGCTGTCCAGCTGACTGTGGTTTGCAAAATAACGCATGGAAAGTTGTGCAGATAGAAATAAAGACAAATCTCTTCCATATGATTCCTAACCTCACCTTCTTCCTAAAGATAGTTTGTGTTGTTATTAACTGACTACTAATGTCACTGCCTGGACTTCTTTAATGATATTTGCCATTAGTCAGGGCTGTCAAGCCCAGCTATATGTTTCTATCTTTGTTGGCCCTGGCTGGCTATAAATATCATCGTCGTATATTGCCATTGAAAGCTGTGTAAATCGCTCTATGGGTCAGTCAGCTGTGAGAGCTGTTTGCTCTGAAATCCAGCGCTCAATGCGGCTTTCAAAGGGCACGTGCAAGTTAAAGCAGGGTAAACAGAAAAAATATGCACCCAGACTAGCAGTGAGTTTCAATGGTGTGCTGCTCTATGAAGAAAAGGATCTCACTGCTGGATCCAGAGTTCAATATGGTCAGTTGGTGTTTTCCTATATAACTGTGACCTTTAGATCATGTTCCTAGAGATCTTTCTGCTTCAGGCAATTGCCATATTCTCCTCAAACACAGGGCTGGAAGGAAGCCATGCTCAAATCCACCGTCAGTCCAAAGCGATTTCATTACCACCACATCTAGCCTCTCATCCGAGTCAGGAATATGATTAATTCAAATTATGTAACTGATCAGCAAGTTGCATGTTTAAATGAAAAATACTAGATTGAAAATGTGAAAGGGCTTCATTTACAATTTGAACAA
>NW_008825076.1:6968124-7002474 GCF_000699105.1 Pygoscelis adeliae
AGGATGTTCCAGCTAGTGTGGGCTGCTGATGGTTGGTGAAGATTGGAGCAAGCGCTGCAGAACAGAGCAGTGGCTTTGTTCGCTGTTTGGACTGGTGATAGAGGCACTTACAGGTTTTGAGGGAACATTTGCTTTTCCCAGTCAGCTCTGGGCAAACAGCGGTCTGGTCGGGAAAAGGCAAAACTCATTTCTAATTGAATGTAGCATTAGAGAGGGAGAAACGAGAGGAAGAGATCAATACTTATGTAACGCTAAATCCTCCCTCTGCTTTCTTTTGCACAAACCACCCTGGTTTCAAGTATCAGAATGTGAACATAGTGCAAGCTAACTGTTTTACGCTGGCTCTGTGCCTGCTGTGCAGTCTGAGCAGCTCCACTTTCAGCCTGTGTCCAAAAATGTCCAAATGGAGGGCTGGTGGGGAGTGCTGAGCATGCAGAGAATTCATCCCAGACTATGCGCGCTTAGATAAACTGCAGTTAACTTAGATAATCTGCCCAGAATTCACTGGTAGCATTTCAGAGATGGGTTTGGGTTTGGGCTTGTTGTTTTTTGTTTCCTTATTTTTTGCTTTTGAGGGAGCAAAAGTAGGTTTAAGTTATGGTCAGAAACTTGGCAAGTTTAGAATTGTTTGACAAAGCCAATATATTGCTTGCAATGTTTGTGAAACATCAAACTGCAAGAGGTTGGAACATCTACAGTAACAAGTAAGCAAATCATGACAGAGTGAGTGACTAGGGTGTTAAATAAAGTCACAACAAAACCCGTCACAGGCTTTCTGATAAGCTTTGGAAGAACACCTGACAAGTCACATTAATAGCAGCAGTTATTGTTTGGTTACATTAGTGCTTTGAATGCAAAGGGGCTATTGTTTTGCCTTGCTGTCTGCGGAAGAAACAGTGTTTTGGTCACTGTATCCTAGTTTGTGAAAGTTGCTGAGCAATTTTATTTTCATATTAATTTATGATGTCCCTTTTCTATGGGGATTTTGACAAAGTGCAGTAACACTCAAGAACTCCTAATATTTAATGTATAGAGAAGGTTGTGAATTCATATCCACGTTGGGGCAAATATTACAGTATATATATGCCAGAGATGGATGGCACTTGTGTTATGCTACGCTGCTAAGGAAGACAGTAAATCATAAGATGTTACTTCTCACCTTGTTGAAGTTGTAAAATGGATATAACATCTCTTTATATTGAAATATCCAATTAGGGATGGGGAAGGTCAGGTCATACAGAGTTGGGCTTCCCAAAAGCTAGAATTACCTCTCCAGGGTAACTGAGACACCTTTTGAGACATAGAGAACAAAGTTTTTGCCATGAAAAGCAACAAATACCTGGCTGTCCATCACTGCCTCTTTGCATTGTCATGATGAAGTTTCCTCTTGACATCTGATTTAAAAAAAAGAGATTGCATTGCCACTTCTGTTAACACAGGTTTTTGTACTGCTCTTATTGCAGGTCAGGCCCACAGTGCAGAACCGGTTAGGCAGTCCATGGGAAATCCCATGAAATTATGCTTGGGGAACACTTCAGGCTTTGGGGGATATATGGGGTTTTTTCCTTTCCTGTGCTCCTTTCCATTACCTCATCTTTCTGTAAGATTTGATAGGCAAACCTTAGGCAGCAGCTACTTTTAAGGAGGTTGCCCAGCACATTTTAGTCAGTGTGAAGGGGAATATTTGAGCAAGGTGTGACTTGGCCTCTTCGCCTCCCAGCCCGGGAAAGAGCAGTCTTTGCTCATCAGTTGCTTCTAAATGAAACTGCTTTGCTCCCGGGGAACTCGGCACTCCCTGAAGTCCTGAGAATTGGTAAATAGCAAAGCTATATTTATTATATTTGGCAAAACTGGAGTGGGCTTAAGTGTAAAGGCCAATTAAGTGTACAGAGGAGAGAGGAACAAAATGCTAGGGACAAACAAGCTTGCGGTAGCTGGAGAAACTGTCACACTTGAAAAGGAAGTGATGGGCAGGTTTTTATTAGGAGGTGGGTTGTTGGGTGGGGTTGACTATCTCACCAGCAGTGTCTTTAATGTTTACTTTTGTTGCTTAATCTGTTTGACCAATAAACAGATCAGATGGTGACCTTAAACAGTTGTTTAAAGAAACACAATGATTTTATATCCTTCCTTCTTTTTTTACTGACTCCTTCCTTCATTTGGGGTTCTTTCTGTCTTTGCCATCTTCTCCTCCTCTCTTCCCCACCTGTCTACTCTTTTTCCCCATATCTTTTGGATATTTAATATTAGAAAAGCAGCTAGAAGATTTAGGAGACCTTGGTCCTACTAGGTTGCCTTTTCTATGAATACTGGTATCACAGTAATCACCCTTTGCACCTTACTTTCACTACCGGTAAAAAGGGGATACAGATATTTGACCCATGATTATAAAAGATGTTAAACTCTTCTGCTGGGAAAAGTGTTGCTGTTTATATTTCACTGACCATTCACTTGACCGATCTGCCCTAATATTGACGGCAGTTAAGGAAGCATTTTAGCATTACTTGTTTTTGCGGGACATCAGACATTTAACGTTAGCTTAAGATAGTTATGTGGCTTTGCCAAGAATATTTCAGATTAGTCAAATCAACTTAGCATACGTGGATTAATTACTGGTTAGCACACATCCATGTTACCAACACTTGGGTTAAGTGGGGGAAAAAGTCCTGGAGCTTGTTCTAGCTGGCTAAGATTGCATTAATTTCTTTTGATTTATTTCATAAACTTGGATTTTTTGTTTCATTTTTGGTTTAGTTTGCAGGGTATTCACCTTGTGTTTAAAATTTGCAGACTGTTCAACCCCCCTCACACCTTTTGCAACAATCCGCCTTTTACAACATTCAAAATACTGTAGTGACCTAGACATAAAATGGCTTACAAAGGCTTGGAGAGCGCAGATTCAAGCACTGATTTTTATATTACCATCTTTATCTGATGAAACAAATGGGAACTAAAGGAAGCTACTGCCACGGGCAGTCTGTGTCACCAGTTGCAATGCGCATCTTCACGGATAGTTTATAAGCAAATTCTTCAAAATTGTTTCTGCATAGTTTGAGGGTTTTTATCCTGCATTTGGATCTATGCTTGATAGCATATGAAAAAAATAACAGACTCTCTGATAATATAATATATATATCTTTAGCAAATTATTTAAATTCATTTAGTTGTAGGCATAGAATAACAAAGAAATGCAAAGAATACTAACAAGGGGTAAGAAGGATTGATCTCTGGGAAAGAGAGTCAGGGGTTGCCTTTTATGCTTGGTGCAAGTATATATCATTCAGCACTGAAATGTGTGGTAGTTACAACATTAGTTGAGTGGATAGTTAATAACTTTGACGCAGAGAAATTAACAAAAGAAAATAGATGGCATTTCTAATAGCAGTTTAGGGGAATAATTGTTCTATCTAACAACTGATTGAATCACATGTCAAGCAATATCAACACCAAAAAAGAAGGTAAATGCCAAACAAGTAAATGAAACAATGATAGCTTTTAAAGTTGTAATATTTCATTGGGAAATAAAGGAGCCTGGCATTATGTAAGGACTTGTCTACATGGAGAAATTCATCAATGTAACTATATTGGTATAATTATACCTTTCAAAGCAGCATAAGCCGAACAAAGAAAAGGCACTCTGATTGCAGAGTAAGATTCTCCACACGGGGAATTATACAGCTCTAACTCCAGTGTCATAAGTATACCGGTGTGGTTACAGTGGTTAATTTGCCCATGAAGACAAGCCCTAAACCGCCTGACAGTCTGCTGCCACATACCTGCCCGGCTCCCTTTGCACCAGGCTGTGGCATTTTTTTGCCCAGCAAAATGAAGGGTGCAGTTGTATCGATGCTATGAAAGGATGCCAACTCAAATGATGAACCATGTTGTTGTTAAGGCTGTAACACATCATGCAGTAAAGTGGCAGGCCCACGTGATAAATATTATTTAAATGCATTCGGTTTTATAATACACAACACACACACACACACCCCGTTCCCATATTTTACTATGGCATATTTTCCAATTGTGATAATATAATTTTTAACATTCTTTAACCTGCTTGCTAGGAAGAAAAATAAGTGTCTGTTGTTCTCTACACCTTAATTAAGTTGATAAATAGTATCTTGGTGACATTTCAATACAAAGTTAACTCAAAGCTTTGTGTTTGCGAAGAGTCAGTAATTTTCATGACTCAAGTTTTGATAAGCTGAATTTGAAACCCAGTTGACTGGGAAGGAATGAGGTAAAAGGAAAGATCTCGCACTTCTTTCCCAGGCACCTCACACGCTTGGCTCTGAATCTCTGAAACTGCATTCTGATGAACACAGAGTAACTTTGAATAGGAAAATTCAGATCTAACAGGTGAAAAAGACTAAATTAACAGATCTGAAAGTCACTTACTCTCTGGGAAAGAAAAAATTCATCTCCCATGCGAGGGTTTGAGCTGATTCGATGTGCAGCAGTGGGTCAAGAGAAATAGCTAGCCTCGTGTCTGCCTGCCTGGTCCTCTGCTTTTGAGAAAAGCACTAACGCAGACTACAGCAACGATAAATGTGAACAGTTACACTTTCTAGGTGTGCATCTATGTGTTTCCATATGTTCTGGATGTCCTAGAGAAATTGTGCTACAATTTGCAGTAAGTACCCAAGAATGCAGATGGAAAGTCTGCATCCAGCACGCCCTTGTAAGCAGTTTCAGTGGGTGCAGGCAGGCAGAGCAGCACCCAACCCATACGTGTAAGCTTGCATTTTGGTTTTGCATCTGCAGATATTACAGCCTCAGCTTAAAGGAGCCTAAAGACAGTATGGCCTGTAGAATATTTCATGATTTTAACAGGCTTATGTACTATGTGGCCTTTTTAAAAATCACAGTAAATGTATAAAGATTATAGGTGTTCATGTACGTTATACTTTACAAGAAGAAAATCAATTTTTCATTCCTCTGCGGCAGCTTGCAATACAACTGGAATATTACCTGAACCAAGCAAACAGAATTATCTTCTAACCTGAATAAGAAAAATGTAGCAGAAAGTCTTTATCTCTCTATTTTCGACTTTTATTATCTAAGTTTGACTGTGATTTAAAAGAAAGAAGGGAGGGGAAAATGAGCCAAATGCAGAATTGTTATGAAAGAAGCTAAAACGAGCCCCGTGAAAGGCCTGTGAAAGGTTCAGAATGGAAATGATTTTCAGTTTAAATTACTTTTGCAGGACTGGAATGTGGCAGTCAGGAAGCTTCCGTGGAAAGTCCATTCTTTTTTCTTCTACCTTTTTTTCCTTTGTGGGTTTGCGTTTGTATGAATTGCCTATGGCCCAGGCTGAAAGATACCTATCTTAAATGTTCATCCCTATGTGTCTGTTCCTGGAGTATCTGAGCACTTCACACACATTAAGAATTTATCTTTTATAAACCCTCTATAAACACTATATTGTTGTTATTATCTTTATATTACAGATACAAGTTCCTCAAGGTCACATTAAAAGAACTGGGAATCAGATTTTTGTCATAGGCCATTCTTTTCCTTGTATGCTTATGATAGATACCTATCTCTAGATATCTATCTGCAAAACTCAAAAAAATGGTACCTAGATTCAAGGGTCGTTCCATCAATAGCGGCACACGGCAGCCCCACTAACAGAAGAGTTGGACCTAAGGCAGAAGAAGAGCCCCTTTACTCAGAGAGGAAAGAGGTTTATGGGTTTTAGCTCTGAGGCTCCCTGAAGTGGGCAAAGGTGGCATGGATTCGCTGCCTAGCTGCAAGCGTAAGGATTCAGATCAGGACTTAAAATGGGGCTTTTGGGCATGAAAAATCCACGCCACCTTTTACAGCGGTTGGTGTTTTGTCTCTAACAGCACAAGTATATTTGTCTCATCAAATCTTGTTTTAAATATTCAGCAGTATATAGTACTCCCTACTCCTAAATGCTTCTTAAAGGTGTTTGCATCTCGTTTTAACACTTGGTGCGTTGTTTTCAAATGTTGGCTGCGTCTCAATGACAGATACAAAGAGAAGGGCAGCCCCACTTGGGACACATCAATACATTTTGGTGTTTAGAAGTAAGAATTTGGGTTCTTTTTTAATTATATATACTGTAATTACTGTATCAGAATTAGTGGAACTGCACCAGTGTATGTCAGTGGAGTGTTTTACTCAGGAGATTTTCTGCATTATGTCCATATCTCACATTTTTGAGGAATATTTGTCCCCTGCAATAACGCAACTGGCCGATTATCCAGTGATGCAGGTGGAAAAAAGAAATGAAAATTCATTCCTGAGTAGAAATGTCTTTAGTGTCTTTAAAATTTACATTATACAGTCTCTCGTACTTTACTCTCCCTTATAAAATCCAATTACAGAATTTCACTTCATGAGCTTTTTCCTGCTTTAGTGAAGTCCACAGGCTGATATATTCCTGAAAAAAAAAAAAGTGTGGTAAAAAAAAAAAGTGTGGTTTTAATTTTTCAGTATATATTGGAAAAAAAAAGAGATGTCATGCTGAATCTGTACATACAATATAATAGCAGTTCTGTTGCTTTCTGTGTGGAGTGATACATGACATTTTACAAACAGGGCAAATGATTGTCATGCATAGTGTCCAGCAGCTATCCTGGAAACTGCTCTGTGCTCTTAAACTTACAGACTTTAGAAGTAACTGATGCCTGTTTTATGTATCCAAAATTGCATCTCTTAATGCTTTGCAATTTTTTGTCTTTTGTACTTCCAGATTTGTCTTTAATTTAAGGATTTTAGAACAGTATTGTTTTCTTTTCCTAAATTTCTAGATGATGTTTTCACCTCCTGGAGCTTTTATTGTTTCATCTTTTGTCTTGGAAATAGGTCTGGATTGATATGAAGATGATAATAGTTATGAAAAAAATAATTTTATTGAACCTTAGGTTATTTCTCCCTTGAAATATTCTAGATGATTTTCTTTATTTTAAACTCTTTAATATGTTTCTTGAGTCAGCAGAAGTTTATTGTGTGAACTTATTAGTTGCCAGTGATTTTTCCTGGAAAATGGATAGCATCTGGTTTTTTTGTAAGACTGATCTTGTCTTGTTTTTTAAAGACACCATCTGCTTTCCAGTGCTCCAAAGGGAACTGTGGTGTCCAGCGGGATTTTTATCATATGTTTGCCTCCTTTTCTGAACATCTGAATATTTTAGAGAGCAGCTAAAGGCATAATTCTTCCTCCTAAACAGTATAATTCTTTATATATTAAAATCACATGGAAGTATTTTCAGCAAATTGAGGTTAAAGTTGTAAAATGCATCTTATAAATGTTATACTTCCATATTTAATAATGGATATTTAGTGTATACTCATCAAAAGTGATTTTTGGTACAGAGTCATTGCAAGTATATTAAATTAGGCAAAAAATGGACCCATTTTCTGAAATGGGAGCTTTGGATTTGGTCCCCTAAAAATTGCTCACCAAAATGCTCTCAGAAATGCCTTTCAGTATCACCAATCACATCTACATTTTTAAAAGAACAAACAAAATCTAGCTTTATTCAACTGTGAATTCTATTGACCTGATTGAGCAACTTCTGTTCCTGTGAAAATTCATTACTTGCATGCTAATTACAGTGAAACCCTTTTGTCAGGTTCACGACCCGGTTTTTATTTCCTTTAAGTCCAACTAACATCCCAGTCCTTTTCAGCAGTAAAGCACATACTCAAGTTTAAGCATGAGCTTTAGTATTTTGTTGAATTAGAGATTTGGCAACTAGGAGGAATACTAATGTGAGGGAAATCATATAGGTGCTTAAGGCTAGAAAGATCTGAACCATAGAAATAATAGAAAAGTAAAATATAATTATTTCCCTCATCTGAGGTCACATTCTGTGTTTCAGAACCAAAACAAGAGGACTGTTTAACTTGCCACTATTAAAAAAAAAATTTATATCCAGCTTGTGTAAAGTCCTTTACTATGATTACTGCTTTAATGCGGTATTTTACTGTGGAAGATCTGAGGCAGTGCCTAAAGTATCCAAGTGGATTGTTAGCATGGCTATTTCCTTAACAAGGCTCATACATTTACTAGATCATTCTCACGTAATTTTTCTTTGTTTTCCTCTATGTTCGACATGTGCCAGATTTCATCTCCAGACTGATTTTTTTGTGCATGTGAAAGATGCACAACATGAGGGACAGACAAGCAAATGCATTAACGGATGCAACTTTATCGATGAGTAGCAGCGTCTGGTGTTCAATGGCATCAGGCTGCATTCCCCACGGATAATCACAGGAAATGCCACCCCAGCCCCATCTGTTCACGCGGAAGAGGTTTTACAAAAATAGGGAAGTCGCGTACCTGCCTTGTTTTATGACACTCACCTATACCACATCGTATGTAATGTCTTGCCTTATATACAGTACATTCAATGTTTGACCTTCTTCATCCGTATCCATTGCACATCCTTGAGGCTTCCTACATTTTATGTATGTAGATGTACACACTTGTATAGAAGGTGTTAAATACACATGCCTTCATACTACGTTAAAAAGAAAAGACAGTATTTTGCTGCATACCTTAAAATCGCATTGTCCCTGGATCAAAACTGTTCCAGAGAAACAAGATATTGTGTAATATTTAATTGTTTCTTGTTGCATAGAATGGAATTCTATCAGAACATTTGATTCAAACACGACTGTAATACAATGATTTTAAGCTCTATTTCAGCCACTATGAATAAAGGAGATTATTCCTATTAAGGTGTGACTTTATCACATAATGTCAATAAATGTTTTTTGGTCCTTATTTTTTACTACAGGTGTTAAGCAGGTGATTAAGAAGTTAAGCAGGATATATACCTGTTTAGTGACATTCTGTCAACAAGTGCTACAGAACACAGAAATCCTGGCTGAATACTGTTCCTTTTAACTTTTCAGGTCATGCCACTCCTGTCTGTCAGACAAATACAATAGGAATTACTCAATTTAACACCATTTCAGTTCTAATTGAATTCCATTTGCTAAATCCTGAATAAATACATTACAACTGCTGCTTCGGTCAAACAGAGAGAAATAGCCATCTTTTAATGACTCCCCTGTGGATTTAATGCCTATTCTATCTGTTAGAATAATGATTCCTACATCACTGAAATATATTTAAAGGATAATAGTTATTTAAACATGCCAAGTCTTTATACAGCAGATAAGTATTTTTAATTTGCATTTATGAAATCAAAAGGAGGGCTAGAATAACTAGTTACCAATTTGTCTGTTTTCTAAAGTATCTTGGTATCAGAGCAAAGCTACAGGATTATGAAAGGGTTTTATGTTTGCTTTTAATATCAGTCTTAGGTGGGGAAAAAGGATCCCATCAAGGATGGGATTCACATCACCAAATACAGATAACTACCATGGAAATGCACTCCCTGCTCATCACCCCTGATAGTCTACTGGGGAAAGTAGGCCACCTACTTGTGATTCATCTTTTTGGACAGCAGATAGATGGAAAAGCTTGGATGAATGACTCCATAAAAGTGATCTCAGGAGGATTAAATTCAAAGATATTTTGTCCATTATAGGGATCTGAAGTTAGGTGAGATGAATCGCCCTTAAGACCGTAAATGAGAAGTCCATTTGTTGAAATTAGGAGGCTCACCCTGGAAAGGAAGGTAAATGCCTTGCATGGTGTAAGTTTAAGGGAAAGGAGGGAGTGAAATTTTCTCACTTGAAAAGAAACAATCCAAACCAAAATTGGAATCTTTCATTTGTTTCAGACCAGTTGAATATTTCAACTCAAGATATCACCAATTTTTTTTCTTTCTTTTCGTAAGAGATATGAATCTTTGTTGCTGATGACGTCAGCCATAAACCAGCGATTAGGCATTCACCTGGAACATGGGGGACTGCACTTCCCAAAATCCTGCTCTGAACCAAGCAGAAGGGAGACTTGAACCCACACGTCGCTGTATTGAGATGAATGTCAGTGTTACTGAGACATGGTAGGTACGCAGACTTCTGCCTTGCTAGATTTGTGAATGGTCACCTCAGTCCCACCTTTTTTTTTACTCAGCCCAAGTTATTTGCCAAATTTGACTCAAAATGCTGAATAATTTCAGTTCTAATTAACTTTTTTTAATAAACTATTCACAGCCTCCCACTCGCTCTGCCTCCAAAATTCCATCTTTAGCACAGATCTTGTGAAACAATGTAGATCATGAGAAAGAGAGAATCTAATATAAATCATGTACTTTGCAGAACTTCTTTTAAATATAATGCGTTAAGCATAATGGTCTTAAATATATGATCTTAAAAACATATCAATGCTGGATGATTTTTTAGGGCTGTGTTCCAATTAAATCTGTTGAAGCTTGAGTTAGAGGTTACAGGTTGAAGATTCATCCAGGACTTGAATGACTCTCGCTGCAGAAGTGGATTTCATCTCTTTGAACAAACGTGATCTAATGTGTGGTTAAGGCACCACACACAAGAAACGCCAGTTCTTGCTATGCAGCAGGATTTCTGTGTGAGCCCTGCTCCCTTAACCTCTCCCACCCAATTAGCCAACTGATGATATTTGTGTCTTGGTAGCAACATTTTTATGAGAAAGCTCTTTGCCTTTTCTGGTGAGGTAGAGGCTAACTCTCAACAATTAAGAGTTCAAAGACTCATGTTATGTTTTGTCTCAGAAAGTTGCCTCGAATGTTAAATGAGTAGAATGAACACTGAAACTGAGAGTGTTCCCTTATCAACCAGAATAGGGAGAAAGAGGAGTTACCTCTCCTGCTGCCTCCAGGCAGGCTTCTTTTTCTTCCTCACCACTTCCTCTTTTTCTGTACTATTTTCCAAACATTCAAAAACTCCTTTGATTTTTATTTTACCCTGAAGAATTTTTAATGTTTTACTAATGTTCTGAATGCAGATCACTAGGAGAATATAATTCACTCAGAAATTAGCTAAAATGTAGCTATGGCAAAAGTATCATGTACCAGGAAATAGATTTTACGAGTTTAAAAATGTTTGATCTGTTGTGTGTGATTCATTCTGGTTTGGAGTTCCTGCTTAGTCCTTTCTAAGGACTAAGATTTTCTATCATTTTCTATCATTTTGTTTTATTCTTTTTCTTTTCCCCTTCCCTTCCCTTCCCTTCCCTTCCCTTCCCTTCCCTTCCCTTTCCCCTTCCCCTTCCCCTTCCCCTTCCCCTTGGGTGACCTTAAACTAATCTAATCTATGCAGATAAAAAAAAAATCTACCTAATGAAAAGATAAGATAAACCCACACAGATTTGAGGTGTATGATACACTGTTATGTGCTTACAAATGAAAATGTATTGGCGGCAGCCCAAAAGTGTCTTAGAAGATACACAGAAACAGGACAGACAGTTAGAAACAATTATTGATCAAGACCTTTTGTACTAGGAGCTAATGTTAATAACATTTTATATCAAAATCAAGTATGAATCCTCAGGGCGAGAGATGTATTCTAAAAATGTTTACTCATACTTTGCTTGTGGGAAGCAGTTCAAACTCACTAGCATGGGAGCAGAAAAATGGAAGATCACAAAAACTTTGGAAACATCAGTGCGAATCAGTCATTATTTGTTCTTTTTTTAAGTTAATGTGGCTGCATGTGGCCAAACACAACTAGATTGGGTTTTTTTTTCTTAATTTAAAATTCCTTGGTACACAGAACAACCATTTCAGGAAAGAACAGTCAGATTATTGTATTTGCAATACACAGTTATGCTGTTTGATTAACGAGAACAGATGTAGTGTGTGCTCACAGTGTAAAATGAAGGATCTCAGTTAAGAATGGGTTAGGAAAACAATGTGTAAAGCTAGCATTTTGCAGAACAGAGCTGTGTTTCAGTTGTATACGCAGTTATTGCAGCCACATATGCAAATCTGGAGAGTTGCAAGCAGGAGTCCACTTGGACACTTTTCCATTTTGTAATCCATTTTGTGTATGCCGTCAGAATAAGTAAATGTGAAAGCTAGGAGTATGAGTACCTGCCTGCTTCGAACGACCATGTCCAGTCTTATACTGCTTGCAGGCAGAGGAAGCTTGAGATTTTATTCTGGACCAAGTCATTAGTTAATGGGACAAATACTCTCTCTTCTATAGTCAGACATGACAGAAGAGGTATAAACTGTCCTCAGGTCCTTAGGCATTATCTCAAATGCAGTGCAAACCCTTACACACATGGACCCCGTCTAGCCAGCTTGCCAGCTTTCCTTCCCATGGCCTCTAAGATCCATCAGCATTAAGAGCAGGAAGATCAGGCAAGTGTAAAAAGGATGGCACAGGTGATACCGTGATGCTCATACTAAAATACAGCATTAACTTGTGCCTAGGCAAGGACACGAACTGGAGAGATTCCAAAGGTTCCCTCTTGTTGCTGAGTGCAGCATAACCTGGATGCAGAAGAGAATCTAGTTCATTGAAGATACCATGCTGTAAGATTGGTCTAAAGGAAGGTTTTACCATTAATATTTTGGGTCTAGTCTCTGCCAACTAAAATAACTTTGCTCCAGATTGAGACAACTCTAAACAAGGAAAAAAACCAAGCATACTGGCTGCATTTACACATTGACACTTTGAACCAAGCTAACAATACTCCTGTTTTAGGTGTTAGGAATCATCTGTAACTCTGAACTTCTATGTTCACAGTAGGAGGTTTGAAAACAATTTCCAAAGGTTGCCATCAGTCACTCACTGCTTGAAGGTATCTTTGCGCTTTTGTAGGCATTCTCGCTCTCATTTCAAATTAACGAACTCTGTGTCTTTGGGTCTGACCAACTGCAGTCATGTTGTTCCTGTACAGACAGGTGCACGACAGTGTTTCTTTAATGTACAATTATGACTGGGCTGGGTTTTTTTCAACCAGAATTATTTTCTTCTTTCCATTTCCTACCCTGCAAAAACATGTGTATAATATTTTATTCCCTTTCTTCTCGCAAGCTTTGCTAATTATACTACAAGTAAAGGCCTTACTTTTTTCTTTCTGTTACGTTTGAAAAAGGATGCTTAAAGACGGCATTACCTTTAGGAAAGATTTCTGGCAGAAGAAATTTCTATTCTCCCAACAACACTCCAGGCTACGTTTGTTTTGATTGAACACCCTTCAAATGTGTGGGGGTTTTTTTGCCTTTATATAAAAGAATAGCTTTCCTTCGAAGGAAAAATGGTATCTAAAGTTTCTCTCATACTTTGAACGTTCCCTCGGATACTATAAAGAATATTTCTTCTTTCAGAACAAAAAGGGAAATGAAGACGTTCTCAGTTTCCCAGGTGTCTGATCTGCATAACTGAAAACCCTGAGACAAATGGCCATTGGTAAAAAATCCGGAAGTATCTAAGCAAAACAGGATTTCACCTCTTATGGCAAATTAGTGGCTTACTAAGTCATATACATTTGAAAAATGTGCTTTTTACCTTTTTCCTCTGTAATCCTCCTCACACTTGGTGCTTGCACCACCCTTTGTTTCCTAAAAGGCATTTTAAAAATAGACTAATATCAGGTCTTACGTGAGCTTCAAAAGGCCCTAAAAATGACATAAATCTCCCCAAGTAGGGCAGTATTCAGTCTTCAAAAAGGGTCCAAAACGCTATGGTGAACCATAGTTAAAACCCATGATCATTTCATATTGAAATAGCCACATTTTTCTTATTAGGGATGCAGCTTTTAGTTTTTGGAATTGTGAAGCACCTTGCTGGCATTTCATCTCTCCTGCATCATTTCTGAGTCTGAATTCCTCACCTCGTCGGACGATAGAACTCTATATACAGCACCTTTGATCACACTGAGCTGCTCTCACAGAATACAGCCCAGACCGTCTAATCTTTGGAGGATCGGTTATGGACTGAGGTATTTGGCAGTCTGATTCTAGATCATTATTGTAATAACAACATCTCTTCCTTCATTTACAGGTGGGAATGCTACATCTATGCTCCCAGTGTTTTGTGCTGAACAAAGTTGTCTGGACTAAGCAAGAGAGCAGAAGGTATGAAAGCAGCAGACAGACCCGAGAGGGGAACCCTTTTTTGCTCAACAGTTATCAAAGCAGGATTTACTGCTGCTACTGCAGTTTCATGAGGCAGAGCTAATTGCAGTAGGGATCCTACAACGATGATGTCTTGCAGGAATGGAGGCAATAAGCTCCATATGAGAAGGTGGTCTCATGCCTTTAGATTTTAGGAGTAGTATCTTCAGGTTCTCATATGTGGTTTTACCAACTTAATGGGCCCTGCTACCTTTTATGTAGGTAAGTAAAGTGAAAGTTGCAGACTTAAACTTCTTTTTCCACTCTAAGGTTTTTACACAAGATGAGATGAGACGATCTGACTTATGACCTTAGATATTAAAAAAAAAATTGCATATATGCTTGCTTAATTTGCACATGTCTGAACATTTGAGCTAACATACATTAAAGATACATACTGCTTCTAGTCCTGAGCACCTTTGTAATACAGGATGCTGAAAGAGACTACTAGCCATGAGTTTCTAGTAAGTATTTGTCATGAAGCTGTGGCAATTAC
The DNA here is from genome assembly GCF_000699105.1 of Pygoscelis adeliae. Taxonomy (NCBI): domain Eukaryota; kingdom Metazoa; phylum Chordata; class Aves; order Sphenisciformes; family Spheniscidae; genus Pygoscelis; species Pygoscelis adeliae. The sequence goes on from NW_008825076.1 coordinate 6,982,618, forward strand.
TGAAATGACTCTGCATTTGCTCTATTGATTGTTGGCCCACCAAAATAAGATTACATTTGGCTTCAGATAATTCATTTTCTGTACCTAAATACCAGTTTGCTCTCTGCTGAGACCTATCAGCAAAAAAATACAGTTAGTGGGCTAAACGTTAATGTTTTTCTTCTTATTCTGAAAACATGTCATTATAGATTAAAAAAACCACAGTGCGATACAGACATGTAAATGCCATTTCATGTTTTTATATCTTGTGAGTTTTATTTCTAAGAGTCAGGCTACTTACAGGCACCACCAAAGTAATGGGAGGAGTGGTGTGTTTAGAATAGTCCTGATGTGTTCATGAGCCAGAAAGGCACAGAAGGTAAAAGGACTGACAGCAGCAGTAGATGGCTTAAAAGGATGCATGAAAATTTGAATGAGGTAGTCTCCTGCATATTGGGCTTAGTCGCCAACTCTGATTTGTGTCACTGCTGACTAGTAATGTAGCACTAACAATTTAGGAGGCTAGGAAACTTGAGGGGCGTAATTTTGTCCAAGATGCTTATCTTCCGTGCCTGCATTTTTTCTGGGCATTATCTATGTTTAGTCCCACAGGCACCTATTTCTTGAAAGCAGATGCAAATCTTCAGCATTAATAATTGTACATATGCAGTGAGGTTCTCTGCTGAAAATTTGGCTCTGTGTTCATCAGCTGATGGCACAAAGGGAGCACCATTTAACTTTGGTTGTGACTTGTGCAAAAAACTTTAAGTGTTCCTCATGCAGAGAAGATACCATGGCTTGGTAAATGCAGACCAACTTATACCAGTCATTATAAAAGGAAATTGTGAATATAGTCTATAAGTTCGGCAACTGTGCCAATATCCTTAGTGCTTGTAATACAGCAAAATTTTTAAAATGTGACATATCTGAATCCAATAGCATACATAGCCATAAAAAAACCCCACTGTTATTGCTTGATACACAGATCCAGTGATCACAAAACATACATTGACATATGTAACAGTTACATAGGAGGTGGTTGGGAACAGAGGGTTTGATTCTTCTCTATCTTGTGGCTATTTAGTACCAGTCTAACCATCTCAGAATCAGAAAAGCTCAAATTCCTCTTTGCATATCCTCTCTGGCATAATGCTGAATGCTTCCTTGATTATTTACAGATGGTTATAGCGTAACCATTTCATCATATTGTGAGAGATGCACGTAGCTCGTCATATAGAATTGTTGACATTTAACAGGTTCAAACCATTTTCCCTTGAGGTTAATATAATGGTTCCTGTTGATTTCAATGAGCATTGGACAGGGCTCTGTCCTAGTTTTGGCTGGGATAGAGTTAATTTCCTTCCTAGTAGCTGGTACAGTGCTGTGTTTTGGATTTAGGATGAGAATAATGTTGATAACACACCGATGTTTTAGTTGTTGCTGAGCAGTGCTTACACTAGTCAAGGACTTTTCAGCTTCCCATGCTCTACCGACTGAGAAGGCTGGAGGTGCACAAGAAGCTGGGAGGGGGCACAATCAGAAAAGGGGGGAAGGCTGGCGGGGGGAGCCGCTGCTCAGGGACTGGCTGGGCATCGGTCAGCGGGTGGTGAGCACTTGCATCGTGCATCACTTGCTTTGTATATTCTTTTATCTTTTGTTTGTTTGTTTGTTTTTTGTTTTCTCTTCCTTTGCTGTCCTATTAAACTGTCTTTATCTCAACCCATGGGTTTTGCTTTTTTTTCCCGATTCTCTCCCCCATCCCACTGGGGAGGGGAGGGTGAGTGAGCGGCTGTGTGGTGCTTAGTTGCCGACTGGGGTTAAACCACGACAGGCCCTTAGTGCAGCTTTTTCCCATATGTTTTAAAATGAACGTTTCTTGCCAATATTTTCAGGTTTATTGTAGCTTCCTTCTGCCTCAGGCAAGGAAAAACAACAGGACACAATGACAGCATATTATTGGAAGTTACATGATAAGTTCTAAATAGATATAATTAGCATGTGACCCAGAAGAGACCTGCATATAATTAATATTGAAATATGGTGCATGCATTATATAGGAAAACATATTGTGTATTCAGAGCGGAATGTTTGGAGAATGGAGGTCTGTCTGTAAATGGCTTGTCATTTTTTCATTTTAATGGGAATTGAAATTTCTGCACTTGAAGAAATACAGAATGATCATTAAAAAAGCTTGGACTTTAGAAATGACACCACCTGCTTCCTTTTCCTCTTTTTTATTGTGACAGTGGGAAAAAATCCTTAAATCTTCAACCGGGGAAATGTGCACTAATGGGGAAACAGACCTCTGAGGAGCTAGCAGACTGACAAGCTGTTCAGGAGCATGAGGCTTTTCAGCAAATAACATTCACTTCTCTAGCAGTTTTTGGTAGATTACATCATATCTAGAAGTCCATACTTATTCGAACCCAGCAAAGTGAATGAGTAACAGATACATAATGAGCATCCATGAAAAAGGGAAAGAACATCTCAGATATAAGTTGAAGATTAAGAGGGGTAAAGCCACCAGTGAGCTGTGAATGTGTTGCCTTCTGAGTGACATTCAGTTCGTATCACACAGCAGCTCATTACACAGTCTGTTTATACCAGAGGGAAACAAATATGAAAGTTAGTCCTTTATATTTCATATTAAATGCAGAGTTCAAGGGAACTGAAAGACTTCGTTATGGAATCTGACACCACCCTTTGTATTTTGCTGGGTCCTATTTTAAGTAAACTGAATAATTTTAGTGGGTTTTTTAAAGACTTTATATAAAATATTTAATTAACATTTATTCTACAACTTTGGAAGCTGAAGCTTTGGATCCAGGATATATTTTTTTATCAGAAGGAATAAATATAAAACAGATGTTAAGCAGCGGCAATAAATTTCATCTTAATTGTAACTCCAGAGATGACTTTCTCACCAAAACACATTTTTTTCCTCTCTGTAGCTTTAATTCTCAGCTCTGTAATTGACACAGTGCACTGTCCAGCTATACTTCTGGTTATATTAGTTCTTCCAGTTATATTTTTGCACAAAGTTAAATGCAATTCGTAGTCACTTTTTCAAGTGGTAGTCTTCACAAACAGACTATGTCATGGTTTAGTAGTTGCAAATTCAAATCTTGGATTTTGTGGCAATTCTGTCTGATAAGGTTGTCGCTACAGAAGGTATCTGGCATTTTTGTTCTTAAAATTTCATATGTGTGATTGTATAATAGACTAAAGGATGGCTGGTGTCTGCAGGCAGACTCTCTCGCATTGTGACCTTGCTAGATTTCCTCAGTTAAATGAAGTTTGATTTGAAGCAGAGCTGAATAGAAGCTCTTTAAGGTAAACCCAGATTGCTGTGGAAAGTGCTGTCAGTGAGTTACAGTCTAGCACTTTTCTGTGAGTTAGTGCTTGGGACTGATGTGTCGCTGGGTTTTGAGCCACTGCCCAATACAAAATTGAGCTTTCAAATGTGAGTTCATTAAAGATAGCATAACAATGTTCACAGAAGTGGCATAATTGGACCTAATAGTTTGTTTCACCATGTTTCATGTGTTCTGAATGTTTTCTTCAATTAATAATTATTCTGCATTATTCTTTCCCTTTGCTAAATAGTTGTTTAGTATTATGGTTGAAAACAATGAAATTCTTCCTTTATTGTGATTTCCAACCAATTAGTTCTGGGCAATGGGTTGCCCATGAAAACTCCTGACATGTCTCATGGCCAGAAGAAATAAAAAAATAAAACAAACTGAGGTTATTATAGAGCAAATTATAGACTTCTGCACAATATTGCTCAGTATCGTTGCCTCTTGGCAAGCAAAGCTTTGGATGGCTATCCTAGAAAAAGCTGAACTGCCTCGTGTGTGGTTTATTTACATTAAATGCTTTTAGAATGAATCTGGTACAGATGCAAAAGACTGCAGAGGAGGTTACAAACAGAGAGATCTAGCAAAAAAAAGGGAGAGTGAGAAAGGTTCATTGTGCTGGTCATAATGATAATTGAACTTATCTTGAAATGTTTATTAATTGAGTATTCAAGCTGCTTGAATCTCCACATTTTCATGCTTTCCATTATATGACAAAATGCAAATTTTTTTTTTTTAATTGCTGTGGAATGTTTTATTACCTTTATTTCCAGGACTGTCCTGTTGTTATTCAGTGCTGAAAGCAAACAGTTCATCTTTGGTCTACAATGCACAACATGGACCTTCAGACCTCAGTGAAGACAGGCATGTTAATACATGAAGAGAAATGTTTCCTAGGCCAGTGTTTCATCCACAGCACAACTGTGCAGGTTTTTATGATGCTTTGGTAAGTGATTAAGCAAAGAAAATTATATTTCAATCCAGTCATACTGAAGTCAACGGAACCATTAAACTGGACTACTGAGTTACTTCTAGCAATTCTCTGTTCTTAATTCCAAAAAATGTGTGGATACTGCAGATCGTTTACAAAACGTATTGTTAAACTAAAAGTACAGTGGCCTCTCAGTTTCCCTGATTTCTCTAGCATTTAAATAGTCCGCTCCTTTTTCCTCTTTTGTTGTTAGAGTAAGCTCCAAATAAGGATATCTGTCAGTCAATATTGCAAGTGTTTTTATTTTACCCTTTTCCAACAGTGAATATCATTTTTAAGTTGTTACAAGATACTAGTTGTATACAAAATAATGCTTCTGATCATAAAATTGCCAGTTACACGTAGTAATTCCTTCATTGACTGTCAGCCCTGTCATGTTGCAGAAAGGTAGGTCAGTTGAATTGGTTATTAATGGATCTATTCAAAAATAAGCATTTAGGGTTTGTTTCCACCAAAAAAAGGACTGGCTGCATCACTTATCTGTGGTGAGTAATGCCTTTATCCTTTTTAGCTGATTAATAAACTGTGATCCCTATAACAGTAATTTCAGGATCATGCCATTATTTGCTAATTCTTCATTTCTTAAGAAAATATTAAAATTGCAGTTGGCCACAGCAGGACAGGCCCATGCATCACTGAAGAAACCAGTAATTTATGATGCATTTGGAAATCTATATTAACATTCCAGGCTATAATGAAGTTTCATATTGAACAAGGTCAGGCCTGATTGTATGATTAAATAATTTGAAAATGTTATTAAAAGTTTGCATTTCTCTTCAGATTTTGAGCATGACTATTTTACTTTGGGGCACTCCATTAATCAAACCCACATAGGCTTTGTTGGGTCATGTTCATTCCATCGCCTATTTATGCAGACATGTAGTGATCAGATTAAACAAGCTGCAGAGGGGTTATAAAGTTCTCACAAGTTTTTGTTGGGGCTTTTTTCTTCAAGCCTGGAAATTAGGTACATATCAGTTGTGGTGGCCAGGTATTTTTCATGCTTGGGCCATCACACTGTAAAAGCTAATGACTTACACCTCAACCAGTTACCTGTATCTTTTGAACAGATATTCTTCTGTTATGCTTCTAATTAATCTTCCATTTTTACCAAGATCTGAGGGTACAGAGCTGGTAGTTCCAGTCCTCATCGATCCTCATTATGGTAGCATCCAGTCCTTCAGAATCTGATGGATTTATCCTGATGACACCTCGCAGCGCTGCAACCCCTATTTGCACATGGAGAAGCAAACTACTGAGCTCAGAGGACAGATCTGAGATTTCTCAGGGCTTCTGGGGTAGAGGGGCTGGTTAAACTCAAGTCTCCTAAATCTCTTGCTTGAACCCCTAATCGGTGTTTTGGGAAATATGTAGAAACATTTTGCATGTTAATGAAGTGCTGTTTGGTAATGGATGACACCTACAAACATGGGATTTGAGCATAGGAGTAACTCAATGGGCTTTTTCCCTGTGATTGAGACATCAGTCTCTACGGCCCCCTAAACATAAACTGGGGTACAATATGTTAACACTTTATGTACTTTTAATTGAACAGGACTGTTATTGAGTTTGCCAGTTGCAAACCCCCATCAATATCCACATTTCTTGTGTGGAAATCTGTGAAACTGAATCCCTCCTGCAAAATTGCGCTAAGCCATCTTTCATCCTGCTGCTTAGCAAGGACCTTTGGTCCTTGTTTCTCGCCTCTTTTCCTCAGCTATAGCACTTGTCAGTTTGTATTATGCATACTTGTAAATAACAGGAAATGAAAAAAGGTATTACCCAGGTAGAAAGTCATGGAAGTTTTACAATGTGGGCTTTGAATAATCTCAAATGATAATTACAGTGTTAAATTTAGTGTGTGTGTATAAATGTATATATGTATTACATATATTTTTATATATATGTATTTATTTATATAAATATATATATATATAACATTGTAAACATTTCCTTTTCCAGTAACAGCTAAGCTCCAGTACTGGAAGATATAGCAAGTTTTGCCATTGATATCAACAGTGTTGGATCATGCCAAGAGGACAAAATAAAACATAAAACTGTCATGTATGTTTTGTTCCCTGAATTTACTTTCTTTTTCTTTCGTGGTAGAGCTGGCCATCCTCCTTGAGAAGTCAAAGCACCTAATGAGGAAAGAGATCCTTAAGTGAACGCTATTGTTCGTCAATCCTGCAGTTGAGAAGGATGGGAAGACTGCATGCAAAAAATATAGCAGCTCTGACTTTTCCCAGAACGCTTGTCAAGAAAAAAAAGATCTTCAGAGCTGGTATTTTTGCACTACGTATTTAGCATTCACAACAAACTCATAATGCCAAAAAACATGGATTGTAATCTGAATGGTATGAAATGTGGAGCTTTGAAAGCTGAATGGCCAGTTCCCTGCCCTGTTCTCCTCTTTTTGTCAAGGTAATGAAGGTTAACCTGAGCAATCAGATAGGGATTCCTTTGTATAATTGAATTTCTGATGGCTTTAATCCACCTACCAATGGTTTATTACATAAAAAGCATGGAGCAGAATGGAAACGCCTGGAGAATTCAGCAGTACAGAGCCAACAGAATGGTTCCAGGTGCTGTGAACAGGAGCAGGCTTCCAGCTGTTGTAACTGTCATCGCAGACCAAATTCTCTGTCCCCAAGTCACAAGGAAAATACCAGTGGTGCGACACACCAGACACAGCTGAGCTGGATTTGCTGTAGTTCTGGATCTACAAGTTTTGTTCTCCTTTTAACACTCTGAACAGTAAAATAATAAATGTGCATTTGCAGACTGTTATCTGTGGGCCTTGCCAGAGATATGTCATCTGATTATGCATGTAGGTAGCATTTAACATAATCTGCCCTGACACATTCATAAGATAAGACAAAAATAGTATTTTATCACCATGCAGTAACAGCCTCTTATCAAATTCCAAAGTCTTAATTAGGGATTTCTCTCCAGGTCCCCACTTGTCTGATGACCATATAAATGTCTAAATTAGATAATTAATATAGTCCATACTGCATGATAGTATACAGCAATTTAAAGTCCCAGGCAGTGAGCCCAACAGAAGCATTTCCCTTTTATATTTCTAGGAATTCAGCTAAATATGTGCATCTAGAAGTTCCTCTTACGATATTGATTCTACTTTTTAACTTTATAGTTTCTGTGAGGGAATGCTATTGTCTCCATTCTCCATAAACTGAGAGATGAAAGGATATTGGGTTGTTTATGATACTTGACATAAATGACATTTTATATTTTATTTCAAATTTTAATCAATATTTGTTCTGTAGTTTGCAGATTAATATACATATAAGATGTACACATTCTACAGCAAGAAAACCTACCCAGTGCTTCATTTATATTCCAAATCTATTATCCCTATTTTTCTTAGCAGAAAGCTTCTTGCAAATTTAAACTACAGCTTTCAAGTTCCTTATCCATTTCTACCACTGTAGGAATTATGTCTAATACTTAAACGAGTTTTTAGTGAGTGAGACTAACACTGAGAAGTAATATCTTAGTCTCTAAGTAATGCAAAGCCATGTTTCCAGAATTTTCCCTTGATTGTTCTTTAAATGTAAGTAGTTGTATTTGTTTTTTTCAAGTAATTACCAAAGATAAAACAGTCCATGAAAGTGTTCACAGTCTAATGCACAAGTGTGCGACTCGTGTCTCCTAAATGAAGAGATTCATAAAATAACCTGAAACTCCTTGCAGGTCCAGCCTGGAACAAGGTGGATCAGCCATGTGGGAAAGAATTTTAGATTAATTTTCCAATGCAAGGCAGCTGGATAGGCAGGACCGTCATTTTTGGAACATCGTGTTTCCTCTGGGGTAGTGGGAGCAGTGTCTGACCCAGGCTGTGCACAGCCGGGACAAAGCTCCAAAAGCTATAAACTGAACGTTGTCACTCCTTGAACTCACTTAACATGTTCAGAGACGGTGATGTCAGAAACCGGCATTAATTGTATGTAGCAAGATCCGAGGCCAAATTTACAGGCAACAGAATATAAAGAAAATTAGTATCAGAAAGTCAATAACAATTTCAAACTCAGCTGAAGAACTGAGGTCCCTGCTGCTGAATTTGTAGTATCTGCTTAGAGATGTAATAGTAAGACTTCATCGGCTCAGAAAGTTTGCTTACTGTTGGATTTATTCTGATCAAAAAGCCTATTAAGGAAAAAGAAGGAAGTACATGAACAGTAGGAAAGGCACAGAGACAAGCAAGCCAGACTGATGCCACACGCAGTGCTGGCCTTGGGAAAATGAGTTCTAACACTTGGAAAATACCATAATGGTCTGCATCACAGGAAAGACGTTAATGATGAAATACACTGGTTAAATTTTGGGAAACCTGATGATGAATGCAGAGGTGCTGAAGATCTGCTCTATGTTTGTGATGGAGAAGCCACTGATAAAATAAAAAACTTCCCAGAGAAAATCTGGACCACTATAAATCTATTTTAAATAAATGGATGTCTAAAAAATGTAACTTTCAAATTTTTTAAAATAGTATTTTAACAAGTTTGGATACTTGATTCAGGAAATCTTTTTGTTTTCAAGTTTTTCCTTGTTTGGGATTATTATTACTTTAATATGTCAAAAGCTTAGTATGCATGGAGAATAATTTCTAGGATCATCTAACATTTACTTGCTAGATTGTTGCTTTACACACATTTCTGATTTCCTAATATTTTTGGTGGAAAAGAAGTAAATGTCGGAAGAATCACATTGTTTCTGGATCTGCAGCTGACCCTGTTCATTACACTTTAATTTTGCATTTCTGCTGCTCTCTCCAGAGGACATTTTGGACAGCTACTGTTTCTTATTACGTGTTTGCATCCAGCTATTGTTTGGGGATCAGAAATTATGCTATAGTATAACTAACTCATATACAGTTACTTTGGGTGTTGCCATTTCCTCTAAAATTGAAAAGGGTTCCTTCTTCTGTTAAAAGTTTACTTAGTCTTCAGCTGTTATACTAATTTTTATCAGATTTTCTGGTATAAAAGTGATTTACCTGTGATATTTCTTTCTCTCTTGAGAAGTTCACATCTGTCTCTAGCAGCTGTCTCTAACTTCATTCAAAAACAGTGGTGGTGGGGAACATTAATTTTATGGATATATTTGTATCATTGCGTTTCTGTCAAGAAATCATTTGTTATTTTCAAGAAGAACCTGCAACCTCTACCTATCAATGTTTTTCAGAAGCAGAGCTAATGCACAGCAGCTAAAAATAATCTCATGGAACAAAAACAAAAAATACAGAGAAGTCAATGTCGTGAGTTAACACTGGGATCTTCTGAACATTTTTACGAGAAAAAGACCTAAGAATCAGCAAAGCATCAGCTTGTTTCAGCAAAATTTATAGTAGTAATCAGTTCCTGTACAGCTTGGATACCCTTTTGGCTTTTGACTCTTGATTTAAATCACTTCTCTGGGAATATTGTGAATAAACTGGCACCCTGCACACAAATACAGTCCACAAAAGGCACTGATTCTCTCCCCAGAAGTTCCACCTCTTTTTTTAAAGGCATTTTGCTCAGCAGAGCAGCTCACATAGGCAGATACTCATTGGCTTTCAGCATGAGGCAATGTTTCAGAGTCCTTTGATCTGATAAAAAATGCTGCCTCCCAGATTGTGCCTGGGCCTGGCTGTAGACACACCACCTACGTGGGTGTCGAAATACAAAGTACCGAATTTGCTCCATCATGAGCTGAGAAATGCACCAACAGGGCTGGTGGGATCCTGGAACGTGAGTGATATTTCATTGCTCCATCCTTTCTCCCCATCCTTTCTTCGTTTTCTAGGACAGACCAGTGGCAGAGAAGAGAAAAGGCATAAGCTGCTTCACAGTCTGCGGTTAAACAAATTCCTCCTCCTTCAATAAAACAGGAGGAAAGCTTTGGGATTCCTGAACTCAGTCTCGCCATTCCTGGGATAGCGCAGTTTTGTCCACTGATCCTTACCCAGGATGTATCGCTGCAGCCACAACTGAGAGGCAACATGTATGTATGGTTGCTTGGGGCAAGAGCTCGCATGGGTGTCAAAATGTCAAAATAGCTGCTCTGCCTGCTGTATTTACACTTCTCCTGGGACTGAGAATAGCAGAAGTTGCAAGCTTGCATTCTGCTTCAAAATTTACATCCTATTTTTAAATTGCATCTTTTTTGGAGGGTGGGAGGGAGTAAATCTACATGTAGCTATGTACTCCACAAAGAACATGTTCTACTTTTTTTGTCAGTTGATATAAAATAGGGCATCTGTTTTACAAATAAGATTGCTAGTTGTGGAATAATTGCAAGTATTAATTAAACTAGGGGTTTTTTTTCAGGGTTTTTTTTTTGTAAGTATTTCAGGTTCTAAGCCCCATAAACTTGGAGAAAACAATACTAATAATTAAAAGGGAACAAAAATAAGCCAGACAAAGCTTGTAAAAAATTAGAATCATTTCCTGTAATCCTCCACTTCAGATGCTGTATGCCAGGGCTCAATCTTTGGATTTCTTTAATCATTTGGATTGGCCTGTTCTTCCTCCTGATTTATCCAGTGCTGCAGAATGATTAAATCAGTGTAATGGACACTTGTTAAGTGTCTACATCAGTCTAATCAGCTTGACAGTGTTCTGGTCTATTCCTCCTTGTAAAGTGTGGTATGATAAAGATGCTGTACTGTATATAGCACCACTTAGTGGCAGAAAGTCTACTTCAAATACTGCCTTCTGAAATCTAATCTGAGGAACTTTGTTCTGAGTCAAACCAAACCAAACCAAAACGTCCCTTTTTCCTCCTCCCTGATTTTTCACATTCAGAGCCTCACAACGCTGCTGTGAGTCTGTCTCTCCAGCAAAACAGCACTGTGGCTCTGAGCAAAACGACCACAGCACATCCCTTCCCAGCCTCTTTTCTCCCGCTCCCCTTGTGCGTGTTCCTCATTCGACTGTGCCCACAAAGGCGGACGGGGATCTTTTGCCTGTGTTAGTGGCTGACTGAAACGTTTGACCTCAAGTTGCTTGCGTGAATAAAGAAAAACGTGCTACCCTAACTGCCATTATACTTGGTTATAAACACAATGAACAGAACAGAAAATAGGAGAACATCACAAAGCAGGCTGAGGATGTATCCCTGCTTTCAGTAGCCAGAGCGTATCAAAACAATATGGACAGCTGTTTTTCTTTGCAGGACACTGATGTCAGGGATGTTTATCATATCATATTGAAAGAATTTGTTTACTGTATTGAATTTTAACAGTGGTACCAAGAACTTTCTCACTTTGGGGATATAAAGAGAACTAATCGGTGTTTAGGGATAAAGGAACTTACAATAACGTCAATGCCTGGAAAATTAAAACAGACAGATATCCCTTTTCTCACCAAATCTAACTGAACCTTCCAAAGGGATATTGTGCTGTCATACTACAAACCCTGCTTGGCTGAGAAGAAAGGGTGCTTCATCAAGATACATGTAGTAAAATTTCCCACTTATTTCCAAAAGACATACTGGACAGGCAACAGCGGGCTACGAACTTCAGGTTTAAGTTTAATGACACCATCTCTTGTGCCACTGCATTAATTTTATTTTGCTGAGTGTTTCTTTATAGTACTTACAGAAATGTCTCTTTTCAAGTCATAGATTAGCACATTATGGTTATAAGTGAATAGGAAAACAGTAATGGTAGAGATGGTAAATTCCATTCTTACTGTAAAGCTCCTCACAAGCTTTTGCAGTTTCTTTCAAAAGCCCTATCAGTCGTCATGTTTCTGATCATGTGCTACACATCAGTCATTCCAACACAGTACTGAGAAACAATTTTTCCAATCAGTTATGTGTCCAAAATGCATATGCAATCGCACATCTGAGTTGTGTGTACAATTACTGAGATTCCATGCGTGCATTGGGTAATTTCTCACATAAATGCACTTAATTAGTCATCTGTGCATGAGTTTTCCTATTTGCATACATACTTACGGCAATTTTGCATGCAAATTAAGCACTTTTTATATATATGTAAAAGTTTGACTCTCATCATGTTTACTAAACAGAAGCTTATGTTAGATCTGGAAGAAAATAATTGAGTTGTCTGACAGCGTACAATACAATGTGGTAGCTTGCATATGGATTATTATAGTGTCCGCATCCTGCTGAGGTTTTCACAGAAAGGTTATTAGATTTATCTCTCATAAAATACTTAAGGATCAGCTGTGTAAATGACCATTCTGTTGAAATATCTGGATAGGTAAAGTAGAGGTTACCTTATTCAGCCTGTAACTTGCACCGGATATAATTTGTATTTGTTGTTAAAATCTTATAATAGAAATGTCCCATCTAAATCCTGTGCTTCTTCCTAGGCTACAATAAAACCTGTTACGTGATTTTGCCATTTTCTATTGATGGATTAGCACAATCAGAATCACTGAAGTAATGCCACTTACAATAAGCTTTATTAAACCACAAGTCTGCCTGTAGCTCGTAACGGAAGATGGTGCAGGAGTATCTCCCATAGTGTTTCTCTCTCTCAGAGATCAAAAACACACACTCATCCACTGTCTATCAGAGTTACTTTTTAGCTGGGGGTTACCCAGCCTCGGATGTACCAATATTTTTAGTGCCTATACATGTGTCCTAGACACAGTTACAGTCTGACTTGGAAGCACGCATGCAGTTGGGAACAGATTAGGTGATGTGAGACCACAGGATCTATTGGCCAGTGTTAACAGGATAACCGCAGATAATCTCATTAGATGAATGCATGAACTTGAAAAATTCATCTTTGGAATTCAGGTATTTCTAGGCACTGGCACAAGGCAGCAGTTACTCTGTATACAGAACTCTTTGGGCTCATGCAAGAACCCCACAAACATCAAAAAATAGCATACATCAGTTGAACAGTAGAATCAGGTGATAACTTCCAATGGTAGTTACCAAAGTTTTAACCCATATAACTCCACTCTTTCTCTTCCTTTCTGCTTATGCGTGTGTGGAGGACTTCTTTTTTTATTATTCTTGGCCTACAGTCAGTTCCTATTATTCAGCTGACCGTGCATATAATGTTCCTAAATAGTTCCCTTTCTTCTATCACTTAGGCATGTAATATTATTAGTGGAACTCCTCCACATCATATTATCATCATCCTCATTTATAGCTAAATCAGTGATTCAGATATTCAAATAAGTTTCGTATGCATCTTTAACTTGACTGAAGTTGTATGGAGACAAACACTGTAAATTTCTCACTACCTTTTTTAATTGGAGATATGCTGAATTTGAGTATGTGATATTTTGTCATAAAGTAATCTCTTACAAGAGCACGTCTCTTCCTCTCTCTCCCCTCTCTCCAAGTTTTCTTATCTTTTCAGTTCTACTGTTCAAATCCATAAGCTGTCAAAGCTGTCTCTTGTAAAGTGCTTTGTCTTCCAGGTGGTTTTTGACCAAAAATGCTGACAGCTCCAGAAAATGACTTCATATTAAAAAGGTAACTGGGGCTTTCTCTGAGGAGCTCTGCCTCAGCATTTAGCATGCACACACACACAATTTAGAGTATCTGCTGTGGTGCTAAAACTGTTGGATATATTCAGGAGGAAAAAATATTTGGGAGGCATACAAACAAGCTGGGTGCCACAAAAGGCAGAGAGAGCTCAGAATATAACTTCTATTTATGCTTTACCAATCTGTGCAGAAGAAAGCATACCTTTTTTTCTGATAAAGAAGAAAAGCATGTATTGTCAGTAATATAAGAAAGCCTGATCTGGACCTCATGTTTTTTGCTAGATAGAAGACTATTTATTAACATTGCTGCTTGTACCAGTGTAACTTACTTTGAGATCTGGACTGGAATAAGTTATATTAATGTGAACATTTCAATGTAGATAGAGCCATGTCCACCAAAAAGGGGAGGGGGGGGGAGAAGAAAAGGCGATGGTGAAGTGATGAGGAGAACTGCTGCTATAAACAATAAAAACAGCAAAAGCTGCAAGTCTGAAAAATCCTCATTCTCCTTTGGCAGTCCCTATAAGAAACTAGGGATGTAAAGTTTAATTATGTTGATATTCATTTGGAGTTTTCTGGCGTGTGATGAGTAAAAATTACCGAACTGTAAGGCTTCACAGGTTAGATCTTGCCCCCTTCCCCTGATACCTCGTTGAATCTGTCAGCGTGAGCACACCCAGTGGTACGGGAGATCACAGGGACAGGACTTGTTAGAAAAAGCGTCTCCTCCTCAGCTGCTGAGGAGGGTGCATGGAGAGGGTGGGGAGGAAATCACTTGGTTATCTTACTTCGATAAGGTTCTTCTCAGGTTGCTGTTATAGTGTAAAGCCTGCTACATCATTTTAGATGATGACTACTTTAGGTAACTTCTTTCTCCGGTGATGGCACAATCATGCTTAAATACATGCTTGTATGAAGAGCACCTTAAAATCGGTAAGTCTGGGGAGGCTTTTGGGAAACTGGGAATCTGTGGCCTTCCTCCCACTTGTAAAATGGCACAACAGTTATTAATCTTTTTTTTTTTTTTTTTTTTTTTACTAAATCTGGTGGGGTTTCGTTGTTTCCGTGAACACGAGGCACTGCATCACAGAGCACCCCGGGGAGCTGACTGTCTGCTGTGTTAGGGATCTCTTGCAGTACATTCTCCTTGGTGCCTTTCTGTGTCTGAGGCACACAGGTTTGTCCGTGGACCAGAGAGGTCACTTTTCTGAAGCTGTTACAAGGGGCATATTGACATAAATAGGCACTCACTGTATCTTCTGAGAACAAACCCAATTCTGCTTTTTTTTTTTAATACCACTGCTTTAAACTTCACTCCACTGTGCTGATACAAAGCTGTTAAACCACTCAGCCTGCTTTTGCCTTATTTCTTCGTTTTTGCAAGAATACAATAAATGAATCAAAAAGGTAGTAGAAATTTTGCATAGGTCAATTTTGTTTTACAATATTTTAATAAGAGTTACATCAGTATAAGGTGTGTTACCTCACCTAAGGTGAAAGAGATGTAGAATTGGGATTTTTAAATTGATTTTAATATAGCCATTGCTGGCATGCTGCCATTAATGCTTGCATAATTCAGTCAGGAGACCACAGCGTGTCTCATAATTGGAGGTCAGACTACACTAAAGTTGGCCTCCCTTGGTCTGTGTAATTAACTGAGCAGGAAGGTTTTGTATAGGGCCTCTGAAGTTGTATTTCCCTCATTGCCATTCACATTACCAACTCAGAAGGAGAATCGATAGGAGCCACAATGTACAGATGAGTAGATAGTGTAAAAGAGAGAAAGTTCAAATTCCTTGGCATTGCAGCACGTCTAGCAGGACTGAAAATGTGACTACAAAAGACCTGTTTAACCATGAAGGTAGTTGTATCTTTCTCACCATCCCAGCACACAGGTAGCACATGCAGGGTGGTACAGAATCAGCTTAGATGAATGCATATTCCGTTCCTGTTTGGTGCTGCTTTTTCCTGTGGATTCTTTCTTCAAGCCACTTTCTCCTCTGTGACTCATCATTTTGTCTTTAGATTTTTGTACTGGAGCCAGATCATAAGTAATACAGAATTTTGGGCTGTGCCCAACCACTCATGTAGTTCCAGTGATTTGCTGTTGCTTTAAAAAAATTACATAAATGTACCAAAGTCTGGCTTTTACTGTTAGTTATTTTCCCTCTGTGGTTGTGGTCTTCCTACTCAGGAGCATCTTTGTTTCCTCTGTTGGCTTCTGTCTAGATCTGTTAGGTGTTTATGTCTTTTCCAGATCATTAATTTCTCCACAGCTTTGATTTACCTTTTACTTTACTGTTCAGTTCCATCTTGTCCCATCTTAAAATACACATCCTCTAAAAAGATTCCAAATGTGGAGTAAATCCGAAGGCATTTTCTCATTCTCTACAGTTTTGAACTGCTGACAAAACCTCATAATTTGCAGTTATCGATCAATCCAGAATCATCATCATTTCTCTGATTCTGTATCTATGCCTTCCTTTGTTACTACTTTTGACATGAATCAAAATTAGTAATAATGACTTTCTAAATCACCGGTTAGCTAGCTGTTTCCTAGAAGAAGCAAAAATCATCAGACCACACAGAAGAAACCTAAGGTGTGGTCTGCACACTGTATTAATTTAATTTCTTCTTGTTTGTCAGATTTTTAATAAAACCATTTTTTATCCTTAGCATCTAGGCCATAACTGTTTACTTGAGTTCAGTGAAACATTTACTTATCAGAGAATTAAACAGGTTAAGCCAATAGGAATATTTCCCAAATAAGGAATTCGGATATCAGCCCGAAGCTAGGGAGGCAAAAGTCTCTTGAGACTTTGTTTTCTCACCTCCTGTCCATTTCATTTGTTATTCTTGTGCTTTCACATATTTGATGGCTGCTTGACAATTTTATTGCATGTTGTACTGTCCCTCAGTGATCACACCTCCCTCTCTCTCACTTTCTATCCGTGGTAACACAGCTCACATCTGATACTCATCTCCACCACTAAGGATTCTATTGTCCCCTTGATATGTACATGTAACGCCCACTGCTGTCAATAGGAATTACATGTGTGCATCAAGGAGAGAAAAATCCCTTGTGTACTCTACGCTCCTCATTATCTTGGCACAGTCAGTTCTGTAGATGTCTCATCTATGAGGCTTTTATTCTCGAGTGTTCTGCAGTAAAGCAAGTTGGCTCTTAGGATCAGCAGTTTTGCTCTTGAGGTGTTTAGCAAGTTGATTTACTGTGCATGTGTATGCTCTTAAATGTCTTCATCCAGCCAAATCCACATGTTATAGCATGTTCATATGTAACACATTTTCATATGTTAGATGGCAGAGCTTCCTATTTCCTTTTTATGCAAGAATACCAATTCATAACCAGTCTCCCAGCAGACTCAAAGTGAAACGAGAGCCTGAAGCTAACCCTCCCAAATAACGTATGTTCAGGCCCAGCTCAGACCTGTATGCTTCAATGCAATAGTTTGTGAAAAATTCAATAGGTACAAAAATGTAAATGGTGTATTTTAATTTTCCTTAAAGATCTGAAGGAAGATATTTTATAAGCACTTCATGTTAAGTGCTTCTAAACAAGGAGGTAGTTAAAATAGTAGCTAATCAGTTAGCAAAACTTTAATTCTTTCCAAAATTAATTGGAGTGTCAAGAGTTGAAGGAAAATGGTAGAGGGAAAACAACCACACATGTAAACCAGTGATTTCCATTGTCTGAACACTAGATTTGTACTATTCGCTGATCCTTCTGGAAACACCGGTTGGGGAAGGTACCCGGCGTCTCACATAGGCCAGTGTTATTAGTAAGCTAACTGGAAAGCATACTCAGTCCATTTGCAGACTTGCTCCCCAAATACAGAGTCAGTTACCACAGCCTAGAAAAGAGGGATGGCAAACTGGTTTGGGAAAAAAATCAATTTGCCATCAGATTAGAAATGAACTGTAAACATGTTGAAGAATTCTATTTTTTTTCACTACTGCTCTGCCTTTTCTTCACAATCTGTTGTAGTGTCAGACTTATTTTGACAATACTTGTAGAACTTGTCATATTAACAAAGTTATCAAACAGAGCGAGCACGTGCATAGCAACAGCTGTAGTCCAGCAAGAGTCAAAATAACTGGCCATAGGTATTCACAAGGAAATATCCACACTGTAGTTGCACAAATCCAAAATATCCCCAGAAGTCTCCAGAGTACTTTTATTTAAATAGCAACAACCGCAGCTGCCCTTCAACCTGGAACAATCTACTCCAAACTTTGGAATTTAGGATAAAAATAAAAGGAACAAATTTAGATTTTATATATACATATAAGGATTTCTTTTTGCTATGATAGCGTCACTTGATTATTTCTACTTTTGTGAAAGTGATTCATAAAAAAGGGTATATACGAAATTTAATGCAATGATGGGATTTATTTGATGTTATATAACAAACTCAGAAATACTTATTTAAAAACAAAATAAACCCCATAATCCACTAAGACTGTAAATTGGTGGGGTAGGAACAATCTTTTCATTATTTGTGTCTACAGAGCTTAACACAATGAGGTCTCAGTTCTTTGCTAACATCTCTAGGTGTTAACACAATGCTATTAAATCTACTCAATAGCAAAAGATGCAGTCAGTGGATTTATGTGTCTCATTCCTTTGGAAATGTGTGAATCTAACAGAATAGTTTAATGGCCAGATTTTTCAGCTGCAATGTCTGATTTTGCACGTACATCAGATAGTATGCATCTATTTATGCAAATCGATGTTGGATTTATATGCACAAAATATACATGCCTGAGAACTCCTATTTGTGGAGTCGAGCTGCATTCAGAAAGGAAAAAGATCATATTTGGGTGCCAGGGTCACGCTGGAGGAAAATAGCAGGAGCCATACTTAGCACTAGAAACCGCTGCTTTCCATTTTCAGTTTTCTGTGAAAACTAAACCGACTTGAGTTTTGCTTTCTGGCCCTGTTTTGATCTGCCTTTATTTTTACACCAGAAACCCTCTAGTTTAGTGGAGTTAGCTTTATCTGCTACTGATACGAACGTGGACTAGGCCTGACATGCCTATTTTCCTCCAAGAAAAGAAGGGCCAGGCTCAGATTGGCTCACGTACACTGCTGTGGAGCTCATTCAGGCACTAGTTCACTTACTTTCCTACTCGATCCTGAAACTGCTGTTCACCCAAATTATTCTCTTCTCAGGAAGGCACCTGCGGCGCGCTCCCCTCTTCCTGCCCAAGGGTTAATGCAAGTGCAGAGCCTGAACCGGGGTGCTCACCGACCCGCACCCCCATCCCCTGCCGGCCCAAAGCCCGCCCCGACACAAACTTCACAGCTCTGCAAACCCCCTGGTCCCTGCTGGCGTCGCGGCAGCGGCCGCCCTGCGAGGCCTTTCCCTCCCAAACAAGGTGATACTCAGCAAAGGCCTTTGCAGGCGAAGGAGCGGGTCCCTGTCATGGCGGGGCTGTGTTTTTTCCCCGTGTCAGGGGCTGTGTTTTTACCCGGTGTCATTTTTTTCTCTCCCCGGGTACGCTAGTTTTTCTTCCCTGGACATACTGTTTTCTTCCTCCCTGATACCTTCATTTTCCCTGTAGATATGCTACTCCCCCCACATGGTACCTTTTCCTCACAGCCCAGGCTAGGCTCTCCGCACTGGATATGCTCATCATCCCCTGGATGGACACCTTTCCTGCGGACACGCGAGCTTTTCCTCACTGGATACGCTTGTTTTCCACCTGGACATGCGAGTTTTTTCCCCACTGGGTACATCTTTCCGCTGGATGTATTAGTTTTCCCCTGTGTATGCTACTTTTTCCTCAGTGGACACCTCTCTCCCCTGGATATGCTACTTTTTCCTCAGTGGACACCTCTCTCCCCTGGATATGCTGTTTTTCTCCCCGAATATGTTAGTTTTTCGTCTTTGGACACATAAGTTTGTTCTCTGGACAGGCGAGCTCCGGCTCCCGGGGTACCCCCGCGCGGCCGCGGAGCCCCTACGCCCGCCCGCCTTTCCCGCGGAGCTCCGCAGGGTGCCGGGGCAAGCGCTGGCGG
>NW_008825076.1:7003704-7012064 GCF_000699105.1 Pygoscelis adeliae
GCCGTGGCGGTGCCTTTAACTTTTATTTTTGCAAGTCCGTGAACACACCGAGTGGGCCTGAACCGTGTTGGGGGCCAACGGGCTGAAAAGTTTGGGTTTTTTAGGGTTTGCCCCCCCCAAATTAAGGGATATCTGCAGAACATCAACAAATGCCTGAACGCGTGGCTGCAGTGTTACAGTGCGAGCGGGGCGGCTGCTGTATTTCGTGTTGGACTGGCTGCAGAAACAAGAGCCGCTTATTTTTCTGCCCGAATCCCCCTGTGCCAGGTTGAATCTGTGAAGATGTCCCGAGTCTGAGCCCTCGGAGGCTGGTGGGTGTGCAGAAGCAGCCCCAATGCGCACTCACCTAGCGAGCGCCGTTATAATCGAGTGATTTCAGATTCAAAGCCCGTTATCTTCAGTCAGACCCTTTGAAATGTTTCCTAATGGCAACATCTTGCCAGCGACAGTCAGAGTCCACAGAGCTGCTGCTTCGTTGCGCTTCCCATGCAGTAGCTGGCATCCGTCTCCCGAGCGTGATTTTTAGCAGAGTACGTTGGCTTGCTTTCTGCTTACTAAGCTCATCTGAAAGGACCCTTCGCTCCTCTTCCCTTCCGTCTCTCTCTGTAATGCAGCATCGTCCGTGTCCAGGAGTGTTTCGGGAAGCCCGGGGGAGCTGTGCTCCTCTCCCTGGGGAGGCGGGTGTGCGCCTGGAGTTGCACTTTCTTGGGGAAGTGACTCTCCAGGTCCCCTGGCTTCAGCCTGCACTGCTGAGACTGGAGGCGTCGGAAGCGCAGCCTGCATCGCTGAGCAATGCTCTGGCTAGCCCTGCCGACAGTCCGGGAGAGTTAGAAATCCCTTGCTACCAGCACTTGTTTGTGCACAAATCACCTGGCACTTGTTAGGCATAAATCACTGGCTTATGTGCTTTCAGTGAGTTGGTTGGAGCTGGGGTCTGGGACCCTACTTGCTGGGGAGCGTGTGCTCCATCCCAAGGAGCCTAGACTACCACGACTGGACTAACCCATCCCTGTGGCAGGGGCTGGTTCCCCGCTGCGCAGTCCAAAGTTGCAGCAGAGCAGCTGAGTATTTAGCTGGATGCTTTCCCCTGGATCCTGGCAGGTTGTGCATGGGGCTGTGCTATTCAGTGGCATTGTTACATTTTTTTGATTGGGCATCCCCTCCATCCCTCCCCACTGCTGGGGCAAGTGCAGAGCCTGGAGGGTCACAGAGGCAGCAGCAGGCAGAGCCTTGGAGGCTGCTGCAGGGCGAAGGGGAAGGAGGGGGACTTTAGCTGGCCAGGAGCTCCTGAGGCTGCTGCGAGCTGGGATGTTTCTCTTCCTTCAGTCCTGGGGCTTGCCCAGTTCCTCAATAGCAAAACTCAGTGGTCTGGATGTTGCAACATCAGGCCTTTGCGTGGCTCCAGTGCGAGCGCAGCTCGCCTTGATGAATTGCTGCTCTTTGTTTCCTCCCCTCTTCTGACAGTGCCCAGTATCCCGGCCTTCCTACAAATAATGCTCTCTATTGTAGTCAGGCAACTATTTTCTGGCCCATTTTATTTTTGCAGCTACAGTACGGATCCACTCCAACAGATAGGCACTTTAGCACAAATGGTTTCTACTTGCATACTGCTTTGCTGTTCAGGTTTGCCCGTACCTAAATACCTAGTCATTGGGTGCAAAAGATTTTCCCAAATGACAGAAGTCATGGTGTGTGTTTTCCTTGTGTTGTTTTTGCAGGCACACAATGGGGATCTTACAGTTAGACCTGCATGCAAACCTGGCTTTTCAGAAGAAGACTACACAGCATTCATCTCCCAAAGCATCATGGAAGGGCAGAAGTTACTCAAAGGTAAGTGGAAGAAAAAGCTTAATAGGTGCTGCAATAACTGTATTTTCGGGAGGTGAAAGGAGGCTTAAAGATGCTGGTTTTGATGGTGAAATTGTCTGCAGAATTATGTTTGTAGGAGGATTAAACACTAAGTGGTTTACCTGAGTGTAGTTTTGAATATAGATGAATCATTCAAAGCCCGCGTGCTGTCTGCTTCAGGTGGATTGTTTGCCTGTAGTATGCGAGGTCATCACTTCGCTTTTAAGTCTCCCACTCCCACCCCGTCTGAAGGAACACTACATTTGATATTTTAGAAAGTATTTTTATGTATGAAATTCTAAGATTCTTAAATTATCTCTGCTTTGAAATGCATGATAAAGCAGACGTTGTTGTTGGAAATGTGGTAAACAAGCCTACAGACATTCTGTTCACAAATGTGGCATTCATTTTCATTACTGCCCCACTGACAACATGAAAACACAGGCAAAAAGAAACTACCAATTAGCTTTATAGTAATTGCAGGATTATAACCACTTTTGTGATTGTAAACTCTAAGACGTCTTCGTAATCCAAATAACAATACATTATCCTGTGTATTGATCTGTCTCCCTTTCAAGTTAAAAATAATTAAACTTTATATTTGCATGATGTAGAAAATCATTGTTTTACTCCAAGAAAATTTTTGAAGATCAAAATCTGCTCTCCACCCCCCCCCCCCCCTTAAATCACTAGCCATTAGTGGATGTTACAGCAGCCCTAAAAGCCTAGTATATTGTGGAAGTTGGGGGGCACGTCAGGACTTGATGCTCTATTTGAGGGTTTATAAACCCTTTGCCACTTTCTCCTGAGTACATTTACTCACATGCATATGTCTCTGCCAGAAAGCTGGGATGTCTGTCTTCCTCCAGAGCAAACACCTGCTCCGTTACTTTGATTTTTCTCGAAGGAGAGGGAGAGTTGTCAGTACTCTTTCTGGCTTCAGCAGAATCCAGGACTGGACATTTTTTCTCTACATGAGTTGGCAATCAGTTTTGTTTCTGAGCCCAGTTGTCTTAGTTTTGCTGTTCAGGAATTCTCTTGACTGGCCTGGCATCAATTAGTAGACTTCAGGGAGTTTATTTTTAGTTTGAAAGATAACCAAATGGGGATTTGACATAGACAAGCCCAAGAATACAGCAACACATGAAGAGACCAAGTACTAATTGTTTACATATTTAGCAGCAATTTTTCCCAAACTTACATACTGTAAGGCTTTACAGGTCAGGCTGTAAACTGAGTAGATTTCATGCTTTTTAGCTTTGGAAATTATTTGATAAAAAATATCCTCCAAATACTATAAAATCATGTCATTAATATACTTGGTCGGGGGAGTATTTTTTGCAGTTTAGTGCTTGATAAATTGTGCTGCGTGTTTATGTAGGTGGACAATAGGGATGGAGCAGGAGGTCTGTTTAGAGGAGTTAGCTGGCAGTGACTTTGAAGACAGCATAGTGGCTGTCATTTCAGTTGCAACTGATAATTTTTAAATATGAAATTATATCTAGATAGGCTGTCAAGTTGATTTGAATGAAAATATATTTCTATTTAATTTTATCCTTTAGGGGCCAATTGTAGTTTTACATTAGTCATGGCAAACCTGCCACTAATTTAGGGCTGAACTGGCCCTCAAGATACGTCTGCGTGTACCACTTGTGAGATTCATGTCCTGATAACATTGTCACGAGTTGTGCGATTTGTAAGCATTTTGTCAACGGAGGGAGGAAGAAGAAAGTGCAAATGCTGTGTTCGCTAATAAGTAAACTATCGACTTTACACCTTTTAATCAACAGTCTCAAATACATGCTGCTGTTTATCACAGGAAACAAATATATCTAATTAATTTGTACAATAATGGGGGAGAAAATCTGCTGCATAAAATTCTTCATGTTGTGTTGTTCTTTATATATACTCTAGCATGTAAAATTGGTAGTTTTCCAGTTTAGGTTTAATTTTACTTCCTAACACTTGGTATGTCTGAAGCATAAAATGTTTATCTCTTTCTTCCATCTGGGTGAAGTATTGTGCAATAGTTCAGACCAAAAACGGGTTCAGATTGCTTACATTATCATGTTTGATAGATCGACATATGTACTGTTTCACACCATCTTACCACGCAAAGCTTTGCTGCCAGCTACCACCATCTTATTCATCAGCATTCAGTAATTCATCTTCAGGCCAAATGGGACTGCTTGCCTGAAAAACGTAGGTAGGAATTCACCTTTTAGTGCTTTCGTGGAATTGGGGGGAAGAAGTGTATATGTAGTTCCAACGGCTCTCAGGGGATTCCAGTGAGCAAACATGAAGTCTTTATGCTAGATAATCCTCACTTTGTCCTTAGGAAGGAGATGTGGGGAGTCCTGGGACAGTTCATACTGCCTAAAGGTTTGTTCATCAGAAATCAGGTAGTATGTAGACCTCAGCATAGTGGTGAACTTCAGCCAGCATTGGGAATTTTAGATGTTATGTGGTTCGGGGATAAGCTGTGTGGCGATAAACCCAGTGTTTCCCTTTTAAGCTTTATTATATCCAGCTCTCAAATGTATGCGGTGTTATGAATGTATCAAAATGAAAGCGCTTATAGTATTCTAGGTTTGAATCAAGTTAAACAGATAATGACTGCTTATAATTGACTTATTCCGATGGAAATAGCTTAGCCTTAATTTGACAACAAGAGCTTTTACAGAGTCATTGTTTTATTACAAGTATGCCATAAGCTATTAACTACTACTTTGTGGTTCATCTTATTTGCCTTAGTCAGCTCTCTAACATCCTCAAAACATACAGATTCTAGCAGGAGCTATTTGTTACACAGTAATTAACTTGTTTATGATAAATGGATGGGGGAAATGTCACGGCATTTTGTTTTATGTATAAATGAAAAGCATTTGCATTCTAAAAATTTCGTGTTAATTAGACTTAAAATAGTTTTCCCCAGTAGCGCCACAAATACCACGTATTACACATCACTGCCAACATTGTAGCCTGATGATGGGGTATTAGCTGAGTTGATTTGTGGAGCCAGTGCCTTCCTTAGAAGTGCTGTCCCTGCATCTCTTAATAAAAGTTGGTGGGGTGTAATCTGTTATTTTTTTTTGGTCTTTGTTTTTGTTTGCAGGCTAATAAACTTAGTCTTGATCACTGATGCATGATAATGCTTGAAATAACATCGTTCACTATTTTCTTCTTTAGCCTAAGGAAAAATCTCAAAGCTGCAGTATGGCAGAGGACAAATTACGGCAGGGGTATCTCTTTCTCTTTGTTAATTATTAATGTTAACTTAAAATGTTGAGAACGTTGGTCCTGAGGGGTGGGGAGCAATGGCACGCAGTACTGCACTGAAGACAGTTCAGGACTGACTCAGGGGATCTGATCCCTGAGTATTAACTCAGGTGTTTGGGAATGATGATAGCTAGTGGCCTTTTGGGGAAGGAGAGAAATAAGGATGCTAAAAGTGATATGTGATATGATCTAAGGGGGGCTGATACTCTTGATACTGGGTTTATGCTCTCTTCCATTTTTGTAAGATTTTTTTGAAGATTATAATTAAAAAAAAAGACATTTTTCTAAATCGGAAACTCAAGTTTTATTGGCATGCTGTGAGACCGTGGCAACTGGTAGTGGGTGGAATGACATCCCGGTGTTAAATGCATTATTTTTCCAGCCTAGTACCATCGCAGTTATAGTAGGTCACCTCTCAGAAATACGGCTAAACAATGTAACTCGTAGTTTTCCCTACAATCAGGAGACAACGTAAGCAGTTGAGATGTACAGCCCCTCTTTTGTTTTTCGGTGCATCTCTTCATCTGCAGTGATTCATGTTTCTGTTGCCCATCCTGAATAGTGCCTATACTGATGTAGCAGGATAACTTCACTTGTGTAGGCAGTTACGTTTGGGTAGAAGCGCGTGGTAGCACAGTTTATTTTCATACGGGAAGATGAATAAACTGTGCCAACATGTTCTGCTTTAAGCAAGTGTACGAAACCAAAGGTAGCCAAGCTTCATGCAAATGTATAAAAATGTAATTGCTTCCACGTTAGGATTTTTACTAGTGTTATTTCTGGTTAAAAACAAATAAACAAAATATACAAACTTTACTGAAATACCTGTTTTTTCATAAGAATTCAGTATGGAGGCCATCTCTCGTAAGTTTTTTAGAGGTAGGATGTTTTTCTTCATGGTCAAAGCTTTTTGTTCTCCCCGCTGAGGTTTCAAAACCTCCATCCTATTCAGCCCTCATCACCTCTAGTAGTAAAACTTAGGAAGGCTGCGAATGCTGTTTAGAAAGTATAGAACAGATAGACCAAAAAAACCCAACACTCCAAATCTTCATGGGATGGTGTAGAAGCAAACATAAAAAAAAAAAGGGGGGGGGGGAGAACCTGAGCAAGCCTTTGCAAACTATGTTTGAGTCTGATTACTAGTAATTCATGTAGTAGTAACTGTAGGGATATACACTGTACCTCCTTTTGGAGGTAGATGTACTGTATTCTTGTGGTTAAGGTAGTACACGAAATTGAATGTGGAGCGTGTTAGTGAAATGTACTAAGAGCTCTACTTGAAAATAATCATACAGCCCCAAAATACTACTGCATACATGAAATTAGGCCCCTGCGAAAGCATGAGACAGATCTTTCAGAAGGAGTACTAATAGGTTTGCTAAGTTCCCAGAGGGAAGGAGCATGCCCCTGGGGTAACAAACAGTAACCTAGCAAGCGAGCGTGTGTCTGCAGTGTTGCGTGGCCACAATACGCGAATTGGCTAAGGGGGACATTCTGCCTGTCTATGCATCTGGCTTCCCGCTTTTCCTGGGTCTGGAGTCCAAAAAATACATAGGTAGCCGGCTGCTGTTAATTTTGGTAGGAGCTTGGTTCCAAAAGTCTTTTGCAGGTCAAGGTCTGCCTCTGAAGCGAGCTTGGGAGGATGCTCCATCCCGAAGGCCTCCCGCCTGTGGCTGCAGGGTGCCTGCAGTGCTGCCTGTGCACCCAGTCATGCCTATCTTCCGAGTGCCCTTTGGTGTATCGTACGGCTGTTCTTCAGAAGCGAAGACTATGAGGAATGTTGGGACTTGTTCTGGTGTTTGGTGGGGTTTTTGAGCACCTCTTGAGGGTTGCTCGGTCCTCATAGCAGTACAGAAGCTCTGCTGCAGCCTGCTGAAATATCCAGTGCCTTCTTTGAGCTGCTCAGAGTTTAAAAGACAGAGACTTTTCCATTCATGCTTTCATTATTTTCTGGTCTGTGATTCTGCATGAAAAGCAGTTACTGAAGTTATTGTACACATAATTAGCTTCACAGTTCCCTAATAAAGTCTGAAAGTAGGCAAAAGTCCACCGGGAACCCAGAACTCTTTCCTAACCCTTCTTCTTCATTCCTTTCTTGGAGGAAAAAGAGGCAGACAGACATCAGCTTTCTGTGTTAAGTTTGTACGTGATTTGGTGAAGCTGCCTCTCAGAAAATCCTTCTCGCATTCCACGGCACAACTTCTTTTAAAACCAATTTCTCTTGATGGGCATGTTGCAAATCAAAACCCTAATTTCAATCGTGAGTTCCAGGGGAGACCCCAGAAAGAGCTGCTGCAGATTGGGGAACTGCTGATGCATGTTTATTTTTAATGTTATTCTTCAGATCTAACTTCTGACACAAAAAATGATGTTTAAGATGACATTTTAATCTAAATAAAGTTGCAGTTAATGAGACTGGAGTAGTCAATAACACTCTGTAGAGTTAATCCCCTTACACTGTTTAATAACTGTATATATTGCTTCCTAGATCAGAGCTTTGAACCAAATTCCTCAAACCCAAGTAAAATTACTTTTTTCTGCATTCTGGGGAGCTAACTGATTTTTATCTGAATAAATCTGCTTCTCCAACAACAGACTTGAAGCTCTTTTCAGGAATTTGTCTGTTGAAGAATTGCGCTGCTTCAAATTAGGCACTCTAAACAAATAGATATTAAGGAAGAAAATGAAGCAACAATTTCTATTGAATAATTTATTCATTTCTTTATGCTTAGGCTTTTAGGAAATAAATCATGTCTGGAACAGTATCAATTTGTTATTTGTTGTGAAATACGTGTTGTTTTGAACTCCAAACCGATAATGTTAGGTCTTTTAAGGTTAGAAAATGTTAATTTTAAAGTCACTACTTTGTTCAGAAACTGACTGTTGCTGACAGAGCTCATGAGCTCTGATCTCACAGAGCAGATGCTGAAAGCGTTCTGGAAATTCTGTTTTTTTTGCATGTCGTAAATGAAACTTACTTATTCTAGCAGTGAAATATTTTCTTGCTTAATTTTCATTGACCTAATGCCAGTTCTCACTGGCATTGTTGATATTTATGGCAAACTAAAGCTGGTGAAGTACTTAATTCGACAATAGCATGGGCCATGTGCATAGCTCATAGAATATTTTAGTAATATAGATAATACTTAAAAGTCTTATTTGAAGGGCAAGAAGAGATTAAAACTACAGAGGATAGGATTTCATTGGAAATCTGCTTCTTAATATTTTTTCGT
>NW_008825076.1:7012093-7027250 GCF_000699105.1 Pygoscelis adeliae
TTCTCTTCAGTTTGAGGTTACTGGTATATTCAGAATTAGTGTCATTCCTGTATAAAATCTACTTTTTTATTTTTAGGCAAATGGAAATAGTAAGAACTAAGATCAGAAAGCACTGTTTGAAAAATAAAGACCAATATTTGCCTCTGGGAACTCCAGTTTTGAATGGTTGGACAAGGGTTTTGAGATGAACCTGTGCTAGTGACTAGAGACCGATTTCTCCAGGACCCTCATCTTGAGCACTGCAATAGGAATTTATGCTGGCTTGATGGACTCAATCTGTATCCGTTTCTGTGCATGTAAACCTTTTGTCCGCTAGCCAAAGGTTCTGAAGAGCATTTGGCTTCACATTTCAACTTTTTTGGTGCTTAAATGATACCGCAATGTTGCTTTTTCAGGTAAAGCTCAGAAGTGTCCTTGGCCAGCCGTGCCATTAGGGGGTGTTCTTACTGCTCAGTATACTGTGATATATTGGTTTTGATATTTTGTTTAAATATTTATTTATTAGTATTTCTGAAAGGAGAGGCTGAGAGAGCTGGGATTGTTTAGCCTGGAGAAGAGAAGTCTCACGGGGAGACTTTATCATCATATATAAATACCTCATGGGCGGGTGTAGAGACGATGGAGCCAGGCTCTTCTCGGTGGTGCACAGAGAAAAGGCAAAAGGAAATGGGCACAAACTGAAATGCAGGACATTCCACTTAAATGTGGGAAGAAACTTTCAGTGTGAGGGTTGTCAGACACTGGAAGAGGTTGCTCAGAGATGTTGTGGAGCCTCCATCCTTGGAGATACTCAGAAGCCAGCTGGACACAGTGCTGGAGCCTGCTCTGGCTGACCCTGTGCTGAGCAGGGGCTTGGATGAGATGCTCTGCAGAGGTGCCTTCCAGCCTCCACAGCGCAGTGATGCTGTGAAACACTTTACAGGTGAATATATGAAAAGGCAGAGTGATGAACTGAGCTTTTCTGCAAATACAGATCAAATAGCTTTAAATAAAAACATTGCAACAGCCTGCAGAAAATGATCCTTACAGGGAAATTGTGTTTCTGTAACTTCTTGGAAGCATAACCTCTAAAGAGAGAATAATTGAAACACCAGGGACCAGCATTCTGCTGTTTGCTTCCATTAATGTCCAGGCTTAACTTAGGCATAGTTTGTCTCCTGACGTAAGGAAACGTTACACTTAAATTCAAAAAGCTCTTGGTTTCCTCTTTATTTTTAGTAGAATAAAAGGAGAACATATGGAGTTTCTGTTTTCCCCAAATACTTGTCATTAGTACTGGCTGCTTCGCTTCTTTCAGCAGAATCTTTCCCAAGCGAGTTTTCTGCAATATAAAAAATAGTTGGGTTGAACAAGATTTCTTTTTGCCACAGGCTTTATGATTTTTCTTGCTTATATTCATTGTCCTAATTTATTTATTAATTTTGAATTGCAGTCGCACAGAGGGAGAGGGAAGTGGCAAATGTTCTGGCATATGGGCTGCACTGTCATTGGAAACAGTGACTTTCAGCTGCTCTTGCTGCCCCGTGCCTCATGACCCCAGGCTCCAGCATCTCTCTTTGCCAGCCTGTTTACACTCCTGCTTTCTGCTCCCTTCCAATACAAAATTTTAATTATTTTTTGCTTTGCCCTCGCTACTTCCCTGCCACTGTTCCTCACCACTTGCCAGCGTTTTGTAATAGAGAGCCAGTGGCAGTAATTCAGCGCACTGCTAGTTATGCTGTGCGATAGCTGCTGCTCGGAGGGGTCACATAAGCTACAGCCTATTAACGTTACAGCATGGTAATAGCAGCCACTATGTGGAATGCACAGTGGGACTGTTGGAAGCTCCTCCAAGGACCCTGAAGATATGCATGGGCCACCCATGAAGAAGGGGGGGGGGAATAAAATAAAATGCCCTTTCTGCTTTGAAATGAGCCAATCTGTGTGCTTCATTGATACCCGGAAGCACTGCAATCATTAAGGCTATTACTATGCCTATTATAAATCACAATTTTGTAGCAGTTCATAGATTAGTCACAAAAATTACTTTTAGTCTAAAATTTTGTTATACTGAGTTTGTCTAGTAGCAATTCCAATCCTTATTAAACAAAATTGTCTTGAAAATAATTATGAATATAGCAATTATCCAAAGATAAATAGCCAAGATTACAAAAATTGTTCCATACAAAGCTATGTATCAGCCCGCTCTGTCGGTTCATGTCTGGAGAATCATAAAAGGCAGGTCAGTGAGACAAACATTTGTTACTTCACTGTGTAGCAGGAAAAGCATATTGGGATTCTTGGTATATGAAGTAAAAACATCAAGAAACAAGCGTGTGAAGATGTTAGAAAATAAAGAAATGGTTGCACTTGGAAAAGTGCAAATCAGGACTAGTTTAAAGCATAAAATTTAACAACCTGTTTGTTCCTGATATAGTCAGTGGTGATTAATAGATAACTCTCTATAAATCAACCCTGAGTGTTTGATCTCTGCCCTGTAGTTGCTTCTGGCCCTACAATTTTTTTCGAGAAGTCTCACTGATTTCACTGAGAGCTGTTTGTGATATTACCTGGACCTGCTCGTTGCAATCTGTTTGTTGGTGTTTCGTGGACTCATAGAAAAATAGGGCTGGAGGAGCTCAAGAGGATGTCTAACACACGCTCCTTCCTCAAGGCACGAGCAGCTCCTCTGTAATAGGTTTGTCCCTGGTGTGGTCTTGAAGATCCAGTCGTAGGGACCACAGCCAATATGTTATATTGCTTCCCTTTCTTTCCTTCATGTTTAAGCTGAAGCTCTCTTGATGCAATTTAAACCTGTTGCTAGTTGTCTTACTTGTCACAGACACAGAGAACAGTTGTTGCTTCCCCCCACAACACACCTGAAAATATTTTTTTTTCAGCTTCTGTAGGCTGAACCACTCATTTGTTCCTTTCATGTGTTGTGCCTGGGCTCCCTTCTCTGAGCCCTTATCTTTGCTACTAGCTTGATGCCTCAAGTTGATCTGACTGTGCCAGCCAAGTCTTGCACTGCTGAACAGACAAG
The DNA here is from genome assembly GCF_000699105.1 of Pygoscelis adeliae. Classification (NCBI taxonomy): domain Eukaryota; kingdom Metazoa; phylum Chordata; class Aves; order Sphenisciformes; family Spheniscidae; genus Pygoscelis; species Pygoscelis adeliae. The sequence goes on from NW_008825076.1 coordinate 7,015,116, forward strand.
GAGGATTACTTTGCCTGTTTTGCAGGCAATACTCCAGTTGATTTATCTAATGTAATGACTGCTTTTTTTTCTTAACAGTATGACACTGTTGACTCATGTTCAGCTTGTGATCCAGTATAACCTCCCACATCATTTTCTGAAGAACTGCTACCTACCCAGTCATTTTCTATATGTGTATTTTATTAATCCTCTGAATTGGGTTACCTTGCTCTTCTTTTATTGAATTACATCTTTTTTTTTTTTTTAATCGGCCTGATCTGACTTGTTAGGATTGTTTTTCATTCTAATCTTGACCTCCAACAGAGTTGCAGTTGCATCCTGCTTTCATATCATTTGCAGATGTAGCAAACATATGCTGCATTCCTTTATCTGTTCTGTTAATAAACGCATTGAACAAAACCAGTTCAGAACAGACTGTCGCAGAGGCCATGTGATAAAGCCTTCTGCTTTGACCATGAACCATTAAAACTTACGTTCTGGGTGAAGTTATTGAAATAACTAAAATTAACATAGTGGCTTGTAATCTGAACCTTTTATGTCTTGACATTGTATATCTGGGATCTGTAGGAACACAAATCCAAATGTCTCCATTTGTCAGTACTTTTCCTGGCTTTTATGAGAGTTACAAACATTGGGATCTTTGAATTGTCACCATCTAGAAACATCCCAGATTAAATGCCTAGGATAGGCTTATGCAAGCTAAGTAAAATGCTGTTGCTCTTGGAGGGGAAGGACTGCTTCAATTCTCTGTCTGGTATTAGACACGCTGAATTTTTAGGGTTTTTTAAATGCCCCAACTCAACTGCTGGCCAGCACCAGAAGTCTGTTTCCAGGCTACAGGAGCTTTTCAGGCTGTTTCTGGTGTGGTCTGCTCAGTAGAGGACACTTTTGTTGAAGGAGCTGTTACTAATCCCAACATGAGTGGAAAGAACATGATTAAATTAAAGCTAAAGCAGTAAATGGGAGTTGTTGTACCTATGTGTGGAGCGTGGACTCTTTGGTATAGTCTGTTTTCACTGTACTGATGATTGGGGATTTTGACCTTTGCTGTGTCCCATTTCCCATCCTGCGATCTGATCTTTTGATGTGTGGAGGGCAAGATGTTTGCTCTACACAAAACAGTTAGGTATTGCACTGCCTGTTTTTATCATATCTGTATTATTCATAAAGCTTATTAGAAGGCCCAGCCCACACTTAGATATTTTACTGTTTAGTATCTCTGTTTAATTTTGCCTGTCATGCCTGTGTGTTTTTGGTAACTGAAGAAAGCCAGATGTATGCTGATCTCTGTGTTAGAGGGAGAGACTCCCTCTGCTGATAAGATCTGATTCGGGAGGGCGGGGGGGGGGGGGGGTGGGGGGGGGACAGGAAGAGAGTAGGGCTAGTGGATTTCCAGATGGAAAATTATTTATAGAGTGTCTTTCCCCCAGTGAAAGTGCTTCCCTGGGGAATCAGAAAAAGTCATCGTTTCAGGTCCTGTATGCCTTGCTACTTGTCTTTCAGGAGCCTAATTATTGCTGGCTCGTTGCTTAGCTCCCTTGAAAACAGAAGGTTTACACAATTACACACGAAAGGCAACTGTTCTGCTCATCTCCAGAAGCTTTAAATATTTTTATTTTGTGCCTGAATTACTTGGGTGAATTATTCTTTCATTTATTTATCTTTTCATGGGCTTCTGAACATTTTTCAATTGATTCAGTGTCCTTTTGACCATCTGTAGAGGATAAAGAGATGTGGGTAAATGGCATTAAAAAAAAAAAAAAAGAATTTTTCATGTTGCTAGGGTTTTTCCTTTCCTGTGGAGAGAAGGGATAGGTTGAAGATGAAGAAAGATGTGTATGGTTGCTTGGACAAAGGAGAAACTATAGGTCATGGTAAGATTGGTGTGATGAAATCTTTTTCAAGGATGGCAGCTATCAACAATGTTTAGATTGCACACAAAGATTTCCCTCTATTGTGTTCAAACTACAAGACAAGACCCTCGTCAGGAGAAGTTTAATGATCTCTAGATCGCTAAACTCTAGATGCTTGTTCAAATAACTGAATAGTAGATTGATTATCTCTGTGCAAAGTTTAGTGAAAAAGATTTTTTTGTTTGTTTGCCTGGAGTTTGAGACGTAAGAGGAATTGAAAGTTAAAAGGCTGGTTGCTACACCTGATAACAAGGAAGCTACTCTAATCATACAGGATGGTTTTGATACCTTCTGACTAGAAGAAACCCAAGTAGAAGGATTGCATGGGGCAGTGGGCAGTTAGAAATGTTGGGGTTTGTGTTAGACATAAAGTAGAGGTTTAATCTCATATTGATCACTGAATACCTGTTGCATGAGTCTTTGCGGGAATTTCTGCGAGTGGTAAATTAACTGCGGTGTTTTGGCAAAGCTCAGTTGCAGACGGTACGTTTCACTGGAATGAATTTTCCTAGTATTTTCAATAAAACAAAGTTTTATTTTCCCTTTCTACTGTGAATTGAGGCATAACGTTGGCTGTATCCTGTTAAGCAGCAGCAGAACTGAGCAGTAGTGGCACAGCTGGTTTTACCTTTATAATAACATAGCAGGTTTCATTGCCTGGGAAGACATAATGACAAAGCAAAGTTCTGTTAATGCAGCAGTAGTGTCCTTTGGCAAAGCAACTGTAAGAGGGAGAGTTTAACATCTGTGGAGTGGGGTTGCTCCTGGAAAAAAACCAGAAAATTAAAATGGGGGTGGGTGGGAAGAAGGAATATTGCATGCTGAGTGCCAGGAGACTTGGGTACCCCACAAAACTGCTGGGCCATGGCTCATGTTGGGTCTGGACAGCTCCAGAAGTGGTGCGTATTAAGGGGGCCTAAAGAAAAGACAAAATTTCTGCCACAGTTTATTAACAGTCTAAGTGATTTTTTCAACCTTTTGTCTGCATTGGGGTCCCTTGTGAACAGTCTCAGATTGCAATATATGTCTGCACCTCCAAGAAAAATTTGTAGGGAATCCACACACCAAGAAACCTACTGTTCTTAGGACAGCTGTCCTGAAAAAGGGGAGGGGGGGGGGAAGAAAGAAAAGAATAATAAAAAAACAGCTCAAGGTTATATACCAAAATCAGTAACACATGCTCAGAAAAAGTTAATATCTGGTGAATGTCAATTAAGTACTTCCCCAGCTAATAAATAGCTTAGGAGGTATAAAATTTAATACTCCTAAAATTGCAGAAGCCTTTGAAGAATACTTTTAAATTGGACTCATTGGAAGCAGGAGATTTAACACTGACCTGTTCAGAGGTAAGTACTGAAAAAGGTATGATGGAACGAGGGTACATTTCTTGAATATAGAGGCATTTTGGCTTAAGCTTTTCTTCCGTTAGGTGGCTTTGGAAACAGTTTTTAAGCTCTTGCGTAACACATCAGCTGAATTGCACTAGTAAACAGTGTCCTGTTTATTTGTGAGCCTAATTCGAAGTGTTTCTGAAGGCTCGGCTGGCTTGGGAGTGGGTCACTGTGCCACAGAAATAGCATGAAGAACAACTGCACATAGTTTTTACGTGGCCACGTCTACAGGTTCTGCTCGCTTTCAGTCTTAAAACATAAGCCTGTTGCCCGTGTAAGGATCTCAAGCACCAGAATGATTCTCACTTTCCTTCTGTCTTTTCCTCATCATGGTCACCTACGGGAAACAAATGAGATATGTGCACGTTTCTGAGGATAGTATTAGGCACACCCTGTCTTGGGCAAAGAGCTTTTTTTATTTTATTATGGAGCTTTCTTTGAGAGGTGAGCAGATAAGCAGCGGAATCTGCTCTGAGGTCACTGGGGCGTGATGTAGTAGTTACAAGTTTATTTGGAAATCAGAGCAAACCAAACTTTGCCCCAGTTGGCTTGCTTCCTGACGAGCAGTACCCCCTGTTTTTTCCAGTCGTGTTTTTTCCTAAATCCCAATGGCAGTAATTTTTTTTTGGCACTTACAGTTAGGAGCAAAAAATAAAATGAAGTAATACATGGCATTTGTTTTGGCCCTAGTCATGACTCATAAATAGGGATAACATCTGTGCTGATAGTTTTTCATGATGTATAACCAGATTGAATGAACAAAGTTTTCGTTTATTGCTGTTCTTTTGCCATTTTTATATTTAGGGAGCTCCAGTGTAAAGAGTGAAAGAATATGCTTGTATGTTACTCATGTATAGATCAGAATTTATATACATCTTGTGAATTTTAATTTACCCACCGTATCTTTTTAAACTAAAAATGGCTTATTGCCTTTCCCTGAGCTTTACAAAACTTTTTCAAGATCACTCCCAAATCTTAGTCTGTTGAAGACTTGCGCTGCTGCCAAGTCTACACCATTCTTTTAACTAAACAGCAAAAAAAAGTGAAATTTCCAGTGTATGTAAATCCTTATAATGCTGAAATGATGTAAATCAGTGCAACTCCTGAAGTCATTGGAACTATTCTGACTTACATCTAGTGAAAATCGAGTGAAAATCTGGCACATAATAGTCCTGCTGGTCTTTTCTTTTGCCCAATAGTTGCTCTACACGGAGTTGGCACTGCAGACAAAGCGCTCTCTTAGTAGCTGATAGAGGGTGGCACGGCTTCCAGCACTGCTGATTCAGCACAGCAGAGGCCATTTTCCTGATTTCTTTGTGAGCTAGATTAAATTACTCTGCAGGCTGGACTGGAGCCACAGGCCATAGTTTTACAGCCTTATAACATGGTATCCTAGCCCATGGCATCCGAGAGGTCTGGCTGTGCGTAAAGCTCTTCTGCTTCACTGCAAAGGATTTTTAGATTTGGTGATCTGTCTCTTTATAAGGCTAACGCCAGCAGTACTGAAAATATTTTGATTGTCTAATTGAGATATAATAAAATGGGGTTCTGTTAATTGAAGGAAGGGATATCATGGGGATCAGGTTAGTATGAAAACTCCACTGTGTTTGTTTGTCATGGCAACGTTTCTAGATTTGCCTTGCAGCATTACAGGATAATAAATAATGAATATAAGTTTTTAATGAATATACACAACAGTAGCACCAGTGATGCATCCTGCCTGAGTTCGGAGGGGTTGCACCATTAAAGCTGTTCAAGTGACTTACCAAAATTTTGGGAAATCCATTTCCTTTTGTGTCTCAGTATATGGACGTTTCTTGTCTATTCTGAGCAGCTTTGGAATTGAACCAAGGGGGTGAAGCAGTGGGATGCACTCTGTGGTGAGCCGTGTCTTGTTCACATCCTACAGAGCTGAGAAGTGGGATGTCTGTGACTACTATAATAGGCACATGGGTAGAGGCAAAAGCGTGTTTTCTGTTCACTGACAGCTACTGGCTTTGTGTATTTAAAAAGCATAGCCACCTCTGCTGTGCTCTCCAGTTGGGCTTCACGATTGCAGCTCATGGCCAAAGAAACCAGACCAATTTTTCTGAGTATGGATGCTGCTCTGATTTACCCTCTCCCCTCCAAAGCTCGTGATCTATCCAAAATGGATTCTGGTGAGTGGAGAAAGCAACACTTAATGAGGGGAGAAAAGGTCAAACAGATCAAAAAGTAAAAGCCATCCTGCTTTCAGCATAGAGAACAATCTAAGCCGATCCTGCCTAAGCCAGGTGTTCGAGTGAAGTTGAGACCAGGCTTAAAGAATTTTCACAATAAGTTTGGAAGTTTCACTCTCTCTCTTCTGCCTTGCCTGAGTGTCTAATCACATTGTTTTCTCACTTTAAGGGACTTGCGTTATATCAGAAGGACGGGCATCCCACATGTGGTTATCTTTTGAGTTGCCTTATTGCTTTTCAGCTTTATCGCTGTAGTTTTTTTTTAAGAAAAAAACACCACCAAACAAAACCTCCTGGTTTTAATACAAAGATGGAAGTATTTTTACAATTAAAAAGTGTTACTGAATCAGAACATTTTTCAAACAATAATTCCCCAAGTGTGATACAAAGGTGAAATTCATGTTGCTGGTTTCAATGCCAAAACAAAAGTGGGCAGATCAGGAAAGTTGTTTCCAAGCGGTTTGTTCTATTTTCTGAGACCTAGTTCAGTCTCATGGTATCGGGAAGTGCTGCCAAGCAAAGGGTTTATCTATTGATTTCTGAATGTATTGTGCTGTTAATCTAACACTTCTTTCCCCAGTGGAATTTCTATTCAGAAGGCTCTAGCCAAGCTCAAGAAAGTTATTTGATTTGGGAAGTTTGAAAGAATAATAAAAGAAGGATTGATGCAGTTGGATTTTCATGAGCTCAAGTCTTCTAGTAAAATATACAGACCTCTTCCTTCTGTGTGTATCTGTGATGGTTTCATTCATTATTTAGGAGGAAAGCAGAGCATGGAGATCACTTAAGTTTTACTGTCTGAGAATTTGCCATTATGAAACTTATTCAGAGGAAAGTAATGAGAACAGTTTTGGTGATATAACAAAATATAAACATTAATGGGTTAGTGCAACTTTGTTCATAAGTGTGTGCTTCATTTCTTAGCCATTAGGCCTTTTCAGCTAATTTTTAAACTATTAACATTTAGTGCTAGAAATGCATTATTGTAATTTCCTGATAAGAGAAATGTGGCAAGGGAATTGCACCATATATACTGAGGGGTATTTCCCCTCAGCTATTTCCAACATCTTTTAAGTATGTAAGGAAACTAAACCTTTTAAAAGCTATGGCAGGAGAGTAGACGGTGATTTATGGACACTCTAGTTATTAAAACGTTCCTTACTTTTTTCGAAGAACTGAACACAGGAATAAACAGTCTTTTATTACAATAAAAAAAACATACTTTTTGCCTTTGAGTGGACTGGTATTTCTCCGTCTGTCTATAGTGCAGGAGTTGAAGGAAATGGATGAGATGCAGTTGGTAGCAAAATGAAAAAAGAAAAATTGAGGTATTTCTGCTTTTTTGGGTCTACAGTCCTGTCTTGCTGAAGTCTGTTGCCTTTGTGGTGCCCATGACTGGTTCAGTAATAGGTTTATACTATTTCATTAGGACACTGTCAAATTAAATCAAGGAAGGCGGACTCATGTCTAAAAAGAGCTTCCTTGTGAGTGTTCCCTGCCTCTGGAGCCCCTGTAGTTTGTTAGAGATGACGATTATTACTAATTTGGGTTTGGAGGTATACTTGTTGCTCTTATTTATGCAAAAAACGCAGCTCTCTGGAGGTATGTGATTAGCCTGAGGCATTATTTTGTTGCATACCCAGGTGGGAAGCTGGAAATTAAGAATATGCATGAAGAATTATCTGGATATGGGGAAAAATGTTGTATTAACTATGCAGTTAGTCTTTGTCAGTAGCATTTACAGTTTCTTCAGTCCTTGTGAGTAACCCAGCAGAATTTATTGGTGAATAGTTCAGTTTGCTTAAACGGGCTGATTTTCTTGAGTAGACAGAAATTACATCTTATTTCATGTCTCAGATTTACCTTAAATGAAAGGCCAAATCCAGATTTGACTTGCTTTTCTTCCCAAATGCCTATTTAAGCGCTGGGTGAACAGGACACGTAGGATTTGGCCTAGTGAACTGTTCAGAGTAACTTAATTTACTGGAGCTGGGGTAACTGCTAGCATTTAAGACTGTGCTAAAGATCCAAGTTTTTGAACCAGATAGGAAAAAAAAAGTGATTTTTTTTTTCTCTTTTTAATCCCCCATGTAGAAATAAGTGCTGTAGAATATCTGAAACATCCACCAGTATCATTTCACTGCTGAGAATTGGGTAACTGTAAAATTATATTGACCTGAGGGGATTGAAATATAGAAGTGGCCATGCGCTTAACTGTGCAGGAATCAAACTGTTTTACTGATAACACTTTATTGATTCATCTTCTCTTGGTGTTACAAGTAGCCTGAAGCTTTGCAAAATGAGCTGGCAATGTTTTTGTGTTGTGGACATTGCAGTATTGCAGCTCTTCATAGATATTGAAATTTTATATATGGGCTGAGAGCTCACATAATTATTGTGATTTGTAATGACTGAGACCGCAAATGGGGCTTCCCAGAGGTTTCATTTCAAGCTAGATAACTGGTAATTCCTCTTTTCTCTTTAAGAATCTGTTGTCCCTCCTTTTCTCTGCAGCTGTTGAGGTTTCTCTCTGTGAAAAGCTGAACCGTATCTCCGACTTAATGAAGATGTGTAAAATGATTGAAATTTCCTAAACAAGGCAGTGCTCTATATACAGTAGCAATGAAAATGTGTCTTGCTGTTCGCAAGGGATACTTTGTCCTTTTCATAAAGGAACTGTGGTTTCTAACCGTATTATAAAAATAAGAACAATAAAGAAAAAATCCTTCTTACAACAAAGCTTTAAGAAAATGAATGGCTTAAAAAACCCACAATGGCAGATTGTGAGTTTAACCTGCATGTGTTGACTAATTAAATTCTTTTGAAGGAGCTAATTTCATTTATTTTATTTAATGAAGGCTTACTTAAGATTTTAATGATGTGGGTCTTTTCAGTAGAATGCCATATTGACTCATGACATATTTTTACACAGGCTTCATTCTGCCGTGAACAACAGTAGTTGAAAATGTGAGCGCTTGATAAAGTATCATTAAATTAGCTTATTGTAGTTGCAGATTTTTATTACGCTACTTCACTGAGATATGAATTGATCGCGTTGTACTTGCTGTTTTTTAAAGGTGCAGTATTATTGATTATGCTACTTTATCTCAAGTGTTTCATCAGCCTGCTGGCAGGCTTGTTCCCTCTACAATTTTAGAAAGTACTAGCCTTTGTGCATTTTTTTTTGCTGTGTATTTCATGTGTGTGCATGTCTTTTTTTCTACTGTAAATACAATGAAAGAGATTGTGTTTTGTGTTCGTACCGTGCCCTTGTGCACAGCAGCTCTCCTCCATCCTGGGGCTTTGGGTGCTGCCGTAGGAAGGAGAAACGGTAGGTGTCCTGCTCGGAGGCGCTGCTGAATGGTCTGTTGTCCTGGGCTGACTTCCAAGGAATCCGTGAGATTTACTAACGCCAAGGGCAAAATCAATTCTGCTCAAATTTTATAGCATATGCATTTGGAACAGGGGTTTCATCTGTGCAGTCAGTGTAATTGTTTGTAATGCAATGTATGTCACAAATGAAGTAGGAAGAATTAAGAGCCTACATCCTGGATAGTCAAAACTTCCAGATATTTTTTCATGTTAACTCGAATAGTAGATTTCTATAAATCTTGGAACACCCACACCTATTTCAATACTAAGTGTATTGGAAAAGGATTGCTGTCAAGGCTTGTCCATCTAATTAAATTCCCTTATTAGCACTGGAGCTGCAGTCTTTCAGAGAGGACATTGGATGAATAATCTTTCCAACTTACGTAGGTTAAAGCTGGATGGCCTTTCACCAAATGCTAATCTAAAAGTCCAACAACAAAATATGTAAGTGTTGCTCTAGTCACTCTTTTTGTGTGATTTCTGGTAATTCAGTATATTCCTTAAATATAAATTGGTATTTCAGCTGTCTGTGAAATATTTTCAGATTTCAATTATCACAAGCACTTGATGCTGCGAGGGCTTTGACACCTTATGCTTCAGGCTGACGGCATTCCAGCGGCGATGTCTTTTATACGTTAATAAAGCTTGCTGTGATTCATTTTGACATATGCTTAGCCAAATGTAGGAAAACTTTTTGTCATAAAGTCCTGCAGGTCCACAGGGGTTGTTTGTGGTCTGTCTCGGTGAACATTGTTTCCTTATCAGAGAAGGGAATAACAAGTGTTTGACAGAGAACCAAAATACTCAAATTTGAGTAAGAGCCCTCATGTTATTTTCTAACAGGTGGGGGACTTGCCATTGGAGGGAGCTACCAAATGAAATGAAATACGCTTTGACCCTTGAGCTTTGCAAATGGGGATTTGGTGACTGCCAACAGATGTGCTTTAGCCAAATATAATCCATTGACCCTGTGGAATGCGTGTGGCCGTCGAGAGCATCCAGGGGTTCTGCTGCCCTTCGGCTCCAGGTACACAGGGGGCCTTTCACAGGGGAGGTCAGGGATGATGCAGGCGTGAATACCTTGCTTCCTTGTGTAAATGGAAGAGAAAACTGTCCTTGTGGCAGGGGAAAGGTCCACGCTAGCTCAGGGCTGTAATGGAGAGTATCATAATAATACTGAGCAATAGATGTTTAAGAATTGCCAGAAGTTTCAAGAAACAAGATATTTGTGCTAATTAGACTATTTGCCTGTCATCTTTATTCACTACTTTAAACAACAAAAAACCCTCAAGTGAAATCAAAGCGTGGTAGAACATATTTCTTAAGTCTCCTTGATCAAAGCTTATAGGAGGAGGGGGAATACTGCTTGTAACTACTTCGTCAAATACAGATTTGAGAGAGATTCTCTATTGTAGCATGAGGACTTCTGTATAACCGAGGTAGTGGCAAAGTGTTGATGAATGTCTTTCAGGTATTAGCCAGCCTGCTCCCTTTCAGGTGTACATGTGATGACTTAGTTTTAGTTTTTTAGGATGTGCCAGAAATGAATGTCTCCAAATAAATAATAAAAAAAAACAACCACAAACCAAATGTGTATTGTTTATATTCTTACATATTGATTAGTACTGGTTCACTGTGTCCTTGTCTTCCTCTGTATCTATCTTTTCTTGGATTGCAAATAATCTTTGAGATGGAGATCACAGTTTTCCTAACCTGAGTTTATAAAACATCTAGCATAGTGGGATTCTGGCCATGTGTGGGGTCTCCTAGCTTCTATCTTGAAGTGAATGATTCATAAAACAAATAGGAGATGCTGATAACACACCAGTTGTTTTGACTACTGAGCAGCACTGCTCGCACAGCACCAAGCCTGTCTCTGGGCAAGAAATTGGGAGGGAACACAACCAGGACAGCTGACCCAGACTGACCAAAGGGATATTCCATACTGTATGATGTCATGCTCAGCAATAAAAGCTAAGAGAAAGGAGGAGGAGGGGGCGCATTCGTTATTACAACGTTTGTCTTCCAGAGCAACTGCTGTGTGTACTGAAACCCTGCTTCCCAGGCAGTGGCTGGACATCACCTGCTGATGGGGAATAGAGAATAATCTTTTGTTTTCCTTTGCTTCTGCGTGTGGCCTTTGCTTTTGCTTTATTAAACTGCCTTTATCGTGATCCCTGAGGCTTTTTCCATCTTATTTTCTCCCCGCCCCGTCCTGCTGCGGAGGGGAGTGACAGAGCGGCTTGGTGGGCCCCTAGCATCCAGTCAAGGTCAAGCCAGCACAGTAATAAAAGAGAAATGGAAGCATTCATATATCTGGACCCAGGTAGGAGGCAGTGATCACACATGTGGCCTTTAGATCGGGACAGACAACCTGAGCTGACTGCGTGACGTTGCAGAGGTCAGCATGGCTGGTACTGTAGCACTGAAAGTTTTCAGTGTCTCATTGTGCAGTCTTGAAGGAGGACTAGAAAATGCCAAGGAAAACACAGAAGTCTGCCATAATTGTGTCACAAGATAACTGGGAAATAATATAGTACAGCACAAGAGCTCATGTGCTGTCAGCCACTGATGTACATCTTACTCCGTTCTCGGCTTAATAATTTGCACTGAAAATCTTTAGTCAGAAACCATCTGATTTCTTTGTTTCTTTTCATTGTGTTCCTTCTAGATAAGGGAATGAAAGGATTACTTCGTAGACGTGTAATTCAAATGTCGATGTTCTAGCTCATTACAGAAACCAGCACAGCCTACTAAAAAGAACAAAGCGTCAGCATGATACCCCCATCTGATCACCTACCCAGACATACTTTTATCAAGCTCGGGAACTCCATCAGCCTGAAGGATTTCCTACTATGTGAATTCCTCATCTGTGTTTCTGTAGCTGACTTATTTTGATTCACAAGTCACAAATTATGTGTTTTTTCTGTGCAGGTTACTTTGAAGGATTTTTTTTTTAAATTCATGTTCTTTAGTCCACTTCTCCTGCTGTGTCAGTGGTCAAGTTTACATTTTAGATAAATAGATCAAATCAGTTGGAAGAAGAGGGAGTGGGCCCAGTGTCCTGAATACGTATTAAGGAATGTATTTATTAATCTGTAAAGAATAAAGAGGAAGTTTCAGAGTTAGTCCCTCTAAGTGGTATTGTACTGGCCAAAAATTGATTTTTAGATCTATCTTTTGAAACTTGTCTCCATTAAAAACTTCAGTCAAATGTCTTTCAAATTTATGGATTTTCTC
>NW_008825076.1:7027286-7037665 GCF_000699105.1 Pygoscelis adeliae
TGCTCAGCTACATGAATGCTTAGAGAAGGGTATGCACCTTAGGGAAGAAGCATACCTTAGAGAAGGTATGCTCAAAGGCATGCCTAAAACCAGAGACCAAAAAGAGGGGGGGAATCCCGGAGAACTCAGTTAAGTCTCCGCTGGGTTTCAGGAATAGTTTAATTTTTTATGTTTGCTTCTTTTCAGCAATTGACTTGCTGTGACCTTAAAGAAAGCTCTTGCAGACTGAGCTTTCTCTATTTCTGGGAGAAGAAATTGTGTATTTTGTGCATGTGTGTTTTACTGCCATATATGGGTACCACTGAATTTGGAGGCCAAGGGCAGTGGCTAAAGGTTTTATTTAGGGATGAGGGTTATGAGATGGCACTTCTGCATAGTAAGTTTCTAAAAACAAACACATCAGTGTTTAAAGCTTTTTAACAGCACCCTGTAAGGTCTGGTTCAGATGATGTTTAAAAACTGTAAAAAACCCCAAAACAAACAAAAAAGAAAAGGAAAAAAGGTTGTGTTTGCTTGCATGTAAGTATTCCTGGATGGCTGATGGGTTCATTTTTACTTATTTATGGGCAAATTATAGAGGTGCATCTGTTCCTCCTCTGTATACACAGTCAGGCATCTCAAGTTTTTAAGATACTTTTTGACTTTCTTTGAAGATTTAATGCCAGGTGGAAGATCAGTTAGAATTACAGATATCCTAAACTTTCAAAATAATGCTTCTGCCTGAAAACTCTTTTACTCTTGCTCCCAACTTTAATGAGGCACAGTCTAAACATCATAGTACCTGAGGCAGCAAAAAGGGAGAAAAAAAGCCAGCCCAACAATTCACAAGAAGAAAATCTTTCCACACGTTTACAGTAAAGCCAAAATATTTGTGCTGTGTTTATTTAACCTAAATGCTCAGGGATATGTCATCTTATAAAAATGACATTAGTGGAATAAACCAATAAGTAGCATGTAAGTCAGATACCAGAACAGGAAACACTTAGCTGGATTCAGGCTTTTATTATTTTTACGAGTTGCTTATACTGCTGTCAGTAAAGAGGGCAAATAACTGTAGATAAAGCTCTTTGCCTGCCATTAATTGTAAGAGTAAGTATGTGCCTTTAGATCGCAAACAACCTGATTTGCGTATGCAATCAGGCAGCTAGGTATCCTGTAGCTAGCCCTTCTACATCTTAATTGTGTCTGCAGAATGGGAAGCTTTGTTTTAAAGATCACGCTCCTAAAAGTGAAGAACACATAAGCTGTCTCACTGGGGATTTTTGTTTGCCTTGCTTTTTTTCTCAAAATTCAATCACTCATTCAAGTAAATATATATGCACCCTTTGAAAGTATGGCCTGAGGAATCTGACACTGGCCATCAGTTAGTGGATTTTGCTTAGTAATTGCTTCATCTATTCAATACTATTGAAAATACCCTCGAGCAGAATATAGCTGCAGGGGAACAACACTCTAAAGCACCAACCTAATTAATGAATCTCACTGCCACTTAGATGAGCATTATACAGTTGGCCTTGGTTGTCAGTATAGATCTGTTCTTACGACATTACATATTTGTCCAGAAAATGGGTGTGATTATTAGAAAAATGAATAAAGTGGGTTTGGGAGGCTGGTGTGTTAGGGTCCATGAGTGAAGCAGATTGTACTTTCAGTATGCATGTGGCTGCACGGAACAACAAACGAATTCTCTTAGCTTTTATCTTAGTAGCCGTGACCAAGATTATTCATTGCATTTAGATGAGGTGAAAACAAAGTAATCGTAGCCGGAGCGTGAAAGCAGGTAAATTGTTTTCACATAATAGAAGGGAGAGCGAAACAGAAGTAGTACACTACCCCCCCCCCACCCCTTTAATATTTAAAAAAAACACAAGCCTTTGTGCATCTAGTGAGCACTTGGTTTTTGTAGTCTGGATGGCAGGTGGAGTGTTTGTCTCCAGTTGAATAAGTTGGGCAATAATACCTGCTGGTGATGAGCCTTTCTGAAGATCTTTTGAAGAAAGTTACTTTAATAAAAGTCATGCTGATAGTCAACTAATTCTTAATTCCTAGCTTTAAGAAAATAAATGCTATGCTTGAGATCTGCATTCCTGAAATCATTCTGCCAACAAAAACTGTAACTCTGGATGCAAGTCAGAGCTTGTGTTTTTACCTAAAGTCATAGACCAATTTACTGAGCAGTCAATAAATAAAAATTTTGAGGTTGGACTAGATGATCTTTCGAGGTCCCTTCCAACCTGGGCTATTCTGTGATCCTATGAAAAAGGCACATACAGTTCTAAAAACTTTTATGTAAATCAAAGGCTGGCATAACCCGCTCTTCCTTGGGAAGTTCTTTTCTGGATGATACTGAGCCTTTTCCAGGGCCCAGTTCTGCAAGTCCCCGCTATCATGTGGTGTGGCCTCTGTGCGTATGAGGGCCCCTCTATTGCTTAGAAATCCTTCAAATTTATGCAGCATTTTAAAATGTAATTTTCTGCTTTTCTATGGAGACTTGCTGAAATCTGTGGTTTCTACTTAGGCTTATGAGAGCTCTTTGGATAAAATAATTTTCATTAGTAAATTCCTGTGATGGGGTTATGGACCTTTAACGTGAGATCATCACTGGACCTTTTTTCTGTTCTCCGAAGTGACCCTGGTACATGATGAGTTCTGATCCTGGAGTATCCTTACTGGTTTGCATGTTGGTGATTAACGTGGCAGCTTCTCTGCTTCAGCCTGTTCCCGCTGCCTGAGCTCCCGTGTGAACTCCTTGGGCTGGCGCAGGTCTGCCCCACTTCTGCCTTCCCTTTATAGCTGCTGCAGCCGCTCCTTCTCTATGTCTTGGTGTCAGGTCCTTCCTTCCTTTTTTTTTTTTGGCCGAGTAAGACAACACATTAACACACCTGAATGTGACACTTTGTGAAAAACGTTTAATACTTGCAAGTGGCACTTGAATGGGTAATTCCAATAACTCAGGTAGTCAATTGATAAAGCATTCTTTGCCTTACGATTTGAGTGATAGAAGTAATAACATCTGTGGTTATTTATCAGAAAAATAACTTATCTAGCTGTTTTCAATCACTTTTATCCATTGACCACAATGCCTTTTAGTGCTGGTCAGTCATTTTCAAGTCAGTGAGCATCTGGGTTGGTCATTAGCTAGCAAAGAAATCAATTAGGGCTAGTGGGGGTGTTGTAGAAGGAGAGGATTGAAATACATGAATTTTATTGATCAATTGTCCTGTACAATCAACATCCCCACAAGCAGGTCTTAAAGCTGTGTGAGAACTCGACGGAAGTTCTTTTCTGCTCTTGCATGTCTCTTGAATCAAGAATGAATCCTCCAGTCAATGGAGATTGCAACTTTTGGAGGTTCAGAATTCCAAATTTTGATAAAGCAACAAGATAATTAATAAAGCGTAAGTTGTTAGCGTTATTATGCGGAGCGGTGCTGAAGATCCATTATTTTATTTAGTATATTTGTCTTAAAGTGATTATGTTACTAATTATAAGGCTCACTAGTCTGTTTAACAGGAGTCCAAATAATTACGATTTGTTTGCAGTTCCCACCCTGTGTATTTTCATGCAATAAGACAAATATTTTGTTGAATGATTGATCTCCTGCATGCCTTTTTGTATATTTAGGAAAATTAAATGTTTCATTTTTGTTCTAAAGTAAATATTTCTAATTTTGTCACTCTTGTTCTGACAGCACGTTGATAAATTTTTAAGAAACTTGAGGATAAGGCCACAGTAGGGTTGATTGACACTCAGGCATGGAACTGAGTATGTTCTCAATAAAGTCCATAACAAAATTCCTTTTGGTGTCAATTGGTTTTGCATAATTCATTTTGCATTTAAATAAACTGGATTGAAGTTATTTATGGGTTATCTTGAAGCAAAAGAAACCCTCCAGCCTTGGAAGCAATTTGGGAACAGACTTCCATTGCTCTTATGGGAGTAATTTCAAGGACAAAATTCTTAACAGGCTTTTGAACGAATGCTCATTTTAGGGCACCTTGGAATCGGCAGCAGGCATCAAAAAACCCTACGTGAACTTGGAACATCCAAAGAATTTCTTAATGTTAGGAAAAAATTTGTCAAGCTTTTATAAAAAGCTCAGAAAATTGAAGCTAAACTACCTAAGTCACTCTTAGAACTAGAGCTGTACTTCAGAAAATGGCTTAAATGAGAAGTCAACATTGTTAAGTTAACTCCTTGTTTTATGGCAAAAAAAAAAAAAGGTAAGTAGAGTTCTGTCTCTGAATCTACTTGTAAGTTTGCTGAAGTTTAGGTAGCAAAATGCTTGCTTGGAAAAAATACCTAGCAAAAAATTCACAATCTCAAACTTAGATAATAGTTTCTGAAAATAGCTGGGCTGCCAGAATGTCAGGATTTGGAATGAGAAGATTGCTAAGGGGAAATGGCAAGTAATAAGGGGCCTAAAGAGACATGAAAAGCTAGCAGCTTCATTTTAGTTTGAGGAAGAGAAAATTGCTTAGCACTACTTACCGCATCTTTCATTCAAAGATCTCAAAGCTTGGTGAACCAAACATGATTCTTTGAAGAGAGGTATAGACTAATGATCACTTTACTCACCACGGAAATGCAGCCGTGTCTGCACTGGAGCATGCTGACTATTTGGCAGCAGGCGTCAGTGCTACCTTGTAGTTCAATACATGAGGTAAAGAGGAAAAATGCAGTTGGGAAGAAGCTGAGGCAACAGAATGCACTGAAATGTCATCAGTTAAGTCTGAACACCACCATGCTTTTAATTAAAAAAAAAAAAAAAAAGTTCAAGAAGTACAGGTGAAGATATTGCCTCTCTTCTAACATTCACTTTTGTTATTCTGCTAAACGTTTCCTTTATGAGGAAAAAAACTGGGGCAGCCAAGATTCTTAATATTAAAAGACCTTAGTGGAACTGTTAGAATTCCATTCTGTTCAAAACTTTAATGCCAGTTGGCTGTATTATCTCTTTATAATTTTCTTCTTCAGTGCATACGTAACTGCATTAGTTGGTCATTTACCAACAGACTTGAAAGACCAATACCGTTTAGCTGGGAAAATAACTAGAATGTTTTATGAGGGAGAAAAATGGATTGAAGTGTTTCTTGCTTTTTGATGATGGTAGTAGTAGTCTTTATCTTTTTTTCTTCCCCCTCTTCCCATAAAGACAGGGACTCCGATTTTATTTACATTAGTGTGAATAAGAAAAGTGCATCCTCAACTGAGATGCATAAATATAAACCCTTTTACTATGCAAGTAATAATTGCACTTGTAACTCTCTTAAGAGCTGTTGTAATGCATGAACAAGTCCCGAGAGAGCATTCGTCACGGTTATTTCAAATACAGACCTTCGCTCCGGAGTTTATAGTCTGGGCCCTGCAGAAAGAACCTGTGTGTGCAGGGCTCTTGGCAGCATCGGACTTCAGGTGGAGGGAGGGTGAGGACAGAGAGAGTGGGAGCAACTGATTAACACAGGCATTAATCTGAACACTCTCTCTGAGTCTTGGAAAGTATTTGCAAGCAAAATATTACTCGATCACTGCTGATTATATATTGTCAGGCATTTAAGCGGCATAACTATGTTTATGCCGAGCTCTCTGAACCAGAAGGAGAAGGAAACTTCCTAATGAACCTCCTGGAGAGCCAAGCCCCAAGCATTGCGTCTAGCGCTGTTTTTTCATCTGATGTCAGGCGGCTCTAAATAGGTCTTAAAGCAGCTCCAACAGTTTATGGTATTTGATAAATCTAATCTGTAAAACAGGTCACGTAAAAAAACCTAAAAACTTTCCTTCTAATTACAGTAAGATTTTATTGAATGCACATTATACATATAGATCATAATACTTATTAAAAAAGACTATTAAGATTTTACAGTTCAAGATTTTACAGGCAATGGGAACAGTGGAAGCCTAATGCTTTCTGAGAATCATATCTGCATTAGCAAGATAAAGGACAATTTAGGAAGATTACAAAAGCAATGATTTAGAGTACAACATAAAAATCTGCTGAGAACTAATTCGCAATGCCAGCTGCTGCTAAGCTTCTTAATCTTTATCTAGTTCAATTAAAATCTGAATGTTTGGGATTTCATTAACAACTGGGGACTTGGAAATTACATGCACTTTTACACTGTATTCAACTGCTTATGCACATTATTGGAAGTTGCCCAAAATGTCTTCAGGTAGACTTGAGATATAATTAAAACTTAAATACTTAAAGGATAATGCAGAGGTAAAAGAGGATTATTTTAATTTTTCTGTCAGATCCAATTGACAAAAAAAAATCTTGCACAAGTCGAAATGAGTTGCAAACCAGTAAGAATTTTAATGCAAGTGATATTTATGGATGATTGTGCAATCAGATGTGCAGATCAAACAGCTTCATTGGAGGGCAGAGTGAATCGGATATTGTAATTGTGCCCTGTACTGGTTGTATTTTTTTTTTGTGGAAAAACCACTTCACATCTATCGTTCACTTCTGTACTGATGTAACCACGCTGCTATCAATTAATTATGCATTTCAAAGAATCTGCAAGTAGGCCTTTCTAAAATTAAACTAAGCAAAGTGATGAACAAGCTTTTAATCACTTAATACTGTGTATAAAGAATAGTTTCTTTCCATTAATTCCTCAAGAATAATTCTTCTAAAGTTTTTCAGAAGTAGCAAAGGACTTTTTTTTTTTTCTTTTTTCTTCTTCCTTGGTTTTCTTCTATTCCATGAAAGATTTGACCATCGTTGGCATACCTGCTGATTTAAAGAAGCAAAATAAAATATGTGTCAGCATTTAGCAGAATAGCCCTGTATTTTGAGGCACTCATTGAAAAGGCTGAAGATTTGGTTATTTGATGGTGTACAAGAATACTGACTTTTTCTTTTCTATATAATGGAATAGATGTCATGCTGGCTGTATTTCCAAAGAGAGCAGGGGTGCTGGCAGGAGTGCCGCCGGGCAGGGTATCACGGGGTCAGGGACAGCACAGTGGGATCTGCTAGTTAAGCTCTGGGTCAAATTCTTAGCTGGTTTAAATTTTCAAAGTTTCAAACTGGAGTGGATTTCTTTCTCTTTAATTATTCAGTTCTAATGATCTTAGGTGCCACTACAGGATGTGGAGATAAGAATATTTTCAGAATGAATGAGGGTATTTAAGGTGGTGATGTTTCTCTTGGAAATGTTGAAAAGGTGTAGTACTGTGGGATAATTGGTACAAGACTTGGAGACAGTCTGGACGTGTTTAAATGGTGTGTTTTGATCAAGCTAACTTTTAAAATGATATAATGATAAAAAGAAATTTTTCAGTAGTGAAATTTCTTAACACGTTTGGGGAGGTTGTGTTAACTTTTGTCATAGGAAATTAAGATGCTATTCTTAGCAAAAGAAAACAGTGAGGTTTTGTCTGGCTGGCTACTTGATCTTTTTTTTTTTTCTTTTTTTCTTTTTTAAAAGAACTTGTGTTTGCAAAGCAAGACTAGTGTGTAGGAATACTGCCATATGTAACTTTCAGAAACAAAATGCCTTTTTTTTTTCCCCCCTCCCTACCTCCTGCTTTTTAATGGAAACAAGCGTGACTGGGTCGCTCTAGACAGGTGGAGAATGCAAGAAAGAAAAGTAATTTTGACTTTGTACTTTGGCTGAGGGGATAGCTAGTGCGTTCTGTCCTATTTTGTATTTGTGCCTAGAAACTTTTTCATATACTAGGTAAAAGGATGCAGATATCCTCTGAAAGTAAGTTGTTATTTTTAAGCAAGTAAGTATCATGAAGTTACGTATTTGTCATAATGAGGGGAAACTTAATTACAGAAATATGTATATGGTGGTTTTCTTTCTCTCTGCATGTTTGGATTTTGGCTTTTGAATACTGATGCCTTCTGTATTATTTAGTAAGGTAACCTGTAGTTTCAGAATTAAAAACAGGCCTTTTGCATTCTCATTTAAGAACTCAGGTAAAGGTGTCTAGATCACAAGAGTTACGTACTCTTGAAAAATCAATGACGTCTATACAGGGCTTTGCACTTACACTGCAGAGAGAATCTCACAAATGATTTCCCCATACAGAATTGCCAGGGCTGGAGGTACGAGAGGCGGGAGAAAATGGAGTACTCAGCAGTGATGCCTGAAGGTGTTATCCATGCATATGGGAGATTTTGGTCGTGTAGAGGAAACTCTCGTGGCTGGCTGTACCGCTGGAGCAGTCGTGGTGTGCTTCCATTGCACAGCTCTCGCGTGGCAAACTGCAGCAAGCCTGAGCTCTGCCGCTTTATACCGTCAGCCGGCCACGTTGGCACAGGGAGGACTGAGCTAACAGCATGATGAATGCATTTTGAGTGGGAGTTTGGTGAGAACAGTATCACGGTGAGGAGAGGGAGGGGGAAAACAAAAACATTTTTCACCTCTGTTCAGAGAGGTCTTGAGAGCCTTATGGCAACCCTCTACCAAAAAGCACTGCTGACTTGACTGTCCCTGCAAGGTAGATGCAGTATGGATACAGGACATTTTAAACCATGCCTGCTGCTCAGCCCTGCTCCCACTTAGAGCCATCAGTGGGAGCAGGGTTGAGTCTTTTTTTGTCTGTAGCTGATCCTATAACTTCAATAAATTGAAATCTAGATAGAACCTTCCTCATATGTGGATGCTGAGCCCAGTGAGGTGTATAGTATTTCAGCTTCAGAGATCTTAATTTGCCCTGCTATGTGCTGGGATAGGTGTCCTTGAAAGAGCAGAAAATCTGCTCTTTCCTCTGACTGTTGAATACACTGACTATTTGGAGGTATTTCTTTAACTCTAGGGTTTTAGTCTCTGATCTTAAAATGGATCAGCCATTACGTAGGTAGCTTGGTGTGACAATCTGGACATAGGGTTTTACTCCTTGGATTTAGGTCCTTTCAGAAGTGTAGGGGTTGTTACCAAAGATTAAAATAAGCTTCTTTCTTTTTTCTTACAAAGAGAAATAAATAAAATGAAGAATATTGATATATCACAAATGGAAGCAGTAAATGTGTTGCTAGGGAGATGAGTGAGAGTTGAGAGCAAAGATAACTACAGATATGATAAGTATCTGTACATTTGGCTTCAGATATGAAAATCTGTGCCACAGATTGATCCTATAGGAGTAATAAATACACATTATCTGTAATTATTCTCAAACTTCATAAACCTTACTTTAATAACATCCTTTGCATCATTTTTTCTGAGATCTTTTATTTTATGACACTGTCAGGCTTTTTAATTTTAATTCCAAGAAAATTGCTCCAGCTGTTAGGGATTTTGTTTTAGCTTCCATTTCTGTTATTCTCTTGAAAGCTGATAAACTGTCCCACTTCTGTTCTCTGGAGGCTGAGAGTTTCCTTTGGAGAGTTCTGGTAGCAGGTTGGAGGGTTTTTGTGTTTGAGCTATGCCTAGATGATTTTTTTTTAAGAAGATCACAGGCAATGAATTTGCAACTTCTTTTGCAAATATAATTTTGGATGTAATTTCACCTCACATATGATCCTACAGCTGGAACCCATTTTCATTTGGGTATATTCCCTTTGGCGGAGCGGGAGTTGCTAAGAGCTGATGTAGTGTGTGATGGTTCTCCTCGTGGTGATGTGGTGACAGCAACGGGACTTTTCAAAGAAGTGGAGACCTTTCCAGAGTTAACCAAAGAAACCATCAGACTTGGTGGCCAATAAGGGTGTTCCTGAGAGCTGCATTAGCATTGTATTAGGCTTGATTCCGATCTCATCTGTATGAATGTAAGAGAAGTATTGTTCCTGAACAAGGGTGGAATTCCATGTCTGAATAAAATGGGGCTTCTTCAAGTAGAAGAGGAAATACGAAGAAATAAAAACAACAAAAAAATCAGGCTTGAGTGAGTTAGAATAAGTACTTTTGTGTGAATGTGTTGTCTTGGAGTAAATCTCATGCAAGTGTTTGTGTTTAAATTTGGTAATATAAGCAATATTTAATTTTTTTAACTTACATCTTAGAAATATTTTTCGTTTAAAAATTTGATGTGTTTTGATGTACTGTAAAGTGTTCTTTCACCAATGGGCACAGTAGAGTGGCATATGTGTTACTAGCACTCCCATGGTTGCACATTGAGCTGGTATCAGCATGGATATTGAAAGTGTTATGGGGTTTCTTCTGCTGTTTTAAGTGTGATCACATTTCATGATGTCCTGAGGTCTTAAAAAAAAATCAAGAACCAACAGTAAGCAGAATTTCAAGTGCAGCTTTTCTGAAGAATAGAAATTAAATATAGACCAGTGTACTCTTCTGCATATCTGGTGATGTATTGACCACATGTTCTGAGATGGAGATGCGGTTGAATTTTAAACCCGTAAATTTGTGTACACAGTTTTATTTCCTAATAGCAATAAATGTTCAAACTTCTCTCATTTCCATAAGCGT
>NW_008825076.1:7037727-7044145 GCF_000699105.1 Pygoscelis adeliae
GGCCACATCTGCTCAGGTAAGACTGGCCATGCTTATGGCCATGTGAGGGACTCTCAAGGGAACAAGAAACATGAATTTTAGTGAAAACCTCAAATATTTCACTGGTTCAGAAAAAAGATTCAGTTTTCAGGTTAATGTATGTCTCCATACTGCTGCTTTCTTAACTTGTTTAAAAAAAAAAAAAATCTAAATTTTTAGGATGAAAAGTAAACCCAAACCAATAAAAGACATTCTCTATCCTTCTTCTGTCTTTTCTAAAATGAAACTTGAGTGATTTTGAATAACATCTGAGCAATTTCAGTCCTTGAATGGAATTTTTTTTTTCTCGTAGGGTTCTAATTTCAAATTTTGCATTTGCTAATGACACATTTTTACTATATCTGAAGATTGCCATCTACTGGCATATAACAGCTTTGGGGTCTGTTATTGTTCATAAATCTGAAAATTCAATAAAGTTGTTATTTTCTCACTTGATTTTTGCTTCATAGGATAGGGGCAATAGTAGGGGAAACATTACAGCATTTACTTTATCATACCAAGCGCTGTGCAACGTCTGCTTAATTAAAAGCCCATTATAACAAGATACTGATGCTTCCCATGTGAATGATCTTTCTATTTCCCCAAATTAAACCATGTTTCATATTTCTATTCTATAAGAACAGAAGAACACATTATTAGAAGGTTAAAATGTACAGTTTCTCTAAGCATTTGAAATGATCCTGCCCTTCTGGCATGTAATGGTTAGGTGGCTCAATAAAGTAGAGGAGTAGAATTTAATAGCACGAATTCCAAAATTATGGGAGGCACTTCTCCCTCCTCAAGAAAATTTTTAGTTAACCCTAAAATTCCTTAGGTTTCTAGACCCTGATTCCTCCCAGCATCCTCTATAGTCAGCATAAGGATCTGCAGAGGAACTGAGAAGGGGCTGATGTAACCCCCACCAAGCTTTGAGCAGGTAAGGAGAAGCAGTAAACCTCTGCCCTGAGGTTGAATGTTGGTAGGCACCTGGAACTACCATCATCTCAGAGATTTGGGGCGGCTGTGGGATTAGAAGGTAGCTGCTCCCGCATTGATTGCATGTGTGGTGACCTGTTTTTAAGGAAGCCAGTGGGTGCTGGGAACTGGTGCTTGCTGTGGTAAGCTGAGGAACCAGTCTGCATGCCTGGCAGGGGCCGTGACTCCCAAGCAGGTGAGGGCACCTATAAGACAGTCAGAATTCTGGTTTTTGACCGGTTCCTTGATATTTCCTAATGGCAAAGTGCTCAGTGTGCCGCCTCTTCTGTGTCTTATTTTTAGATGTCCATTTTCTGTGAGGAAGCGCTCGCATGCCTAGCATGTGGCTTTGCTTTCCCTCCCAGGGACGTGGCACCTAAAACTCAGGTCGCATGCGGCAGGCCAGGACCAGTTAGAGCTACGTGGAATATTTCAGCTGTGCAAATTAATGTTTTTGAAGTAATTTGCAAAGGCCCATGCTGTTCTTTTGGTGAAGATAGTGTACTTTCAAGCTGTGTGGGCAACGCTGTGATTGGTGTATTCTCGCTTGAAGCAGCGCTTACCACAAAAGCGCCAATACCAAGCAGGTGATATTGTAACTGTGGACATACTGCTGCTTCTTCCACCATTATGAAGCATGCAAAAAATTGCTTCGCTCTGGGAAAGTGGTCTGTATCTCGGGGGTGAAGCATAGGTAGCATGTGTTGAAGGAGCTATTACTGTACTGTAACTATTCAAGCTTTATTGAATTGGAAAGTAGAGAGTCATGTAAAACCTGTGTAACTTGCTGAGGTGTTAACTAAAGCTGCCCTAGGGCTGGCTTCATGCACACATGCTGTTGTTGTTGATTTCCTATCTGCTATTCTGATTTTATTTGGGGATTTGCTGCGTTTGTATACTAGCAGTCATCTTATCCCAGTTTCTACCCCTCTTAGTATCCACTGTTTCTCTTTTACATAAGAGGTCTTGTCTGCAGAGAAGAATGAAAATAATGGTAAAACAACACATTGTGCATTTACATAAAAATGTGTGTGCTAACATGGTTCTGTATGAACTTCGTAAAGTGTGTTCAGTTATTCTAGATACTCAGCTGTTGGCACTGCATTTTGATTTCTGCTAGATAAAGACTTGTCAGTTACGCACTGTGTATGTATTTACTGGTAATTATAAATAGTCGTCTTGGCTTTTTAAGGCAGGCAGGCTTTCACCATTTGCTCACATAAGCCTGTTTTATACTTCTTCGGTGTGTAAGTATTTTGAACATAGAAGAATGGGGAGACTTACTGAGAGGCCATACAGCGTGAACCTACAGCCTGAAGCAAAGCTGACTGTAAAGATAATTAGATACAAAGAATGAGAACACAAAATTATCCCATCTTGAGTAGATTGAGGGCATTTCTGATGTACACCGGCTTGTGCAAACACTAGATTCACGTAATGGTGCTCCTGACTGAAGTCTTTTGTGTACAAGGGACGTGGCAGCGTGAGCCAAGCCATCAAACCAGCTGCTTGTTGTTCCTTCTCCCTACTAAAGAGAACATTTACCTCGGATTATTTTTTTACCCCTCATTAGATTAATATTGACTTTCTCAATTCTTCAAGGAGAAGCACCCTTTGAGAGGTAAGTGCTGATTCCCACCTTCTATAGCATTTCTACAAAGTTAAATACATGTTTACAGTGGAAAATGGAGTAGCCCATTAATGTGGTGATTGATTGACATGAAAATGCAGTTTTGTGATTGATGAGACAAATGCGTGTTGTTCACAAAAGCTCCAAGGAAATGCAGTCTATACCATACTCATTATTACAGATTTTTCAGTGGTTTTTTTATTATAAGCAGTCAATTTACTTCCAATTACAATATGAACTGCAGTAAATCTTGCTGTGGTGGTGGCGGTTAGTCACAGATCAACAGGCATAAATCACATAAGACAAGTCTTGGCTATTAAGAGATGGACCATTCATTAACAAAAGCAATTGCATCATTGTGGTCTTCTCTGTGGCACACACAAGTCTCATTTCCCTTAAGATGTTCATGGTGCTCGCATTGGCCTGTAATACGTTTCAGTATCATTAGATGTACTGTGGAGTGAAAATTCCCTTGCCTATGGGAATTAGAGAAGTAGTTTGAAGTTTCTCAGCTGCTGACTTGGCCAAAAATTCCTGTCAAAATGCATATCACAAATCATTCAGGCATACACCTGTTCTGCACGTAAGTATGTTAAAAGATGGTGGGATGAGAACCTTAAACTGAGAGAGATTATACCTTTTTTTTATAGTGATAGTATCTTACCGTTGGAGTGGCCTGAGCTCAACCTTAGCAAAAACTTCATGCAGATCATTTCAAACTTGTGAATCACTGTTGTGCTGGTGATTTTTTTTTTTTCCTAACAGTTGGGATGATTTTGGAGGAAATCAGTCCAGTTGTCCTCGTGTCTGCTGGGTAGTTCTCCTAAATTGTCAGTGGTGAAAAAACACATTTTTTATTTTAAGTGAGTCTGAATAAATCTTTGGCTGGTATATGGTAGGGGGAAGGGCAGAAAGAGAAAAGATAAAGTCATCAGCTTCTCAGCTGTTAGATTTTTTTTTTACATGAGTTCCCTTTTTCATTGGAAAATGCTGCATCTTTTGAGTAAATAAATCACTGTGCTTGCTAAAGGTAGACCAGGCTGCCTTTGACGATGATGATTTAGCAGGGTAGTCATGTCACTGATGGATTCCAATATTTGATAGTAAATAAACTTGTTAACAAATGAAATTAAACATGAGACTATAACTTAAGTATTTTCTCTGGTTTCTTCACCAGTGTGAAAAGGGATTGATCAAATGCCCATTGCAATTCATAGGAGTGTCTGATTCTGACGGACTTTGGAACAGGATTAAAACTGTTTACAGCCTTTTGGTTGAGTTTATTTACAATAACGTATGCTTACAGCTAATTGTATGGTTTTCAAGCCCTTCAGGTAGCTGACTGATGATTATGCCTATAAACATGACCTTTAATAACAAACAAAAAAGGTGGGGAAGGGGGAGCTGCTTGGTCTCAAATGCCCTGCCTCTCTTGCTAATACTTGCAAGAGCAGAAGCACTTCTCAAAAGTATAAATTTTCTTGCTGTGCTTTGTCTGCCTCAATAGCTCCTTATCTGTGAACCCATGAAAAATGAGTCTGTGTCATGGATCATCTACCATTTACGTTTTGATTTGCATTCTGGAATATGGCTTAGATCTGATATAATGGGTTCCTCCTTTATTGTGGTATCTCTCCCTGGCTACACGCTATTACCTCCTCGCAGGCTCTTATTGTGTGGGGATCTTATGCCTGCCCCAAGCACCCCCTTTTTGTAGGTCTATAAATTACATGTATGACCTCAGGAGGTTCTTTGTGCAATTCTTCCATATGTGGCAGAGATGATAAAGCTTCCTTATCTCATTGTGGCATTTTGTGGATAAATTCATACGTGGCTCTGTGGGGCAACCATCGAATAACCTGCTTGCTGGTGCTGCTGCTGTTAAACAAGCCTGGAAATGTCCATCTGTGGGTTTAACTCTCTCCCGTGTTTCTCTGTGTGAAGGTCTGTTCAGTGAAAGCATTCAGAAAGCAGTTCTTGCACATCTTCACCTGAACATCTGCGGTTAAAAAAAAGAATAAAAATTCAAATTACTCCCTTTAAAATTAGGAACTACGTTGAGTCTTTGTAGCATGTTATCCAGCTTTGTTCCCTTTACTAATAAAATAGAAAAAGTGATTAATTACAGTATTTATTTTACCAGTTGATGAACCTCCTGTCCCTAAATCTGTAAAATACTACTTGCGCTGTAGAGCGTACCTACAAAAGGGCATCCCAGGATGTGGTTGGATAAATCTATGTTTAGGCAATATATTGTTTATTATATGAAAATTTGACCTCATTGGCCATGGTCCCTTTCTATCTCTGTTGTTATCTGAAGTGTATAATAAAGAGGAGAACATCATCTCAGTCTATCAGTAAAATCAGACAAAGAGATTCTGTTGCAAACTCAGGGAAGATTGTGTCCCAGATGGGAACAGCAAGTTTAATTACTGACAATGGAATGAGTACAAAATGTTTCTGCATGCCCAGTTCTGGACAATGCACTGCTTCAAAACCCATGCAACTTGATTTTTGCAACATTACACTGGGAAGAGCTAGTGGATGGTAACCCCCTAAACCGAGGATAAGCGTGTGTTACTGAAAAGCTGTTGAAATGCTAATGACTTCATAGAGTGAAGTCAGTGAAATAGCTAAATATCTAAAGAGCTAATATCAAGCACTGGTATTTATGTAGATAGTACAGAGGATAGGAAAACCGTTCATCTCGGAGCGGCCCTGTGCTTCCAGAAAAGCATTTTTTTTAATAAGGAGAGCTTTATTTATTTTAGGTGGCTGCCTTACCCCGAGAACATACCTCGGTGATAGTGCTGTGGTTTTTCCTCTGTAGGAAAAGGACATAGCTGTGTAAGTCTGGAGTCACTGAACAAATACTGCACATATAAAAAAATCTTACTGCACTGCCACTTAGGAAATGAGGTTCAGACTGATACAGCACCGTGTTTTAGAGCTCATGCATCCAGGCTACGTCTACAAAAAAATTGACCAGAAGTTGATTACAAGCTCTAATTCTTCCAGGACTTGCTGAACAGCTGCCTGTTGCCATCTCTCCTGCTATCCAGGATATGGATCCCTGTGTGCTGGAGGTAATGACCTTCTGGATGCTTTCTAATAAAACAATGAAGAGCTGACTTTATCACCCCTAAAGCCAAATTACTTTTGAAAAATGCTTTACAATTACCAAGGGTGCTCTTTAGATAGGGATGTTTTCTATTAAAAAGCCTTGAATATTTTTCTGCCTTTAAGTGGAGAAGTTTTCTCAGTCTAGCAAGGTATATAGGAATAGCTCACACAGAGAAGGCAGGGGTATTTTCTGTCTAGATCTGTCCAGAAGAGTAGTGTCATCGGATAGATTCGTTTTAAGTTGTCTCAAAGAAGGCATGGTAAATTAAGAATTTTTTTTTTTTTTTGGTCTTCATTGACTAATTACATCACCTTCATTCCTCTATCTAAAATGATCTTGGTTAAAGATGATGTGATAAGTCTAGTGGTGTCTTAAATGTTTGTCTCAGCCTCTGTGTGATGGCAAGATGACAGCAATAGCACTGCGGGACTGGGACTGCGGTTTTACGGGAAGGAAATTGAGGTATTTCCTCATCAGCCTGAATAGCCAGCGTCCAGACGTGTGTCAAGCGGCTGGCTGTGGCTCAGCCCCGTCATGGTGTGGATCTGGTATTGCTGGTGCTGGTTACGCAAACGGCTCAGTTCCCCAGTACTTCTAGTTATCTGTTTATGTTAATATTGGATAACAACGAAAACACTAGGCTTGGCCCTAGTGTACTACTGTGGGCTTCC
>NW_008825076.1:7044160-7050847 GCF_000699105.1 Pygoscelis adeliae
CCCACAGGTTTGTCTGTTGTCATAGTTCCCATTTTCTTTCCGTTTTTGAAAGCAGGACAGGAGGTCTCTATGGAGACAGGCATCAGTTCCACTCCGTGCGCTAAACTGTAGGGGTTGCTGTAAGAGCAGAGCTGCTAACACGCTCCATCCCCTGTGGAAGCCAAAAACATTGCCACGCTGACATCTCCAGTACCTGGCGTCTCCGGAATTAACATTTCAAGGTTGCAACAGCTTTGCTATAACTACACTGCGTGCTACTACCTTCTTTGGATCAGTAACGTGATAACAGGAACATCGTCCCTGCACAGTAGAACTTCAGCTTCAGGATTTTTTTCATTAACTGCATAAAAGACACCAAACTGTGACGATGTGTCTTTAGAAGTAGGAGAGATGAATTTAATCTGAAATGAGAAAGTTAAACAAAGGTTCCAGTATGTCACTGGGACACGGGCAAAAAACTTTTTAGGGATGGCTTTGCCACAGAGAAGGAAGTTCACACATTCTGTTACCCGGTGTGTGTACGTAGTTACTCAGACTCGTACCCAGAGGAGCTGGGTTGCTGAGCAGTGTTGTGTACAAGATGTGACTTATGCCTCCAAAATCCTCTGAGCAACAAATCACTGGAGGGCGATACAGGGAGGTATCTGTCTCACCTCCTGTCCTTGTTTGGGGTTGAACATTGTTGTTGTCGTCAGCCGTATGATGGATATGATAGGAAATGCAGTCAGGTTTGGCTCAAACAGCTTTTATTCATGTAATGATGAGGTAGGTATTATGGGTGTAATTTTCAGAAGTACCCAAGCAACTTAGGAACCAAAATCCATCGACAGTGCAATCACTAAGTTCAGGTTCCTACATCGCTGTTGCTTAAAGTGTTAGTCTGTCACAGTTTTGGTTTGTGCCTAACCTCATCTGAAATTTAACCAGGGACCTAGAGAAGTGAGCGTATGTGTGTATATTTATGTATTTCTGCCCGACTGCCTTTTGTGTGTACTTATCTGTAATCATAGATAGCTGTGCAGGAGAAGCCTTTGCTCACAAGGCAGATAAAAAGGGAAAATCGTAGCTGAAGCTGCTGTGAGAACAGAAGGGTTGAATTGTGCAGGATGAGTAGAATCTGAAAACTCCACCAGACGAGGAATAAAAGAGTTACCTGATGTTGTGTGTTTCATTTTTTCTCCCAGAGGGGACAGTACTGATCTCGTACAAGGTTTACTTGAGAGTCCTGAATGGACCGGTGGTCCAGTCTGACATAATGCTGAAAAAAGTATGATCTCTTGTTAGTTTGTAGCATATGCTATGGAACAGCAGTTGAATTTTATAGTAAGTTTCATGGATAGCGCACATGTAATTAGCTAGGTGTACTTTCGATAGCACATTAGCTAAGTGGAACCCTAAGGAGTGTTTAAAAAGTCAGTGATTGAAAGGTGACATATTATTTTGCTCAGTATTATGAACCCAATGAAAAAAAAAAAAAAAATTCTAGGATCTGGTGTCACATAAAGCACCCAAAACTTGTAAATGCAGATCATCAGTTAGCTTGAAAGATAGCATCTGAATGTTGTCTTTCTGGACCGGTGGTCCTCAGCCTGTCACTGGTACCACCGTGTAGCTGTGTAGCATAACGCCAGATTTAGAGACAGAACAGCATGATTGACTGTACAGTATTGGTTATGAAATAAAGGTCAAGTTCTGCCATCTGATAAATCTGCTTTCTGTTAACCTCCTTGTATGCCATGAAATTAAGATTAATTCAGATGAAGTCATCAAGGAATATTTTGGTGGGCAGAGGGTTGATGTAATGATTCCAAGCCTGTGCATAGTTTACAAGAGGGAGTAGTCCCCGTGGGCTGTTGGCAAGAGATAAAATACTGCTTTTAGTACCGTAATGTCTTTTTTGTGCATTTGCTAGTTGCTTCCCACCAGCTTCTCAGGCACAGGTTGTTGGGTCTGTCTCAGCATAGAAGTGTATCGGGTTAATACCAGGTCCCTGGGAGCTCAGCTTCTTGGCGTATTTTCACAAGCAAAGACAATTAGGAGGATTAGAACCACCTTTATGTTGTAATCTAAGTTAGTCTTCAAGGCTCCTGTTGTGCGGGAGAGGGGGGAGTCTCCAGAGAGATTAATTTTGTCTCAAGATAGGTGTCTGATTTAGGTCATCCTCTGGGACTGTCTATGGGAAGGGCTTATTTGCTGTGTCCACTGTGAATGGGTTTTATTGTGTTTCTCTGAAAATACTCACTTTTAGGATATCACTGTTCCTTTACCATTGATGAAACATTTCTCAGAGTGTAATGATTGCTTAAGGCAGTGACTTTGGCCTGCATATGGTATTGAGAGAGTGTCATAAGATTGTACTCCTCACCCTGGGTGGAAAAAATGAACAGAAAAGTCTTCTGACTTACTGACATACTTCCATTTTCTAGTAATTTATAGATATGAGCAAATGTAGGAGCTGTAGATAGGAGCAAATAAGAATAGGCACCAAGTCAAATAACAAAATTTTGAAAAGGTCAAACTAATATATTTTTACAGCTATCTTTCACAGAATGAATGAGGCATTAAAATTCTGATTATAAGTTCTCGTGAGAATGGATTGTAATGAGAACAGGAACCAGCACGTTATAAATCCACTCTCCTGGTAATAATTTAACTAGAACAGTAACTGGTACAAATGTAATTCATTAATTCATTTTTATGACAATTTAAAGAGTGAAATCTGGTTGTTATCATGTGGCCTTCTTATGCCATATCTAGGACATTTTTTTGTAGTTACAGAGTTGAAGTGTTGAGACTAAGATATATTATAAAACAGATGGGTGTAAACTTCCTTGGAGTCTACCTTATCACAATTGTTGCCTTTTATAAAGTTTTTGTTTCACTTAAGATTGGGTTGAAAGAATGTTAAAAAGTAGTTCTGATTTGTCTTTATTTAGGACAGATGGCTAATTTAACTAGTCTGATCTCAGTTTCTTATTGGACTACATCCAGTGGTCCTTGATAGTCTAGTGTCTGAATTCAACATTTCCCAAAACCATCAGATGCAAATAGCAAAAGTAATTAAAAGACTGCTTCGAACTGTAAATATGCATTAAGAAGTGTGAAATTTTTGCTAATAACATTTGTGGAGCTTTCGTTATTTTGAAGAGTTTTAGTTGTACTGACAGTAAAGACTGACACCAAATATGGTGAGTGGTTTTATTTGTTTATTTGGGTTT
Organism: Pygoscelis adeliae; assembly: GCF_000699105.1. Lineage (NCBI taxonomy): Eukaryota > Metazoa > Chordata > Aves > Sphenisciformes > Spheniscidae > Pygoscelis > Pygoscelis adeliae. Next base: position 7,047,379 of record NW_008825076.1, read on the forward strand.
TTTGTTCCCCCTGCTGCTTTCAAAGTATCTTAAAAAAGACATTGTAATGTGCCTGATGGTCACAAAACTTCTTGCCCTTGTTTTCAGCAGGGGAGTGAAGGGAGGGATGGTATGATTTTCAGAGTCAGGGTTGTTCAGGATTTACGACTGATGCTCTTGGTGTCCGCTTTCATCCTTTGCAGTTCCTACTTGCTGTCCTTAGGCAGGTCTGTAGGGCTTTATGTGCTCTGGCTGCCCTCTCAGGAGCCGCTGATGGATGTGGCCTGTGTGACTGTCACATAAGACATTTATGTGACAAAATTATTGTAATCTGTCAGTTTAAGACAGCTAGTTTTGTTATATGAATTTGCAAGTTACTCCAGAATTCGTGTGCTGTCTTTGTCAAAAATGAGTATAGTCCATTCTCAATAAACTCTTGTGATTGGGGAAAGCCCTAGAACAATTAAAATCTGTATTTTAGTCTGTAGCACTGTTGTGGTTCAACCCTAGCCAGCAACTGAGCCCCACCCAGCCGCTTGCTCACTCCCCCCCGGTGGGATGGGGGAGAGAATCAGAAAAACAAAAGTGAGAAAACTCTTGGGTTGAGATAAAGACAGTTTAACAGGGAAAGCAAAAGCCACGCACGCAAGCAAAGCAAAACAAGGCATTCATTCTCTGCTTCCCATGGGCAGGCAGGTGTTCAGCCATCCCCAGGAAAGCAGGGCTCCATCACGCCTAACGGTGACTTGGGAAGACAAACACCATCGCTCCCAACGTCCCCCCCTTCCCCTTCTTCCCCCAGCTTTCTATGCCGAGCATGACGCCATATGGTGTGGAATGTCCCTTGGGTCAGTTGGGGTCAGCTGTCCCGGCTGTGTCCCCTCCCAGCTCCTTGTGCCCCCCAGCCTGCTCGCTGGTGGGGTGGGGTGAGAGGCAGAAAAGGCCTTGACTCTGTGTCAGCACTGCTCAGCAGTAACGAAAACATCCCTGTGTTATCAACGCTGTTTCCAGCACAAATCCCAAACATAGCCCCATCCTAGCTAATATAGAAAAAATTAACTCCATCCCAGCGAAAACCAGCACAAGCGCTTAGACGTCATGAGTGAAACCTTGGCTCCGCTGCAGTCGGCAACAGAACTCCTTACCGATTGTAGCTGGGTTGTTATTTATGCTAAAATAGATGGGTAGAAGAGACAAAACTATAAAATCTGTTACTTGATTTTCTTTTTTTTTGTTGTTTTTTTTTTGTTCAAAACACCAAGCACATTTCCTTAGCCAGGGTTTGTACACTTCCCATTCTGCCTGTCTGCGTCAGGTACGCTGCCTCTGGTGTGTCAGCTACTACTTTGCTGTAACTGGCTTTTCTGGTATTTTCACCATGGAACGTGTAGCTTAATCTTAATGAAGATGTCCACATGAACTCCCGTCTGAAGAACTGCTGCTGGAGAGTTTCTCTTTAACACCTAGCTCACCCATACCGAATGATCAGTGCTTCCAGTATCTTCATTAATATTATCAATGTTTAGAGACATTAATGATGACCCTTATTGTAATCATAGGCTTAATAGAAGATTGTTCAGATAGTAGAAAAGACCTATATACATGCTGTTAGGGTGTTTTTACAAAGATTGCTTTAAAAATGGATTTATTGGAGAGTAATAGCTGTAGTTTGAATTATTAAACTGTATGTAGACACTAATAGATCTTCCTTGTGAATAACATTGTGTTTGCATGAAATGTCTCTTTGTTTTTTGCAAACCTAGGTTCTTCACGTTGTCTAGTCATATATTTAGTGTTAATCTCGTCAGTGAAAGTCTATTTAGACCACAGAATTTCAAGAGTTTTATATCCAGACTCTATTTTTGTCCTTCCCATTCCCTACGACAGCCTCTGTATTAGATTGCAGGTTTTCTATTTTAAAGATCTTTTTAAACACCAGGTTGTTGAGTTCCTACCAAAAAAAAAAAAAGGAAACTTTGCAACAAACAAAGCTGCAATCATGTCCTGAATGATGATATTAAAATTCTGAGTATAAGCAATAAATTGTTTCCCAGAAGCCATGGACTAATGGAACAGCAGTAGTAAAGTATTGCACAAAAAAGGTCTCGCTGTTAATTAGGAGATGCTTTGTGCAGTGTCAAAACGCAGTACAGGTTGGTTAAAATGAAGAGATAAACGTTGCTGCAGAATAATCATTGAAAAAATAACTTTATGTAGAGACCTGCCCCTGTGACTAGTTTATCCCAGCAGTGTGTGCTCGTTGGTGCAGGACTGCAAGTTAAAGGGGCTGAATAGTTAAACTAGAAAAATTGCAGCAGCTGCTATGTGCTGGGCTGGGATAGCACATCAGAGAGCTGCAGAAACCAGGCGCCTTCCGTGGTCTTGCACGGGTCTCAGGTTGGTATTTCAGGGGAAGTGTGGCAGAGTAAAAAGTTTATAGACCTGTATGAACGCGGCTAAAACTTATACTCTAGGCTATTGGGGGAAATATGGCATGAAAGTATGGTGCATAAGACTGAAATGCCCTTACTTATGCTACTGTAAAGTGGAGGGGAGAGGGGGCATCTGTGGTACCTGTTCCTTTTTGCATTTTAGCAGTTCAAGGTCTGAGAATTTATTCCCTGCTGGTGGACTTTCAGCCTCAGATGTGGCAGCTAACAGCTTCAGCTTTCCTACTCCCCAGTTCGGTCTGCAGTTGTCCAAGACAGAGGCCATCCTCCTGACGGGTCTTGTTATATCTACTCATTAGGAAAAATTAATATAAAAATGACATGGTGACAGAGGGCTCTAGATCAGCTCAGCACACGGGCTGCAGAACTGCTGGAGTTTTCTGGTGAACAGCAGTAATTCAGTGTACAGGTGGGTCTTTGTCTTGGCTTTAAGAAACAGCAGCAGCGCTTTAATCAAGCCTGATCCACTGGTACTGCATGTGCAGCTTTCTTGTTTGAGGGACATGTGGTTTGCTGTGGATTTTGCTTTTGCAGAGTACTACCTGTCTACAAGACGTGTATTTTTAATTTAGATCTTGCTGCCCAGAACAATTTTTATTGCATGGGCATCACCCCAAGGGCACCACCCCAATGTGGCGCTTCCTAATATTCAGTTTCCTTTCTACTGTAAATCAACACAACTTCATTGAAATACAGTTTTCCAGCTGGAACAAGTGGGAAATGGCTTAGAATGGTTGATTTTGGCTTATGCAGACTCTGGAAGTCCCTAACTCCAAATTCTAGGAAGGTCACTTAGTTCTTGTGAACTGGCAGTGGCTCAGATGCTCCAGCCAAAGAAGCTGCTGACAGCAGAACGCAGGAGTGAACTGTTCAGTGTAATCTCTTGTTTTTTCCTGCTAGTTTCATGGCTATACGAACTTAACCTTAGACCATTTTTGATGCCTCGGAAGAGTGATGTAAGGTTTATTTCTGTCAGATGCAGAAAAGAGGAAATGCTTGAGTTTTCACTTGAACTTCAAAAGATCTTAGAAGGCAGCCAA
>NW_008825076.1:7050859-7080002 GCF_000699105.1 Pygoscelis adeliae
GAATTTTTGCCGTGGCAGATCTCCCATAGTTTTCATCAAGATAGAACAATCTGTATTTTAATAAGCATGCTGACTGAGATTTGTTGCTGAGTGAAACTAGTAGGATGAAATATGTTGACAAGTCATGGCTTTGTATTGTTCAGCCTGAGTATGACTTGAAAAGGCAGTAGCACTGGACAAGTACAAATTTTGAAAATGTGAATATATTTACATGATTTGATACATAATGTTGAAGGCAAATTGTTAATGGACAACTTCAACATTTGGTTTTATATACTGAATAAAAACTAATAGGTCAATTGTAACGTAAAAATGCACGTTTTATTTTGGCTTTCTGTTTTTAGGATTAAGCCACGTACTCAGCATAACAAGAAGAGAGCAATAACCTTCTTTTGATTTGATGATATACAGCACCTTTTATGTAAACCCATGAAAAGTGATTACTGGTATCATGAGGAAACAGCACCTTAGGGAGATTACTAGGCAAGGCAAACAGCTGGAACCCATAATCTCCTGAAAGTCTGATTGTCTGTGGATCACCATGTCTACCCTAGGGTGCTATAAGTAATACTTTTTTTAATTATGCAAAACAATAAATTCTTTGAAAATTTTGAATTTAAAATTGTTAGTAACCGTGAAATTTAACCGTGTGTGAAGCCAGATGTTCAACAGATATTCTTAGTTTAGGACTCTGCAGAACTTGTTTCTGTATGTAAATATGAGACATTTCCTATTATTTTCTTGACATTTAAGATGAATTATTCCATCCGTTTTACTGAAGTTTAATTTAACTGGAGGAATACATATATCTAATCTATTTGACAGGTTTTTTTCAAGTTAATTTAAAAGAAATTTAACTGCATCTTTAACTGAAATAAGTCTAGCTTTGTGGGTATTTGCATTGATTTAATTAGATAAGCTTAAAAAAAAAAAAAAGACAACTTCAGTGAAGATGAGCGACCATATTTTTTTCTTCCTGAGTACAAACTTCTTGAGAAATGTTGCTGTCTGCCCATTGACCTGGTACTTGTGCCCTCGTCATTACTGCTGTGTGTTAGTGTTTGAAAGGCTGTAGTTTGTGTTGCTTTCCTACAGGGTTTAGTCCATGCAAATTCACTTAAATTATGAAGCATGAGCTATACTTTAAAACAGGAAGTCCGATCATTCTTAAAATCTTACCTCAACCATCCTCTTCCTAGTTTAGTTTCTTACTCTTAAGGTAAAATATCCAGACCGCTTCTAGCACATCCAGTGATCTGAAATAATACATGTTTTAAAAACTGTATGAAGCCTATGCAGACCGCGGTGCCTTAAGCTGTATCCTCTGCTTGTTCCTAGCGATGCGGTACGGTGTTACTTATGTTGAGGGAGCATTTCTTTTGGTGCTAATCACAGAATATTGAGCTTCAAGTATTGGTGACACAGTACAAGGAAACAAAAATCACTATTTTCAGCCAGGCATCCTGCTCCCTGTTGGCTTGAAAGCCCTGATGCCACATTGCGTGCTGCTGACTCCAGAAGTGTTTCGGAGAGGGATTGTCATATATTCAGACACCTGCTAGAGATATCTGCATGGTACGTTTGTGTTTGTCAGCTCTTTCAGTATGCTAATTTTTCTGGCAGTTTGTATCACTCTTTCTCCCAGAATTCTAGTGCCTTTTGCCTGGTCTGGATCGCTGGGGGAACAGTCTGAGAGGCACCGGGGGAAAAAGGTGTTTGAGCTTCCATTGTTAAAATCCTATGTTCTGAGAGTCTTCCAGGAGGGTGTTCCATTATCCCTGCAGCTAGAGGTGCTACCAAAATCTTCAAAGCCAGCTGTTTGACTTAACAATATAATTTTCACCTGAAACTTTTTGTTCTAGCAGGTGATAATGATTAGGAGTTGGATATTAAAAATCTGCTTTTTTTCCCCAGGATGAGGTTTTAGCCAGACATCAACACAGGCAGAACGACTGTGTAGCTAAACGCTGCTTTCTCTCATCTTAAATGCCCTGTTGCAAGCAGCTGCATCATTCTTGAAATGTCGTCATAAAGCTTGTCAAACAATTTCTGCCCCTCAAAGGCAGATTCTGGGTGATCTAAGTGTGTAATTTGCATGTTAATTTAAATGTGTGAACTGATTGGGGGCCAAACCCACTGGTTTGATGAAAGCATTGACAAAAGGTTATCAAACATTCAAGATGAGTGATTAACAGCCATTGTGCAAGGTAAATGTCCACAACTTTTCATCACTTGTGGGAGTTTGCTAGGAAGCCTCAGTTCCAGGAGGATGGTTAAGCCTTTGAGCATTTACATTATCTGCAGTAGAACTGTCATGTCCTTAAAGATAAGTATGTGTCTAAGCACGTTCTTCAAGAATAGCTCTTAGAGCTATGTTGGAGGACAGGGCAGACCAATGTTTCCAAGTAGCCATCTCAGTTTATGAGCATTAAGTTTATGATAGTTCATGTATAAATTCAATTGATTAAAAAGCAGTTTTGCTGTGACTCAATCTTTTTCTGGCTGGTGGAATTACCTGTTTTCTTGAGCTTGCTTCATATTTAAAGTTCCTCTGATTATGTATCCCTGAGTAGAGACAACGGTTGAAATTCTTCACCACGTGTCTTTCTGTAAGTATTTCTTATATAACACTAATTGTGCCTTACAATACTGAGAAGTTAAATTTTCACGAAACTGGACTTATAGGTCAGGGTATCACCATTGCATACTTCACCATTGCGTACTGAGATGCTTTTTTCTTAAACAGTTTATATCCATCCTGTATTGGTAGGGGGATGGATTATTTGGCCTAATTGTTCTCTCCTACCTCTAATTTCTCTAGTTTTTATCATAGCTAGGATGTTAAAAATCATAATGGGCAGAAACTTCACATGCCAGCTGCTAGACCACGCACATATTCTACTCTGGGACCAATACTTTTCACTCATCTTACATTTTATTAAAGACTTTTTAAAATTCTTCGATATTCTTGTTTTTAAATGTTTGTCACTTCTTTTCCAAATTAACGTGCTGTGTGATGTTCCAGTCTGAGTCATTACGGGGTGTTAGAAGAATCCTGAGGTAGAGAAAGACAGACATTTAACCTCAATGGGAGGGATGGGTGGTAGTGATGGTTTAATGACAGTAACGCATGCAGAATTTTAATAAGCTTCCTCCAGGTTTAGTACGTTGATATTATCTTAAGTAACAATAATTCATATGACATTGTGTTGAAATAGTGCCTTAGAGCCTCATTGTCGTGCACAGAATAAACCCCCAGAAAGATGTATAGTCTCTGGACTAAAGAAGCACTAATCCAGCTGGGAGATGTCACGTGGATACCAGCAGATGGAAGACATAAGAAAAGGAGCCAAAGCTGGAATGAGTGAAGTTCTGTGCTGTTAGGTTTTAATTTTCAAATATTGATAGATAATTGATACAGTAATTTTGATACAGTAATTTCTCAGTAGGATTCAGTTCTCCTTTTTGGTGTTATCTGAGAAGATACAGATTCATCAACCTTGGTTTCTTTGAGGTTTTGATACCTAGAGTCATAATAGAACACTTAAAAGAATGGAACTGTCATGAGTTCCAGCTTTCTCAATATTTCAGTTTCTTCCATGCTTTGTCTTGCTTGGAAGGTCTTGGAAAAATAAAGTAGAGGTGGGGAAAAAGTGTCCTCGAGGAGCACTGAGCAGCTGCACTCCATTTAAAAGGATCTGCTATCCTAATGAAACCTGGGATCATAGAATAATTAAAGTTGGATGGGACCTCGGGAGGTCATCTCATAGCACGCCTGCTCGATAATACAGACTGTGGGTAAAGTAAAACTGTTTCACAGGTTTAGTGTGGTTGAGTCATAGAGCTTCCTAATCAGATAGAACAAGCAGGGTCTGCTGTCCTACTCTTCCATGCACACCATTTTTGTGTTGCTTCAAGGTTGTCTGCAAGGTTCAGATCCATCGTTAATGCACACGGTAAAAATATGGATTGCAGACACAAATTGTACACATCTTATGTGCACCGTTTCTAAAAATGAATAGGATAACGATGGTGAACGTCAGTGCTGTTGTGAAAAGCTCCTGAAGTTTTGTATGAGTGCAGGAAGCTGGACGTTTTCTGTCTCATCTGAGAGAGTAAAACCTGAGTGAGAGAGGGAGGGTCAGATTATGCCTTGGCTGGTGTAGTAATACAAGTTCACTGGTGGCTGAGTTGCAGTAGGACACCAGTCTTCCAGCGTGTAATATTGACTTTTAGTCGTGCTTTATAAAGATGTCCTTTCTGATTGCTGCTAACAACATACAGAGACAGGAACATCGGTAAGTTTATCTAAATTCCTCCACAGCTCTCTAGAACCTCTCGGTTGGTGCTGAGGTGTCCAAGGGCTTTGCGTAGACTCACTACTAGCTTTTTTACAGGTGTTGTGTGGACTTACAGGTGTTGTGCACCCGCTCCAGGCACAGCAATGCAAGCGTGCAGCCTGTGCGTGGCGAATGCTGCAGCCAAGGTGGGATGGCTCGTGTAAGCCTGCTGCGCCGTGCTATTCCTGCTTGAATTCAGCCATCCTGATACACGTTGTGACATTGCTTTCCCTTCAGTAGAAGCACTTGAGGTGGTTTTGGGAGAAGTACTGATCTAATTCAGTCTCACTTAGTTGCTTAGTTTGTGTGATGAGATTTTAATCTCTTTTTAAGAAATATTAAGGTTACAAAGCTTGAATAAAAGGTGCATAAGGTGTCTGTGTACCACTTTGAAAGTTTTCCCTCTGGGAGAACGCTTGATGTAGTGCTACCATCTCTTTTTTCTTTTTTTTTTATATCCATAACCTTATTTAAGAAAACGCATCTACAGAATTTACCTGGAGACATCGTTCCTTGTGAAATGTTAATGAAATACTGGCTGTGACCAGCTCTTCATTTCTCCATTCAGGATCACAGCAGTAACTCTCCTTAAAAACTAATGTTTGATTCTTATGACAGCATTCAGGGAGGAAGGATCCTGATTAGGCTGCTCCAGGCTTGCCCTTTTGCTTTCCTCTTTGCTTTACTGACTGAAAGATGATGGAGAAGATAGCTGTGTGTAAGGAGCTCCATGCCTTCATATTCTTTGGAAATAAAGAAAAAAATCAGCCCTTGTGCTAAATGGACCTGCATCAGCAGCTTTCTTAGTTAAATAACCAATAGGCTGTTTCATGTTTTTATTTAGAGCAGGGAATGAAGTAATTCTGGAATCAGGTTAGTAAACACTGTGGTCTGGCAATTAGGAAATTGATTGGGGGCCTAATTCACTATAACATAGTCCATCTTTTGCCAGGGCTGTAAATATCTCCTTATTGCTTAATTCTACAATATCCTTAATAGGAAACCTGGTCACTTGTAAGAAATCAGCCGTACATGTGGCAGGCTCATCTGTTTGTCTTGCTCTCTTTTTTTAATGTTCATTTGCAACAAACGCAACTTGGTACAGATGAAAAAGAGCAAATGGTAATGGGCTTGAAGCTGAGAGCTCTTAGCTTTTAACACTCAAGCCCTTGAAGTGGAGGTTTTGCGGATAAAGAGACTTTACTTATGGGTTAGAGATCCTTTGTTCTGTGCTTGGCTGGTTTTTTTTTGTTTGGCTTGGTTTTCCTATAGCATTAGTAGATGGCAGGTTGCTTGCAAAGTAAAGATACTTAATTCTAGGGTCTTGAGCTCATAAAACATTTTTAAAAATGCAAAGGCAGCACTCACTGGAGGGCCTTTGGCACCCATGACACAGTGTCAGGATTATGGATTACTGCCAGTCGTGCATTTCAGTCTGAAAAATTGAGTTTTAGCTTTCTGAGAACACGCTGATTGGAAGAGCAGTCCATACCACTTAAACTACTTGTACCAGGCACCCTGGGCCTCCTGAATTCACAGTAGCTGTATGCTTCACTTGAGGTTTGCAGCATAACTTTCAAGTGATTTCATAAGAAAAGGAATAAAACTAAATTTTAATCCTTGAAAAAGATACACAAAAAAGATCATATATGTTGCTTATGTACAGTGGATTTCCATCAGGCTTGAAAGTGGGCAGTTTCAAGGCCAAGGCAAAGCTCATTACTGGAGCCAAACAGAATCTCAATCAATTGTAAAACGAACTTTTAAATCCTTGGCTTTTGAAACCTATATTAAGCAACAGGGAAAAAGTACTGATAGTTATGAAAATGCAAGTATGGGCTTTATTGTTTAGGGGCACGATTGACATTTGCAGCATCTTCTTAGACCTTTAGGAGAATTGGTCTTGCCAGGAAAGAAGGGTGGCTTCAAGCTCCCGGTGAAGTTAGCTTTGCCCGAGCCGAGGGAAGGGTCCCTCTTTGCCAAGCAGCAGTAAATGAAATGATGGCTCCGTGTTCCCTTGTTGCCACTCCACTCATCCCGATGGCCCTGTGGGCAGCGTTAAAAAAAGGATATATGCTACAGCCTTAAAGGTTGGCATCAGTGTACTTCATTTGCGGAAGGCACACCCCCTGTCACTTGATGCAAATACACAGGTATGTGTATTTGGAGAGGGGTTAAGTGTGTAAGGTGTTTTTATAACATATTTGATGCTTCTTCCACTCATACTTAACAAAGAGGGAGAACAACACAGGATGTGGACCCCTACAATCCATCTCTGTGCTGACTAAATATAAATATCTATGACAAATTGCACAAGGATGCTTTAATGGCAGTTGTCAGAGACATTTAAAATGGATTAGACCTTTTCAATTTTCCCTCTAATAATAAATATTTAGAGAGACTTTTAAAGCTGCTAGGTACTAATTATAGTACCTAAAAATATGATCATGTTCAGTCATGTAGGAATCAGCACATGACTGTATGCAAAAGTGTGTTCTCTGTCTAGCTTTTGTGACATAGCTTACTACTTTACATTTTCTTTATAAATACAAGAAATAATTTTTTTTTAATGACAGTTGGTGCTCAAGCGGCCTTGCCCTTGAAAGTTGTAAGCAGGCTGAGAATATTAACGCTAAGAGGTAAATGGATAGATTAATAGATGTATGTCTTGATACTTAAATAATGTATGATAAAATTAGATTACCATAAATTTAGTTCCGTTGTAGACATTAATATTGTTCTGAGGCTAGAAATTCAAGTGTGGAAACAGAAGGGTAGTGTTTGCATTAATAAAAATGCAGACCATTGTCCTTAGCTAGTGTTGTTGCTGCTTTCTGCAGATAAGAAATCGCCTTTCTCTTTAAATTCATTTATACTACCAAGGGTTACTTTTGCAGATTGGAAATAAATAGGGTTATATTTCTACAGCTAAAATAAATGTTTCTACTGTTGAAATAAATGACTTATTCCAACAATAGAATGCTGATTATACTATTGATAAAGAGGCTGTCAGTCAAATAATTCTCATTTATGTATTCAAAAAATCTTAACTAATAGTGCAAGGCAAAAAGCTCTAGTGGCTTTATTAAATTCTTGCTTTTCGGGGTAATTTTTCTTTGTAGCTGGAAATCATCTTCTGTTTGCAGCTTGCAGTCATTTCTCTGAGTAAAGTGTTAGAGTACAGTGAGGAAGCTTAGAGTCTTTGGTTTTGTTTGGTTACTCTGTTCTGTTGGTGGCTTGGGTTTTTTTGTTTGTTTGGGTTTTGTTGTTGTTGTTGTTGTCTTTTTGTTTGTTTGTTTGTTGTGGGTTTTTTTCACCAAAGTTAGTCAAGTAGGGGGAATCCAGCTTGTGGGATCTACTTTCAGTCTTTGCGGGTCTGTTTCTTTGGAAGAATTGGATCTTCAGAAGAGAGCTTGGCAGTACCTTTGTGCTCCATGGAGACCTGGCCCACTAACCTTTTTTAGTAATACATCTGCAGACCATCCATCTTGGGTCGCTTGGCTTCCCAGCACTGTTGGGTAGCAGGTACTGCTCTTGCCCCCGTTTTCCTGGCTGAGGGGTTTATCTCCTCTGGCATTAGCCGTGAGAAGTTAGGCATGTAGCCAGTGCTAGTTTTATGAGCTCCGCCTTTAGTTAGCAGGCGGAGGGAGAAATGTCTTGAATGTTGTTTGCCCTCTCCTGGTAGGGAGGTCTAAATGCTTTTTTCGAACGTGTCTTTCTCTGTTGGTAATGGAGACTGATTTAGACTGTGCATTCTAAGCTCAGGTTAAGTGAGATGAGTCTCAGCTAAGACTTGCACAAAGTCACATAGGAAACATCTGATAGAACAGCGTCATACACTGTATTTTTTTGCATATCATGGTCTGATGTCCTAGCTGATGGATCTTCATTTTGCTATTGACCGAGCCAGGGGTATGACCACTGAGCAGCCCTGTCTCTAAATCTTCCCTGAGGGGCAGCATCAAAAAAGTTCAAATTCTCCCTTGTCTTTCCTGCTTTCTTCCTGGAAAGTTCTTTGTGCTCCAGGTTTCTCATGAAGACCCTTGCAAACAGCCTTGCAAGACCTGTGCAAAGTAGTTACGGCATGGGGAGTGGAGTTCCTTTCCAGATACAAGGCCAAGGTTTTGGATGTCGATGGGAATGGGACTGGAGCCTTTCCTGACGCTTCAGCAGAGCACGCTATTAACCTCATGAGAGCTATCACGGCTCCAGAGAGGGCAGTGGGTGAAATTTTAAGGTTGCTTTCTACAGATTTGAATGTTTTTCCCAGCTAGCGTTTGCTGTAAGAAGTGTGAGAAAATGAGAGCAGAGATACATAGAGGAGAAATTTGATGGGGAAAAGGGGGGGAAAGGAGCCCAAGAATTTATTCTGAGTCCACCTGTGTGTGCGTGCATGCATTTATTTCTACTTAAGCATTGACATTCCTCAAAGTACTCTCATTTGATAGCTCTGAGTGCCCTAATGATAATTACATTTACACTAAATGTGGAGCAGCATCAATACTGATACACAAATAATTTAAATCTGCCAGCCAGTTATCTTAACTAATGAAATGGAGATTGCCCCCTGTCTCAGTCAGTAAAGACAGAAGATTGCATCTTCTTTAAGGAAGAGAACATGGAGGGTCAACGTGGTGGCCCTTCCGCTAAAGGTGTCCTTCTAAGAAAAAGGATACGAAGAGGAACAAGCAGGCTTTGCCTGTCTCCAGCCTAAAGAAAGCTGTGCTGACTTGCACCAGCCTTGGGGTCTGGAGCATAGCTGTGTAACTTAGAACAAATGGTTACTGTTAAAAAATGTACGAATTTTGTGGCAGTGATTGAATTTTTCTCTCTGATTTCAGAAGCGTCTCTGATTTCATCCCTTGGCATGGTCATACTCAAAAAGCAAAATTTACTTGCTATTATTTTTGGAAGAAAAATAGGCTTTAACCTTGAGGTGCTGAAACAGCAAATAAGATACTGTGTTCAGGTAAGGATCTGTGACCTGTAACAGGTGTGAGGGGCTGCAGAAGTGACCTGCTTTTACTTCACAGCATAGAGTAGAGGGAACCTTGCTGAGTGCTAATTAATTGTTGCTTTCATGCAAAATAATTCTTACCTTCAAATAGCCTTGAAAAGAGTTCTCCCAGTTTTTTCATCTAGGAAAAGTTGATATTCAATTACAGCTCCATAAAATGGGATCTAACTCCAAGGACTAAGCTCTTTAAAATTATGGATTTTGAATAGTTTTTCTAGTATTTAAGCAAGCCATACTTAATTTAAAAATAATCCTCTCTGTTTTGGTGCATTGTTGTGAAGGGGTTTTTTTGAGGGGCTTTGTTTTTACTATGGAAATACCTCCTTTTTTATTTGGGGGGGGTGTGTGTGTTTGATAATGTTGTATCTGATCTTTCGGGGGCTCTGCACACAGTATTTTTACTGAGATAGTAATATCACCTGACTCTGTGTCATCAGCTTGCATGGACTTGCTCCTCATGCCCATGCTCACAATAGGATGGGAACAGTGCTCAAGCATGAGGAGAAGATGGGGAACCACCTGCCAAGCTGGGCACGAGCAGCTGGATGAGACCAGGCTGGTTCCAGCTAGCCTGCACACAGGGCGTTATTTGAGCAAGCTCATCTGCAGGTGTGAAGGTGCCACAAGCACGTGCTATAGCACAGGTAACACAACTCCACTGGCACCCTGAGTATGGGATGGCCAGCTTGCCTCCAAGTGTGTGCCATAAGTGATTGTGTGGGAATACCTGTGTTTGCATTCATTCATCCCATGGCACGTTGTACTTCATCCTGAGAAATGGAAACAGTTTTGTACCAAAGGAGCCACCCACTGAAAATACATAAATGGGACTTTTTGATATGTAATACTTTAAAATACAGCAGAACACATGGGAGATTTCCAAGGAGTGTAAACACTCCTTGGTGTTTATTATGGTGACAGGTAAAACTGAATGAGTAAAAGCCTCAGTTGGCTCTCTGTTCTGGAAGGTCCTCATTTGTGATTATAGTCATGATGATAAAGCAATTAAATGCCAGTGCACATATATCTTCCATGTCTGTGAGGCTTCTGGCGTAATTACATAATCAAAAATGCCATCAAAGAGCAATAACGTTATTAGTGCATCACTTGGAAGAAATGCACAGCTTGGATGCTAAGTGTACAAAACAACAGAAGTCCAAAACATACTGCAGTGTTTAGGGTAGGACATGCACGACTAGATGGTGCAGTCGAGCTCTCTGCTGATTCCTAACGAATAGCAATTACCTAATCTTGTATGGCACCTTGATACTTAAGTGTTGCATAAATTAGAGTAGAACAGCGTGCAAGTGCGGCTTTTGTGCTGTGTATTTCCAAGATCATTACTTCTAGGACTATCTTTAAAACATTTGTGATTTCATTAGGGTGTGAGCCCTACACAGCTTTGATTCGGTCCTGGATCCTGTGACCAAAAATGTCTCCCTGTACATCATCCAGAGAGACTAGGGGCTATTCAGCTCTGGCCCTGTCGGTACACAGAGAGGATAGAGAATTTCTTTGTTCCTGGACCAATGAAGCATCTTTTACATTAGAGCTTTAAGCTCGGTTCATAGGAAAGCAAATAGGGAGTTTTGAGTTAGGATTTAGTTTCTATTGTCTGTACCGAGTGTGATGAGCGCTAGCATCAGCTGTTCTGGCTGAACCGTAACCGGTTGGAGGTACACTGATTATTTGAGAGTTGTCTAACCTTGAAGCGATGAAGACCTTGCTGCATAGATTTTGCTACTTATCCTATAAACGTGGATGAAGCTAGCGAGTCAAGTGAATGTGAAATAAAGTTGATGGATTCATGGATATTAGGATCAAAAGGGTCAGCTAGATTTTATTTTGTTTTTTTTCTGACTACCTTTGTAGCATATCAAGGAATGTCACCCATTTATTCCTGTATAAAGTCTAACAACTGTATTTAATGCATAAATGTGTTACAATAATGCCTGTGTCTATCACTGATTGAAATATTCAGTTGTATTCTCACGAATATTTTTGAGTGGAACAATTTGTTCTCTTTTTCTTAACCTTCTCCTGGAAAACAGGCACTTTGAAGGAAAGGAAATTGACAGAAAACATATGCTCAAATCAAAAGGAAGTTGTTATTAAAATTAAAGGCACATAGATAAATACAGTGTTTTTCCATATGTAGTTGTCCATTAACAGAATGCTAGCTGAAATCTGTTTGTGTAAAATATTTTGATTTATGAAAGTTTTACTTTTGGGGGAGAAATTAAAATATAACTGTATCGAGCTTAATGGCATCAACCCCAAAAATACAGGGTAAAAAAAAGTTCTGATCTTATTCATTATTTCCATGATTTTTGGGGAAAACTTATTTTCCACAGTAGCTCTCTTTTCCTACCCAGCCTCTGTTCTGGGCTGAACTTGGATCAGTTGCTTTTCATGCACATATTGATTTCTTTGTGCCTTCGGTAGATCTATACAATGTCAGCTCCCTTAAAGAGCATTTTGCCTTTTAAGTATTTGTAACCTATCTGAGAAGAGATGGCAAATAGCAACGTGCTACAGCTTTATGTTTAAATGAATTTGTATTGATTGTAAATAATGTAAAATACTGTTGTAAACAAACACTGACTGATGTCTCCCAGGTATGGAACTAGGAACAGAAATATGTTCTGGGCCTGTTAATGTATGTATGAGATATTCTGAGGCACCAAAGATACTTGCATCTTCAACTAGCCAAATCCTTTTTGCTGTGAATCCTTTTAGCTTAGAAAATCTAAACTCCAAGTTTGGCATAGTCCATTAAAAACCACCAGACACTTAAAGTGATAATCCCTGTGTCCTGGCTAGCATGGCCTCTTTCAGTAAAACCACCTGCAAGATCAAACCTTGCAAAAATGTGAAGGTATATTCCCAGAGTTGCAAAGCCCATTTTATTCCAAATTCTGTGTGGATGTGTATTTCTGGTTTAGGCCTTATACATTCAGGCACTGGCACAATCCTGTCTTGCATCTGCCGAGATGTGCTATGTCATTAATGAATGACATAAAGGCTGCTTTGGTATCATAGAATCATTAAGGTTGGAAAAGTCCTCTAAGATCATCGAGTCCAACCATCAACCCAACACCACCATGCCCACTAAACCATGTCCCTAAGCGCCTCATCTACACATCTTTTAAATACTTCCAGGGATGGTGACTTCAACCACTTCCCTGGGCAGCCTGTTCCAATGTTTAACCACTCTTTCAGTAAAGACATTTTTCCTCATGTCCAATCTAAACCTCCCCTGGCGCAACTTGAGGCCATTTCCTCTCGTCCTTTCGCCAGTTACTTGGGAGAAGAGACCGACCCCACCTCGCTACAGCCTCCTTTCAGGTAGTTGTAGAGAGCGATGAGGTCTCCCCTCAGCCTCCTTTTCTCCAGGCTAAACAACCCCAGCTCCCTCAGCCGCTCCTCATCAGACTTGTTCTCCAGACCCCTCACCAGCCTCGTTGCCCTTCTCTGGACACACTCCAGCACCTCGATGTCCTTCTTGTAGTGAGGGGCCCAAAACCGAACACAGTATTCGAGGTGCGGCCTCACCAGGGCCGAGTACAGGGGCACGATCGCTTCCCTAAATGGTAGCATTGGTCTGTGGTCTAGCTCATCATTTTTGAGTACTTCAGGATTTAGATTAAGGCGGCAGGCCTAGGATTCCTAATTCCATTTAATCATATAGGTAGAAGAGTTCTTGTTTAATAACTTGCATTGTATTCCCTATTTTTAACTTTTGGATAATTAATTTGCTCTGAAGGACAAGCAGTGTTGATGAAAATATTCTAGAGGTAAAGCATTTAAATAACAGCTGAAACTAGTCATGTAATAAATCTACAAAGTATAAAATATGTGTAAAGATCTATCTGAAGGGAAAATGTTCCAAAATTCACCTTTTCTGGTTTGATTCTTGAGACCATGGATCGATCCATGGCCTGGGTCACTGCTTGCTCAGTATCGCCATGCTTTCGTGTGAGAGAAGGGCATGCCAGAATGTAATGGCTGGGAAATGAATCTGAACTGATGCACGGAAGGTCAGGCAGTGACTCCTGGCCTTAAACTCCGAATCACCTCTGGAAACTTAATAGTACCCTGCATGAAGGGGGCAAAACACTTACAAAGGAGGTCAGGCATGCAATTAAACTCAAACATAATAGTTTTGCTTGTAGTCTCTTTGAAGGCAGGATTTAAAAAAATCTGTTATTAAAAAACAACAAACAAACAATTACAGTTGCAGATTTGTTTCATGTTTTGTTTTCATCACTCAGGGAAAGTACCTTTTTAGAAACATTTATTTTAAGAAGAAACAAACTGCCAACTAAGTGAGTGTATGTTTATTTCTTTGTCTGAAATTTTTTCAGACATCTGAGAGTAACACAAATAAAATGACGGCCCAAAAGACTGCAAAGAGTGAGAACAGCCTGCAATTAATCTGGCTCAAAAGCACATATAGCTTGGTTGGGGGGGGAAAGGCAGCACTGAGCTGATTTCGCTTGATTCATCACAGTATTGCCAGCCCTTCTGCTGTGTGCAGAGCCAGCGTTTGGTTTGCCACTGACGACGGAGACTGTGCTGCCCCAAATCCAGCAGTCTGAGTACGCTTATTGTCAGAGGATAGCCATTACGGACCCGTTAGAGACACTTCCAGCCCCGCCTTTGCGAGAGGACAGTGAGCCACGTGTGGGTTGGGAGTAGGGGTGGATTCTCTGGCTTGGGTTTATAACAAGCACAGGGCAAGAAGAAACCAGCTTTATTTAGACAGTGCTTACTCTCACATGTAATGAGCCCTTTAATTAGGTTTTCGCAATGTGACAAAAAAGTCTGAAATTAAAATATTTATAGTTGGTTTTTGATTTGAGTCTTCATCACATACATAAAACAAAATTTGTCATTCTGGCAAGTTGGTAAGTGTTAGCTCATGAATCGAGTGTGACTATTTTGGGACTGGGAAGTTACTCGGATGTAGTGTGGATGTGTCCAAGGAGGGATGCGGCTAAAACGAGGATGGCAAGTTTAGGATGTGGTTTTTCTTAAGACTTTGTTCAGGCCAACAAGTTTAGACACCAGCTTATCCAGCTGCTTTTCCAGAGCTGGTTTAGAGTTGATAGACACAGGTGTCCGTGGGACACCCCCGCCATGATAGTCCGTAGATGACACCTGTGGAAATTAGACTTGTAAGGTTGGCTCAGGTCTTAAGGCAGTGGGGATCACAGGTGCACAAAGGTTTCTTCCGAATTTTTGGGAGTCCCTGCAGTGCTGTCATGATGGGGAAAATGTAGAATTCCTAATTATTTATGATTTGAAGTCTTGCTTGTTTTAACCTGGTGGTGAGAGTCAGCAGAGGGAGAAGGCAAAGAAATCTGCTGTGAACCTAAAGCTGAGCAGCAGCACGCTGGGACCTGTTCCTGGGCCCCTGGACTCCCCTGGCTGTGTGTCCGCCCCGCCCCAGCTCCTGAGGTCTGGCTTGGACAAGTGGCCCCACAGTAAGTACCTAGAAATCCTGGTAAAATGGAAACCTCCGTGAGCTCTGCGATTGAAGAGGAAGGGGAAGAGCTTATTCACAGCTCTTTTCCTCTGGAGTTCTCCCAGACCCATTTTGCATCCTGAAATGGAGCAGACGCAACTGCATGATTTGTTTTAATTTTGATGGAAAAGTTTGCCAGTGTTTCTGCTTTTTAATTTTTTTTAGCATTATTTGTAAACCCTCGCAGAAAGCCTTTCTTTCTTTCCCACAGCAACTCTTTTAAGAGGACTTGTTTGATCTATTGTCTTATCTAAGATTATGGCTAATTACTCTATAAAGAACTTTTTTCTGAGGCCTCCCCCCCCCCCCCCCTTTTTAGTATAGCCTCCCGTGAAATTTCTTCCTCTTTTGATTTTGATCCATCACAACCAAGCTTTCATCAAGACATGTCTCAGAATCTGAAGGGAGCAGTTAATGCAAAACGAAGCCTTTAGATTTTTCTTCTTTCCTTTTTATGCTAAAGCTGAAAGATGAAGCATATAGGAGAGAAAACAGCATTAAATATCCCACTCCAAAAGGAAAGGCACTAAGGATCTGGCCACTGCGGGAGAGGTTTGAGCTGCATGCTTCATTTACTACTTTGTGTAGCCATAACAAAGAATTTACTTTAGTCCCCTTGGTACTCACACAACCTATTGCACTGTAGGCAGAGAGAAAGCAATGAGCCTAGTGTTACAGTACAGCAGCGAACTGGGAATTAAGGTGGTTTAAAGACAAATGTTTCCTTAATAATCTCATAGTATAGACCTAGTTCCTTTCCGTTTTAGGTTTCCTATTTCTGAAAAAGGAGCTTTTGTGCAATGTGCCAATAGCTTTATTTGAATGAAGCATAAAATGGGGCCCACAGCAGAAATTTTACTTAATAATTCAGAAATTTTAAAAAAAAGAAGAAAAAAAGGAAGAAAAAAAAATCCTGTCATAGGAGATCTTTCAGGATTATTTCTTTTAACAAAAAAAGTAGAGGGGGAAGTGTCAGAAACCTGAAGTCAGATTTCACTTAGAATTAGTGAACTAGTTCTGTTAAGGAAAAATATTGCCATGTTGCTTAGTCTAAACTAAATTTTGGATTCGAGATTTTGTAATTTTCATATGTTATTAGCCTCTTGGAAAAGTCTTAAAGATGGAAAGCCCCCAAAGGGGGCTTCCCCCTTTAGGGACTGGCAGGAAACCTGTAAGATTCCAATCTAAAATGAACCTTAATACCTTGGAATATTGAAACGCATGGTGTGGCTCATCATGGCCATTTATGTAGCACTGCATTGTTATGTCACAAAACACAGCGCTATCACTAAAGTAATGGGACTAGATAAAAAGGCTGATTGAAGGCAGAGGTTTCTGTATGCATGCATCCCGTTACACTGACAAGCAGAAAAATACTGAAAAGCACTGGAGCATTTAATTGAGTTTGTGAAAAAAGTCCAGGTACGTATGGCTGGGCTGTGTGTGCAATTTAAGCGTTTGTGCTTGCAAATGAAGTGGGCCCATCTATTCTTCAGGTTGTTTTTATGATTTTTTTTTTTTCATCAGAAATGCCAAATAAACAACTTGCTGCTGTCCCACCCCTGCCCCAAGAACCAAAACAGCTTTTATGTTTTTATATGAGACATCTATTCAGACTTAGAAAATAACAAGCAGAGAAAAATGGGTTCCTCTATATCCCATTGAGAAGAAAGAGTGGTAGAAATAAGGGAAATTTAATTAAAAATAAAAGGTCAAATGGATTCAGCTCTCCTCCTGCCATGTTGCTTGGGCTAAGTCATCTTAGGTAAAGGTGTGCCTTGGGGGAGGGAACTTTTGTTAAATTCGTACACAGATGGGGTCTGTAAATACAGAACATAAAAAGAAATAATTTTAAAGCTCATGTTCATTGTCTAGTCTAGAAATACCCTGCAAAATAAATAAGTTTTATTTTCTTTGCCTTCTGGCAGTTCTTGAGTAGGCAGCGTTGCGTCAAGAGCTTTTCAGCCCAATCTAAGGAGACAAAGCTGGAGTGCCCCTTGTCTCTCTCCCTTATTGACTTCCCAGTAATTTTTCAACCAGCTGGCCAGCTTCACTACCCCATTCCAGATTTTGCTGGCAAGAAGTAGAAGCGTCAAAGATATTAAAGTTCCTTCAAGGATTATAGGTGGGCATAAGAGGAAAAAATCTTCTACGAAAGGGAAAATTCTGTAATGTATCTTACACCTTATTTGACACCAGAGCATCTAGGCAGCAGGCAAAACCTTATAACCGCTTCAACTGCGGGAAACTCTTGTCTAAGCTCACGGTTAACTGCAGAGAAGCCAGGCTTTGTTAGTGCTGGTATTTCCAGATCTACTTGTTTCATTAGCGGTGAGGAAAATATGTTGCTAAGGGATTGCTCAGAATTTCTTACGTTGCTGGGGTGTGATCCCCAGACGTGTGTGTCTTGTTCTCTGATTGCATGAACAAGTGCATTTGTCATTTACTTCTTCAACCAAAATGAAAGCGTTTCCCTGACTCGAGAAAATGTTTTTGTTTTAACGCATGTTAAAAATAATATTTTGGCACTTCATATGTAGGTTCTGCAATGCAAAATATGGGAACGATGAAGTTCAGCGTTTGGTCTTGTCATAGCAATGCTGTGATTTTGCCAGCAGCTGAATCTTCTCTCGGGGCTGCCCTCTGATCCTGTAATGGCGATGCACTTTTTAATTTATATGAAAGTTGTCTCTTAAGTTTTCACGCAATTTGATCACCTAAAGAGATCTTTTTCTGTGAGGGAATATTGAGGTAGACTTTTGGTCTTGCCCAGTCCTTCATTGTGATATTAGCAGTTCATTAGTTGTCACTGTATTTCAGTAAAAAAAATAAAGGTGATGAATGAAATGAACAGAAAAATCAGGCTTGGAGTGTCTTTTGTGGCAGAGAGGTGTCACAGTATTTAAACTGTAAAGGAATTTTTCTGAAATAGAATAATGATTGCTCTCCTCTGACAATCAGTGCATTATTCAGAGGACTCTGTCATGCCCATCAGCCTTATTTCTTCAAATTTTCCAGTTTTCTTACAGATTATTAGGAGAAAGTCCTGTTTACTGAGGTCTCCGGCATTCCCTGAGATCCTGGAGTTAGTCCCAAGAAGAGTTTTGAAAATTGTTGTTTCATTCAAACTGAAAAAAGCCACAAGTTTGAGCATAAGGACTTGCAAGCCTAATTATTTGTTACGCGTGTGTTTATAGAGTAAGACCTAGTGAAAAAAGGATCATGTATCTCAGGGAGTACCTTTATGATAATGGTGGGGGGAGAGGACTTAGCAGATCTTGGGGCCGGATGGCTAGCAAACACAAGCCAGTTGGTGTGTAGAGCTAGCATCTGTCCCTGG
Source organism: Pygoscelis adeliae (assembly GCF_000699105.1). Lineage (NCBI taxonomy): Eukaryota > Metazoa > Chordata > Aves > Sphenisciformes > Spheniscidae > Pygoscelis > Pygoscelis adeliae. The sequence continues at coordinate 7,069,087 of NW_008825076.1, forward strand.
TGCAGAACTTCTCCTGATTAGACATTTTGAAGCACATGTTAGTACTAGTGAGTGGAAAAATCTGCTTCAATTTTGAACTTAACCAAATTAAAGAGAGCGTAAATTTAAAGCTGGCTTCTGAGAAAGGATTGCCTCTTTAATTGTACCCATCTTTGGCAAGTAAAATCTGCATTTGCTTGTTTAGCCTAGTTTCAGAGAGATCCTTTCACTTCTGTATGTGAAAATGAAATTACATCCCAAACAGTTCTCTGGAGCATTGTCTTGTGTTTTCCAAATTAGACACCGAAATCATTTTGCATTGAGTGACTGATGGTTTTTCCTAGCTAGACTGCAATTTAAATCTTCACGTGTTCAGAGTTCATGACACTTTGCAACAAGAAAGTCAAATGTCAATGTTAGAGGTCTAATTTCTTATGTAACTTGAAGAACTAGTTACAAAAATGTTTATGAATTTTAAGACCCATACTTCACGAAGCTTCCCAGAGTAATCTTTGCCTCTGAGAATTTCTCGCTTGTGACCACTGGAGTTTTCTTCCTCTGCTGTAACATCATTATTGACTTGTGGTTTAGCTCCACTAAAAGATAAAAAAAGAGTTGAGCGGCAGTGGCATCGAGGCTGTGGGTCAAATGTGACAATCCATGCCAGTAACTTGCCCGAGCTCAGCAAAGGCGATGCGATTTGCTTACTCTCTTCTTGAAGAAAAACCTAAATATCATTACTTTCCCCAAACGATAACTTGCATCTGACATACAGTTTCTTTTGATTTAATGCTAGAACATGTGGCCAAAGACAATACAGTCTGTGGGCCGTAATAGCGGCAGCTTGGGTATCTTGAAAACTGCTTAATAAAATGATTATGGAAAGGAAAGCCACCGTGTGTACTCCACCTGAATTCTGATGACACCCTGTGGTTTCTGTTTTGACGGTAGTGGTGGCAGCCGGCGCAAACGCTATTCAGCGTGATTGTTAGCTGCAGGAAGCTGGTATTTTCATTTATCTGCATGCCACCAAGTTTCCCACAAACGTTCCACACCTGCGCTCGCTTGTTCCATAACTGAAAATTAGTTAAAGCCAGCTGTTGGGATAAGGAAAGGCACTTTGTCATACTTCTTTTATTTTTGTCCTATTACGGTGGGAGCTTTCTTCAGGGGTCTGAGGCAGCTACTGAGAAGATACGTCAAAACCAAAAGATGTTCAGCATGAATGCTTAGGTGTTCGGGGTGTTTTTCAAGGAAGGGAAAATATATTACCTTTGTGGAGATCGCCGTGTGCTCTGTATTTAAATATAGGTATCTTGATTACCTGTACATTAGCCGGAATAGTTACAACAGTACAGGCACTGCTGACTTGAGGTAAGACTTTCACTTATGTATGTGATTAGGGCACAAAGGATTTCCGTCACCAAAAAAAAAGGGACACATTGTAGGAATTTATGTTGGCCAAAGTGTTTTACAAGAGGTGTTTCACAAAAGTCTGTTCTGGCGGTCACCCAGGAGCTGTGCCAGATGACTGGGTAAGCCAACGCACTTCCAACAAAATTGCTCTTTCCTTTCTTTTGCTCCCTATGTTAATTTGGCTGCTTAGGTCCAAAAAGGTTAACTGTTTAATTTTGACAAATTTAGCTAAAGGGAAGGCTTTTTGTGCTACTTCTATTAGGAGGGGGAATTGCAGATGTGTTTCAAGGTTGCAGGCATGTTTGAGTGCAAAGGGAGTAGGAAGCCCCCTTTTCCCGGGGGGCACTGTGCTTTTCTTCTCACAGCATTTCCATGGGCAAAAAAGCATTTCCACGGGCTTTCCTCAGGGATTTCCTTCCTGAAGTTGCACAGGCCATGTCCTTCCTCCCCCCCCCCCCCCCCCCCTCTTTTTTTTCAAAACCCTTTTAGTTTTATCTAGTTCTAGTGCAGTGGGGCAATAAATCCTCCCATCTCCTGCAGGTGTTGGGATTGCATGGTGATGTGTGTCAGTATTTTGGGTGTAGTGGGCAAAACCACGTGTGGCTCTTCTGGTTACTGTGTATGAAGAGTAGGAAGTGAGTGTGGATCATCACGGTATTCCTGAATTATTTCTGACAACCCCTATTCAGTTTTATCTAGTTCTAGTGCAGTGGGGCAATAAATCCTCCCATCTCCTGCAGGTGTTGGGATTGCATGGTGATGTGTGTCAGTATTTTGGGTGTAGTGGGCAAAACCACGTGTGGCTCTTCTGGTTACTGTGTATGAAGAGTAGGAAGTGAGTGTGGATCATCACGGTATTCCTGAATTATTTCTGACAACCCCTATTCACCTGACTTTTCTCTGAGAAAATCGCTGCTTCACAGGTAGTACAGTTGGTCCACTGAGTCATCAGCATATTTTTTTGATGACCATTATTTTGTTTTGCTCAGTTTTCAAGCGTGCTTGGAGGTTGAAGCAACTAGTATTGAATGGTGAAAACAAGACTACAAATAAGCTCCAGAAATGCTGATTGCATTGATTGTTTTGAACCTTTTAACAAGGATATTTTACCACAAATACAATGAAAGTTTCCTTTTTTACTTCACATCAAGTCCTTTAATTAGAGGACAAAATTTAGTTACTACATGTAACTTACTGTACAGCAAGCTGTGCTGGAGTTAATACTGTATTAAACTAGTAACTGCTTCATTAACCATATTAACGGTCCCATAATTGGAGCATGGAAGTTTAATATCTTTCTTTTAATATCATTGGGTTTCAGCTTTGTTTGTTTACAGCTCTGTTGGCATTGCTGGAAAAAACATGTTGGTGTGTCAGCAGGTATTCTTACTTTATAGTGTGCAGACCTTTTAATTGCCCTCATTGTTAAGGAATTAATTTCTATTGAATTTTGAAACGTGATAGCTGCTGAAGCGTGTAATCAGGTTGGGATGTATTCGGCAAACATGAGTCCACGAACCCTGTTGCGACAGCTGTTGTACCACCTTTGTGTTTTGCCGTGTGTTGCAGAGATATGAACAGAGTGTGAGTATCAAGGAAAAAAGAAAGATGTTTGCCTGGGTCAGCAAGCTTCACTTCTGCATTTGATGAATAATTAGGTGATGTTAATGCTCTTGTGGTAGTTGAGATGACTCTTCCACTGGGAGTTCTGCCTTTGAATGAAGGTAAACACCTATTTATACTGCAGCAGAGTTGAACTCTGTGGTTTTATCTCCCCTAAAATTCCTTTTTGGAATGAAATTTCTAGTGCTGAGCCACATTTTCTAAGATTTTTTTTTTTCCTTCATACGAATTTGTGTATTAAATTTTATTTGGCTTATTGGAGCAAATGCAACATATACTGCTGTGTGTGCTTTAAAAGTAAATCCCCCCCCACCTGCTGTTGGTCAACGACTGCTCTCCAGTTGAGTCACACCGTCAGAGCTGTTGTGTTTTCCATGAAGTTTGGAAATGAGACTGACAGGGTCCCTGGTAGCACCCAAGTCTGGATTCACTTGTTTTCCTTTTCTGACCTCCCATAATGAATGCAGGATGCCGGGATACTTGACCACTCGCTTCAGTTTCCTTGGATGAGAACAGAAGTGTTGGCTCCTCTCTCTCTGGACCTCTTGGTATCCTGAGAGTGCAAGTGCTGCCCTACAGCATCCTCTTGAGTACAAACCCTTCGAACTGGGATGATGGTTCGTAGCACCATGACCATTGTAGCACTGTGACCGGTCAGTGTAATGGCATCCGGTAGAACTGAAAGTCCCCAGAGAAAATTGCTAGTGATTAAAATGTTTGTATGAATCCTTTCTAGGAAATACTTAAGAAGGGATGTAAATGATTGTGTATAAATACCTTATGAATCCGAGAGACTTGGGAGCGTAAGCACGGGGAACTGGAAGGACACATTGATAACTTTTTTCAGGTCACTTCATAGCTGATGAATAGGCGCTGTACGATAAAACCTGCTGGATTTTGAACTTGGTAAAATACCAAGTTTTCTGGGACACTGTAGGGAATATGCGCTTGGTTAATCTTTATTTTATTCCTTCTTTTTTTTTTTTTCTGCATTGAATATGTAGGAGTTCTGGGAGCCAATGTTCAAAGTAATCCATCAGCTTTGCCGTTTGATTTCATGCAGCCAGGCTGCATGAATGTCAGCCGATCCCACTGTCACCATCTCCCGCGTGGCGTCCTGGCCGAGCGCTCTTCTGGGTCACTTTCCCTCTACTTCTGGTACTTGCAGGGAAGCAAGCAGAAGGGATCAGCAATTCACGTGCGCTATTGAGAATGGCTTAGTAGGAAATTCCACTGAAGTACGCTTACTGGGGCTGGGAAGGAAAAAATGTGGCTTTCTCTTGGATTTGACCAAAAGTCCAATCTGTTTTCTCAGTCATTGAGGCAGGATTTGGTCCTCTGGGAAAAACAAAAAGAATTGCTATCAATATGCATTGGTATGAAGGTAAGCTTGTATTTCAAAATACGCTGCAGATGGGCAGTTTCTTTCCAGGCTGTGTTCACAATTACCTCTGTTTATCGTCCCGGGGTGACTCTGCTCTCCAGACTTGCTGGCCGTTTTTCAGCTCCTGCGGAGAGGCTGCACTCGCATCCTGAGGAAGGAGACGTTGCTTGTGGGGGGACAGTTCAGGGTTGAAACTGGAGGGCCAAGGGCTGGATTTCTGTCTGTGCTGCTAATAGTCATGGCCCAGGGCCTGGATGAGAGGTCAGTGACCTACCAGAATGCCAAACACCATAATAAATATCTTGTTTGAGTAACAGGCTGTCGACAGCAAGTGCAGGTTGGTGATCAGTCTCTTAAGCACTCTCCCAAACATTTTATTTTTTTCCAAGCTGAAAGAAGGAATTGATCGCTTTTAGGAGAATAAGTACAGGAGCATGTAAATGACAAAGTAAAATATTGCATCCTTGATAAAACTGCAAAGTAATCCTGAAATCCTCTTTTAATATTCTCCAGTGTGTTCTGCCCTATTTCAAGGAATTGCATTGACGCTGTTAAGATTGTTAATTTCTTTCACCCATTGCTGCTATTCTAACCTCTGTTCTGTCATTTATAAAAGTTTAGTTTAATACTAGAGACAGGAAAATAACCTCCAAAAATGCTTTTACTATCTCTGGAGGAAATAGGGTTTTTATTTTATATATAAACATTGGATAAATGCATGCATTGCCACTGCAAGTACCACCTGTAGTTGAATGGCTGCTGTTTCTGTGGAGAACCAGAAAAGCTCTATTTTCCAATTACAAATGGGAAAATCCACAGGGTGATATTGGATTAATTGACAGGCAGCCATGCATGAGTAATCTTGCACTTCCAAATGTAAATAACAAGTGCTTTGGAACAGTTAGAATAAAGATTTTTATATTTATTGAAATTAATCCAATATTCAGAGCTGCGTCTGTACATAGCAAAGAAATAAGTGATCACTAAACAAAATCCACAGCCTTGTCTATGCTGCACAGAACTTGTGTACCAGCCTTTTTAAAAGATTATTGTTAGAGTAATTGCTTTTCTTTCTGCTTTAGCATATAATGGCTCCGACATCACAGTTTAAAATGGGAAGAAAAATGTGTTTTAAGTGGTTTTACTTAACTAATTACATGGTTAGGCGCATAATTTAAATAAAATGGCTTGATTTGTTAATAAGTTATTTAAATTAATATGGGGGAAAAAAGTGCTGCAGCAGTTCATCTTATACCCCTGCAGTTTAACATGGTATGTTAAATACTCCTGCTGTTTAACATAGAATACCATGTTTAATGTGACAACTGAACTTTTGGAAGTAATACACCACCACCACCACCACAAAAAAAACCCACCCCAAACCAAAAAGAGACATTAAGCCCCTGGTAAGATGTATTTCTCTTCCTCCCAAAAATAAATCAATGGAAGGAGATCACACTATATGTGCGTATTTTTATTTTGTTTACTTTTATGCAAATCAGGCTATGGTAGGTGTATTTGTTGTAAACTCTCGTACAGACTAATTTGATTGTCCTAGAAAGATGTACACTTGAATATTTAACAGAAGCAACAATGCCAGTGAATAGATGACATTAAAAGTATTACTTTTGCATAATTTATGTTCAGTGATGCCGATATCAGGCTTCACTTCATCACCCGCTTACACAGAGAGTGCTAGATGTTTCAAATCTCATTAAGCTATTTATTCATTGTAATGAATGATTTTAATGTACTGTATTAAGGTTATGCCACACCGCACTGTTCAAAAATCCATCCTACTGTACATATTTTAATGTTTGCAGCCAAATTAATACCTTTATTACTGCCTGAATGGTTGAGTGGACACTGTTCATACATTAATCATTGTTGTCTCTGCTTCATCCTACTCCTTTGCTTAAGTTTATAATGCCATATTCCTTGATAGAGATGTAATAATCTAGCCATCTCTGTATGCAAAGCCTAATGTCAGAGGCTGGTGGTAATCATATTACTCAGGCATCCTTAGATCCACAAAACGGGTGGCATTTCCCTGCGTGTTGTCAGAAATACGTCGAATTTTAAAGTAAAAAAATGTGCACACCTTGCAGCCCCTGCTAACTTCTCCAAAATCCTTCATATTGTTTTCTGTGCACAGCAAAGACAGGCAATAATACTCCATTGCACCAACAACAGACAATTTAAATTACAGTTCTTCCACTGCTACGATAAATCTGGTTGGATTTGACCATTAGATGCATTTTAAAAACCATACTAATTGCCAAGTGCCAATATTAGGGTGGCTGATACGGGTTTCATACCTGACTGTTAATATAGCAAAGGGCAGATGTCAGGTGTTATGACTGAACTTGCAAATTATATATGTTCACTTAATGTGGTTTAATAAATAATGTCTTTTCAGTTGATTGTCAGTCTTTTCCCTAGAGTTTTTTCACTCCTGGTTCTTTATCACCTACTCAGTGTTTGAAATTGCAACCATGTAAAAGGTGATTGGAAATTGCTCAGCTGAAGGGGGGAAAAAAAGTTAAAAGCTGTATTTTACTGAAAAATGATTGTGGAAAATTTGATTAAATGGGCTTCAAGTAATGAAAGACTGATTCTGGTCCTAAGACTGTGAATGATTTTGATGGCAAAAGTTTACTACTTAAAGTCCAGCAAAATCAGGAAACAAAAAGCAAAGCATCAGCTTGGGTGGTAGCTAAATTGACTGCCCAAATGTTAATTACTTAAAATCTTGATTTCTCTCACAGTATTTCAAATTAGTATCATTTTGTGATTAGATGCATTAGATGAATTCCTTAATAATTTCAGATAATACCTGTGTATTATAACAATATAAGAATAATGAAGCTTTTTCTTTGAAAGTTGTTTCAAGTCATTGGAAAGCAAAACAAATGCCACTGGAATGCGTACATTGAATGTGTGGCATCATAGTCAAGGGCTGTGCAAGAAGTAAATGCTGCTTTTTTCTGAAGACCAGTAATCTCCAATGGTTACCACTGCCCTTGTGTAAATGCTTCGTACTTTTTTTAACTGTCCATGCCAAGAAACTTCACATCGCTCACCTTTATGTCACGGTAAGGGGGAGTGAGATGGTCCTTAGTTTAAGTCTAACTTTCTAGCGTGATGTTGTACGAGTGTGGGTGCTGCTCAGCGCAGTCAGGTTGAAATCGGTTCCATCTCTGTGGCAGAGCTTCCCATTTTGGTCAAGGAGGACTACAAGTCCCTACAAGTTTCCAGCTGGGAAAGGACAGTGAAATTTTTGTCCTTGTGATTACGTCAGTAAAGTTTGGGGACAGAGAGGTGTAGGTGGGCTGAGATCAGTGTTTGCTAGTATGATGTTACTTATGCATTTAAAAGACCAAATAAAATCAAACCTTTTCTGCCCAGAAATTTCTCCTATTTTATAAGCAGTCTGGTACTAAGAGGCATTAGTGAAGTTCTTGGACTCCTGACAGTTTACAGGATCAGGCTCTTTGGGAGTTTACCCTGGGCAGATGCGTACAGCATTGGCATGCTACTGAGCAAGCTGAAAGAATTCCCAGCGATCCCAAATTTGGGCCAGTTTCTTTCCTGGTTGACAGAATGTCAGTGAGCCAGGGAAGAAATTTAAAGGGGTTATCTTCTCAAGATACTAAGCTCTTCCAAGCTGACAGCTTTGTTGCAGAGGTCAGCTAGGAGGAACAAGAAAGAGGCCCGGTGATCTAAAGATGGACTGACAGATATGATTTCTTTTCCCTTTATTGAATTATAATGTCTGTGGTTGTGTCCCATTACTCCTACGAGACTGGAAGCCTCCATCTGAAATTGGAGGAAATGGATTTTATGTGGTAAAGACAGATTTTCATTCACAACCACTCTTTAAGGTAGCTCAAGTGTAAGCCAGCACGTGGGTTGGGTCTGACCGATGAAATCTAAATTAGTTCAGCATATGGCATAGAAGCAATGTGAATGCAAGCACTGAGTATAACTTTTTTCCCGGTGATGAATCTGCTGAGGAGTCAACCTTGCAGTCCAAAACCAAAAGGGATTTGTTTAGCTCAACTCAGGAGATGCAAAATGCTGAAGGTGTTTTCTGTTTGATTGGGTCTGTGTTTGAAGGGAAATCGCAAGTACAATTTTCCTGTGTAAATTTTCTACATAGTTGCATTGTTGTAGTAATAGTGGGTTGCTTTTTAGTCTCGTTTTCCATCTAATTTGTTTCACTTCGGTCTGTTGCTACATATCCAGTAGAAAGGTCATCTTGCCTTTTGTGCTCTACTGTTGATGGCATTGGCTCCATTTGACAAAGCTGTATCATCAGCTACAACCAGCAGCTTTCCTCATGTAATTAAAGAGAAGAAAATCCTTAGGAAAACTGTGCCAAATGTACACAATTATTTTGGGTAGCATTATGTTCAGCAAAGATAATTGGCAAGTTTGAAAGTGCATCTTTTCAGCTATATGTGAAATGTCTAGTACAGTATGTCTAATACAGTAAATGTATTTAGTGTTTAAACTTTCATATCAACAGCTCTGTCCGCTGAGTAACGGGATCAGAGAAGAGGGAATAGACTGGATCACGGACTGTTGGTTCTATGGCTTTGGAGAAACCACCCAATTTCTATTTTCCAGTTCTAAAATGTCTTCATAAAACTAGGAAGGCAATTCCAGATATCAGACAATAACATACAAATTAACTACTTATATGTGGAACCATTTTTTTTTAACTTTATTTGGTCATACTGCCTAGTGCTCTGAGTGGCAAGGGTGGCAGAACCTGACTAATAACACTGAACATGAGGCTTATCTGGTTGTGTCTGGTGGTAATAATGCATATAGTGACTGTCTGGAGTAGCTGAGCTAAAGGCAGGCTCATTCTATAGAGATGCTTATAAGAGAACAATTCAGTAAAAAGGAATGCTATTAAATACACAGGGTGTTGCTGTTCTTGAAAGACCCTATATAAACATTGGAATTGTCTGGCCATTGGAATAACAAAGAACAGAGAGAGGTTAATTAGAAGAGTTGGTCATGTGGTAAATTCTGAGACCCAACATTATGGATAGGTGAAAAAAAAAAAAAGAAATTGATTTTTTGTGATTTCTTCTTCCCCAAGAACTTATGGCTAACTGCATAAGTGTATGAGATCACAGCCTTTGAGAGCTCTTTGCTCTCCTTATTCAGAGCAAAACCCGTTTTTTCTGTAATGTTAATTATCTGATTTTGTCCAACTGTTAGTCCCAAGGACTGATCCTGATTTCCTTGACACCAGTGATCTAACTGAAAAGTGTGAAGACAAGACTTAAGCCATTTCTGTGATTGTGCTTACTTCATTAAATGATGGAATTCGTGCGTTTCCTTCCCTGAGGACAGGCCCAGCTTGTGCAGCGGTGGTGGCTGCAATTTGAATGCTTTCTCATGCAACTACCCCTGCAAAATGGTGTGGTGAAGGGGGAGAGTTGATGGGTGTGAGGTCCCCTCTGTGGTCCCTCCTAGAGTGGGTAGAAGTTGTGGAGCCCACCTGCAGTTGGGTTGCTGGAAGAGCTGTGGTTGGGACACCTGTAGTGCAGATGGGGAAGCGTAGGAGGTGAAGGCATCTCACACTTGCTCACCCTCATGCTCAGCTTTAAGCAGCATCAAGCTCTTGGCAAAAACCTGTTTTAAAGCCCTTGAGGAGCGCTACTGCTGAAGCCCTTGCATTGGTGATGTTGAGTTTGATCTACCTTTTCTTGCCAAAGCAGGTAGGGATCAGGGAGAACGCTAAGTCAATGTGCTCTCTGATTTAAGAGGTCATCCAGGAGATTGGTTGAATATTCAGCTAGGTTAATGTCAGTAAACTGTCATTTTAAATCTATGTGATTTTAATATCTTAAAAACTAGTTACAGCTGTGTGTTATCTAACAGAAAGGTAAACATCACAAAAGAGCTGTAGAGATGCGAGTCGTACCTTGGCCAGTCTCGGCAGTTTGCAAGGGAAGTGTTTCTGGCGGAGCAGCTCATATGAACAGACAAGAACCAACATCATTTAAAGTGGGAGAAGGTGCAGAGAAGGTTTATTAAAGGGAAAATGGAAAGTATAAGTGCTTTGCTTTGGTACCTGCAGAACACATTAAATCTGACAATAGCAGCTGATGAAGAAGGCCCAGGTGCGGGTGCATGGCCCCACTGGCTTGTTGACAGAGCGCTGCTGGGAATAACAACAGTTTTCAGTGGTGACTGATTAGGCATGGCATTTCTGTCACTCCCTGTAGTGGGCCAGAATGACAACCTCCTGTGTCCCATAAAAATGGTTAAACCTTTTTATCAGACTGAGAAAAAATTTAGGAAGCACTGAAATGAGTTCTCTGTAACCCTGAATGCTTTTAGTGCAAATTATCTGTACGGCTTGAGAGACACCCTACAGAACTTTTTGGATGCAAGGCAGTGTGTTTATGTAGTTAGGTCTCATGCAGATATTTTCTGTAAGAAAAATGCATTCTGGTTTTAAAATTTTTTTTCTTTTTTTTGGTGCCTA
>NW_008825076.1:7080053-7090576 GCF_000699105.1 Pygoscelis adeliae
CTTATACAAGCAAAGCTAAAGCAAGCAGAACATTATTTGGTGCCTATGGAGTTAGATACTTCTCATGAGAAGAATCCTTGCATAACTTACACGGTACATCCTGGCTGCTATTTGAAGCTAATAGGGATGTTTTACTAAGGCATGCTTCTGGGAATTGAAAGAAATATGGCATGAAAGAGGTTAAATCAATATACAGATTTTCAGAAATATATTTCAAAAAGAATTGCAGCGGTTGATGTTCTCCGTTTTTCAGGGAGGTAATGAAAAATAAATGGGTAGACTACTTAGCACTTCATGTCTGATAACTTGGCATATATACAAAACTGTAGTCAATTTTGAAGGCGTTCAAGGAGCGATATATTTATGTATGAAGGCAACATGACGGTGTCCTTGGATGTACTGTTTTAAACAGGGGGTGTTTGTGTGGTAACCTGTGTACATTGAACTCTGTTTCTTTGATATTCTCGTGCCGCTGACCAAAACCTCCTGATGCTTTGATTTTGTTTTTTCTGAGATGCCATCTTGATTCCAGGAGGTGGTGTAGACAGAGAATCATGAGCTGCTCTTGAACAACTGCAGGCAGATACTCTTTATAGTGCTAACTAAAAATGCTTTGAAATTAGAGATAAATGACAGCCTACATTCATAACCTCAGTTTTAGTGCCTCCTGCCTTTTGACTACTTGACATTGTAATTTTTGTGTTCTTCTAATGCATTTCTTCTGGATGCATGCTAACAGGAGTAACACAACTTACAGGTCTTATTTGTGAGTCATATTACTGTGAGAGTGTCTGTGTTTGCATAAATGGTGACAGAAAAGGGATGTTGTTGCGCTTCTTGGTCCCACTGATGACAGTGGTGAATTCCTGTTGACCTCATTGTGACAATGATTTTGCCCATCTGCTGGAGTCTTCAATCATCCAAAGCCATGAAATAATTTAGTGAACTCAGTATACATGTGCCAGGATCTTGCAGAAATGCTGATCCAGTTCAGTTTGATTTTTCATCACATTTGAAATGTGAATTCTAAGTATTTTTGAATGTAATTTCATTTTAGTGTTCCCATAGCTGTAGCATCTATTTGTATATTCTAGCTACATTATTTTATATGCAAAATAAATTAATATGCAATAATTAGCTAGGTCTTCACTTTGAGGTCCATCAGAAATTCTTTAGCTATGTCAATTCAATTCATTAAGTAATTTCCCGAAATCTTAACCTCCATAGTGACTAAAGGAAGCCTTGCTGAGAGCTGGAACATTTTATAGATAGCACTATTTATCCAAAGTTCTATTATTAGCCTAGAAAGAAGGGCTCACCATGTATTTTTATTAAAAATGACAACGTACTTAACATCTTTAATGAAAACTAACCATTGTGATATGAATTTAGAAACCCTGACACCTTATTTTATAGAAATGAAGTCCCCTAGTATATTAGAATTAACATTTTTTAATAACAAAAAGTCATATAGTCTGCTGGAGTAGGGCTAAATTTATCTTATGATTGTACTTGTCATGGCCTTGAGTATTTATTGAGTAGTTTTAAAAGTTCATTAAACTCAAGAGATTAAATATTGCCCCGAGCAGTGCTCCATAAAAGAAAAAATATAGTGCTATTACTTGGTAAAATGTTGTGCTATGTTGTTAATTTAACTCCCCTGAGTTCTCATCTTCTGATTCAAAAGACATTTCCTCATGCTGTTAAATTTGACATTTTCAAAGAATCTCGGACTGTCTCCGCGTTCACCAGAAACTCCCTATTTCACATTACTTTCAGAAAGGCAAAAGGAAGTGAGTGACTTCAACCGACCGTCCTTCTGAAATGTCAAGTGTACCGGGCTCATCCATTTAGCCAACTATCATTTTACTACGTATCTTTGTTTACCCTGAAGCCAGAAGCGTGTTTTCCAGGCATAGGAGCAGAGAATAAACTTAGAATTAATGCTGTTACTGCTATCAAAAATTGAGCTTTCTTTGTCCAAAACTAGCTGTTGTTTTCATTCTACTGAAAGCATTAATAAAAACAATGTTAGAAAAAAATCTCCACGACACTTCCTAACATCATTAAGTGATGTCTACCATTTATTTTGCTTGTAACTTCCCACAGAGCAGTTTCCCACTGAATCTCCATAGGAAGATTAAGCTGGGGCACATTCATTTAATTCATATTTATCATAATCTGTGACCTCAACAACAGCGCTAGATTTTTTTTTTATACGCGATTGATAGAGACATAACTTTTTATGTTCTGACAAAAGATTACCTGTATGTGGGGGAATAGGCGAGAAGAATGCTTCCAAGAAGAAATGTCAAGTTTGCACGGGTTACCCAGCACAAAACCTGAATTGTTCACATTTCTGAGCTGTGCTCTCATTCTTTCAAGTCAACTTAAATGAAATTTTGTTGTGCCATTGTGATTTTTCTTAACAGCATTTCACTGCATCTTGCTTGTTTGCTTGTGAGCTCATGGGCTTTTTGATTCCTTTGCTATTGTATACCTGCTCACTTCAGGCTTTCTGTGTCTAAAGCTTTTTCTTGCTTTTATGCCTTATCACTGCCAAAGCTTGACTGGGGATGAGAGAAAATAATAAGGCGCTTCAGAGGCAGAGAGAGGTTGCATTCTCCAAGTCCTGGTTTGGTTATGTTCCTCTGGTTGTAACTTACCTCATTAAGCATGGCAGATGTTGAATTCATTGCTGATGCATTTGGTGTTGGATAGAGGCAGAAGTTCTGTCTCTGGTGGAGGTTGCCATCTTCGGTAATACAAAATTAATGGGGAACGCTATTTTAAGACTTTGTAAATGGCCAGATAAATCATGTGTTTCAAACTCTTTGATAACCTGCAGGTGGTGATGTGTGTATGGCCTTTCCTTGCCATTTAAAAATGCAAGGTTGTCCTCTGCCATTGGTCTATCTAAGTAAACCAATTGAGGTGAGTTTTCTGCTGCAGTTCCTGTGCATAGAGCTCCCTTCCCTCATTGTGAGATACCATCGGTTGTGTCGGACACAGAGCCTGCGACATTTGCAGGCAAGGTGTAGCACTGCCCGTGCCACGCTCACCTGATGCATGCGAACACTGGCCGAGCTACACATCAGCCAGGAGAGCTCTGCGCAAGCGCCGGGGTAAGCCTGGCTTTCCTTCGAGTGCTCCTGAGATACCTTCCGAAGACTTTGGTCCTGCCTTTACAGCTTTCTCTGAGAATACGTCTTCGAGGCCTTCAGATGGCATTGTGTTTCAGATTCTCAAGCTGAAAATGTGTGGGGCAACTGTGTAAAATGATCTTAAATAACGTAGCTAGTGTTGCATGTGATCCTTTACACTTACAGAGCAATCTAGTAAGAGCATCTTGTGGCAAAATTGATGTGCTCCTCTTTGATGACTTTCAAATAAATTTCAGAGGAGTCATAAACTGAATCATTTCTAAACGATTTAACATCACTTGCAAGAGATCACTCTTAGCAGAAATGTTGTTATACTTTCTGTAACTTATGCAAAATGACTCTTCTTTCTAACATATACCTGCAGATACCTGGCTTTATAGATATTCTAGAAACCTAGCTTGCATCTAAGATTTGCTTATTTACTGGTCTGCATTTTCTGTGCTGGGTGCTTTATATTTTCTGGGCTTTTGAGTTTTCTGTACTACTTTCTCCTTATGCAGGTGGTTGAGGGCTTTCTATAATTATTCTTTTTAAACCCCAAGATCCATGTGTGTAGAAATGAGGTAGATATTTTTCCAATTATGTTTGTTTGTATAACAGTCACGCCTGGGGATGTACCGTTTACACATTACACATGCACACCACTCAGGCTGTGTGTGTAAATCAAGGATTGATTTGAAAATTAAACTTAGTGGCCCTGTAGCAAAATCTAAGTTTACAGTGGCAAAACAATAACAGGGAATTAGAGAGAACCTCTCCTAAAATCAAATCAAGCTCTTGTTTTGCAGCAAGTAATTAGATTGCAGTTTGTTTCACTGCAAAACTCACCATGGCCAGTAAATTAAACTATCACTTGTCTTGCAAAAATAGTTGCCTTTGGACTGTTAGACAGTGGCCTTTCTTTGCCCATATTTTCCCTTTTTGTTACCAAATCAAATAAAGTTTTGCATTAGCATCAGTAGCAGCTGCTGCTGTTAAATTTGTAGGCTCAGATTTGTTACTCGGTTTACTCTGGGCTTCATTATGAAATTTAACCTATTACTGATCTGTCTAATAATGTTATGTATCTTGGGACAACCTGACTGCATCAGAAAAAGTCCGGAATGAGTTGCCTTATACAGGAGTTATACAGTATGCTGGAGTTGTATAGCCAAGCCTGTGGGTCAGACATCGTGCATCTCTTCAATATTATTGCTTCAGTGAAAAAGGATTCCTCTTAATGAGCGACTCTCTCAGGCTGATAAGCTTCTGTAACCATGTTTCAGTGGTAAAGTAAGAACCATAAAATCATGTGAAAACTGAAAATATGTTGGAAATGCAATGACATATTTCTACCACAGGTTTTCTTCTGTACGTTTGCAGTAATATTTCGTATGTGCCTTATTTTGGTTTTGCTGAAGATCCTTGCTGGGAAGTAAACGTGGTTTTTTATACATTTAAGTACAAATCTTCCTGAGATATCTCATCTCATCTCTAAGACAAATGCTAGGTTTGATTCTAGTTTTGCTGATAAATACACTGTGTAGCTGTTTACGCATACGTGCCCGAAGCTTATGGGAGAGAGACCAGGACTTTTGTACATGCCAGTGTGATTTTGGAAGCCGGATTCCTTGTCTTGCGTTTGTAGTGGTGCAGTCAAAAGTTGGGTGCTGAACTCTTCAGGGATGTCAAAGGGAAGGCTGCATACCCGATTTCAGTGTGTGTGAAATCAAGTTCTGGCACTTGGCATGGTGAGACCTTTAGTGCTTGGGTGTGTCAACTTCTCCTCTGTTTTTTGGACAGTTCTGTGGTATTTATTTGCGTCCACAAGTCAGTGATGAGGCGACCGTGGGCCTCCGTTGGGATTTGCATGCAAATCTGTACATCCTTCTTAGCAGACACTGATCAAGCCTATGTGACTGTTTTTTCAGGATTCAGATGAATTTTGTGGCTCACTCCCTTACACAGCCGTTGCAAAAGTTCCCTAAAATCTTCCTCTATTTTTGAGGTAGAAAGGCCATTTGTAGTTGTTGTCTTGTTGTTTCTTAGTTTTGTTCGTAGGGCAGTAAAGCTGCTTCTCGTATCCTTTTGTTGGTCGTGTGGTCATGGATGGCTGTGATAGATGGGACAGAAAGGACAGGAGAGAGTATGGGTGGTTTGGAGAGGGGCGTTGCATTATGGCTGCTGGGAGTTTCTGTTTTCCTGTGCTTCTCTTAATAACAAAAAAAAAAAAAATTAGGTCATAGGCAAAAGACAGACTGTGCTGGACCTTTACCCATGCTGGTTTAGAAACATAATGATTTTAAAGTAAATTTGATGAGAACCTAGTTTATCACGTAATGAGGATTGCTGAAGGAACTTGGTCTCTTCACTCAGCGTGATGATCCAAACCATCGAAGAAGCCACATGGAATTAGATTTACAGCTCTTTCTGTTTGCCAAAACAATGATTGAAATTTTCTTTAGAATCATGAACTTTGCCACTGTGCAGGATGGAAAAAATAACATACGGTTCATCTTTTGCCATTATATCCATTTAATGCCTGAGCAAAATGTATTTAGCAATTAAAGGAGTTACATGGAATATTCCATTTATCAACCAATTGACCTTTTCTTGTTACTAATGCATTTTTTTGAACCTCAAACGTGTTTTTCCGTTGTGGGGAGATGTATCTCCTGTCTGTACAAATAAACACGAGCTTTAGCCTTTAGCAAGATATTTCAAAAGTGAGATGAATACATGTTTAACTTACTAAGTTTTGCAGAAAAATGACAAAACAGAATTGGATGATGTTGTATTGCCTTTATATATGTGTGTGTGTGGGGGATGACTGATGTAGCTCTTCCATGGCCAGCTAATAAAAGCTGCTGTTTGACCATTTGATTTTTGAACTCCTGTGCACCTCGCAGGCCTTAAATGACTCACAGAGAATCTGAGAGACGTGCAAGTAGATGATAATTTGTTGAAAATGAAGTATTTCACAGATACTTGCTGCTGTTGCTGAAGCTTTAACCTCAGCACAGGCTATTTAGAGGCTCATGTAACTTCCCACCAGCGTGTCCAGGCTGTTGTCCTCTCTTATGCTCCCATCTGTAATACCGTGGGACTGTTGGTGCTAGAGGAGTCCTCATCGATATCAACAGGAGCATTAGATGTTGACCATGACCGTGCACATCTTGTAGCCTGTGGATGTGCTGCCAATAATTAGCATTGTATTTTGTAAAACTCTGGATAGTGAATTGCTGTTTTTTCAGATTTTGACTCTGTATGGACTCGAGTGTTGGTCAGCATTTGAGTATGCTGTGCCAGAATCAAGGTCAGTCTTGTTTGACGATCGCTTCTGGTGTGGAGTGCAGTTTCACGTAGCAGCAGCATTTTTGCTTGGAAATGGTTGAGAGAGAATTTATGCTTTGAAGCATGGGGGAACTGAGGCTTTTATCAAGGTAGGAGAGTTGTTTGGTTTCACTGCCAGCTTTTTTATTATGAGCTCGTATTGCAACCACATAGCTTTGTAGAGTGGTCAAAAGATCAGTTCAATTCAATGGTAAATTTTGCTGTGGTAAAATCAAAAGTGTTGAATGGTAATTACGATTTGACGGCATGCTCATTGCAAAATGCCGAGGTGCTTGTTTCAACCCGATCAAAATATAAGATTGGAACCCTATTGAAACAAACTGCTGTTTTATGCTTGTTACTCAATGATTTATAATGTAAAATGAAAACTCTACCACATAACTTTTCAGGTGATAATTTATTTTCATAAATAACTCCTCATAGTTTAGGATGAGTTCTGAAATAACAGTCTACTTACGGGTTAAATATTAAACTTTTCAATCAGTTTTGATGCGTTAAGTAAGCAAATTATTTCTGCTTGCTTTTTTAATTAACCTAGCTCATGTCAGCTCTAGCATTAAGGAGCTGTGGTTACACTCCTGGCAGTTTTAGGTTCGGATAGACAGAGCCCCAGTATTTGAAGTGGAAAGACTGGTTTAAAATTGAATGCAAGACTACAGGTTCAAACTCCTATCATCTTATTTTTTCAGGCTATAATTTGTTTTCCTGTAACATCTTTTTGCTGCAAGTATGTTAACATAGACAAATGTGATTTAATCAGCTCTCTTATTAATGTACTAAATAAGTTACCTTACCAGGAAGTGAATTTTTATATTTGAGTATATGGATAAACTTTTTGGATTATTTTCCCCGCATTGTGCAGTGCTTCTCTTCACTTAAGTAATGCTTACATGATCTCAGCTATTGATTTTGCTCTTTAAGTAAAATCTGAAATTTACAGTAACCTTTAGAAAATACGAAGATCTTCATGCATTGTTTTAATTATTTTCTTGAAATATATAAATGACTGGCAACCATGGTAAATTAAAATGATAGGGATATATACTACTTTCACTTATTATAGACTGTAAAGCTTACGGAATTGTGACAAATACCAAGCTGTTTTAAATTGGTAGCCTGAAAATGAGAAAATATTTGCTGTTTTACTCTTTTGCCTGATTCCATTCATTTGACTCAATTTTCTGTGTAGAAGTAAGAATAAGAGAATTCCATTTTACTTTCACAAGTGAGGTTTCCTTTTTTCCCCCATGTAGGCGATAACATTGCAGTTGCTGAGCATCCTTAACAATGCCGTCTTTTGAAGACTGAGCTAATTTATTTAATTTTCACAGTTAGCACACTCTGTCACAATGGTAGGTTGCTGTCACATTAAACATCAGAAAAATTTTATGCTTCTTAGCATTTCAGAAATGACCAGTGACATTAAAACTGTATAGAGCACCTGGCTTGGAGGTAATTCTTTGAAACTTAATTGTAATTATGATGGTTGCAAAAAAGCTACATGATGAT
Organism: Pygoscelis adeliae; assembly: GCF_000699105.1. Lineage (NCBI taxonomy): Eukaryota > Metazoa > Chordata > Aves > Sphenisciformes > Spheniscidae > Pygoscelis > Pygoscelis adeliae. The sequence continues at coordinate 7,088,060 of NW_008825076.1, forward strand.
TCTTGATGATGATTGCACAGGGAAATGGTAATGCTGTCAGGTGTGGGATGGCTTAAAGGAGAATTTGCTGCTTTATGTTTTTCCTCCAGTTTTGTAGTTTCACTGTTAATTTATTACATCTCTAGTGCCTTATGTGTATATAGTACATTTAAGAGAGAAAACTACAGATGGAGTCAGAGATTGCGATGTTTTAGAAAGTCCATAGTGTGCAATATGTCACGGATGCGTGAGATTTATTGGAGTGGGGAACTTGTGTATTCGGTTTATGCTGAGCTGAAGTCAAAAAGACCCAATTCGGCTCAAGTGAGTCCATAGCTCTCTGCATTGAGAGAGAGAGAGATATGGCTGTGTGTGTATATGGTACTAAGGGGATGGTTACCTTAGGGAAGCACAGGACTGATGATATCTTGGCTTTTATCATCAAATCATCATATTGGAGAGAAGCCTTCGAAGCCCAAATATGTTGACCGAGTGGTTTGGCTGATGAAAACCCTGGCATGAACTGAGTGGAGCAGTATAGAAGCAGTCGTGTTTGGAAATCTGATTGAAAGAAGGGAGTTTTGTGAGGGATTTGGAGGACAGAAATGAGCTCTCGGCACCCAGCATCAAGGATGGTTTTCCCAGAAAAGCTGCCTGCTTTGAGGCTGGGGATGTGCAGCAGGCTTCGGGGGAGCAACGCACCCCGAACCCGCAGCGTGTGGGAGAGGGGTGAGAAGTGAAGAGGGTGCTGTGGGCAGGATGGGGTTTGCAGCACATGGAGTGCCAGGTTGGAGAATCCAAAATCTGATACGAGGAAAGCTCACGTGTAGCCAGAGATGTGGGAAGCAGCATGTGGATGGATGCACAAAGAGATCGGAGGTGTGAGGGGGCTGCTGAAGGCAGGGAGGGATATGCGCCTGAGGAATTGCTCCTTGGCATTGCTTATGGGTAAGATTAAGCACCTGTATAAATGCTTCACACCATCGAGACCCACGCTTTGTTATTTATTTTTTTTTAAAAGGATGGATTCTAGCAACATTATGTAGGAAGAAGCAGCATGAACTGGCAGCACTGTTGCCACTGCACAACTGTTAAACAAATAAGTGTTACAGAAGTAAACCTGTGAGAAATGAAACATCTTTGTACTTTACTGAGCCAATTAAAAAAAAATCAGGGAACCCTTCCTACATGTATTAGAAATCTGTTTTAAAATCTGTTAAGTGGATATTTTCAGTTGAAGGAAGTTATGTGCTGTAATGTTTTCTCATTCGTTTCATCTCAAATATGTGAAACCTGCTGTTTCCTAAATAAGTAAAAGCAGATGGAGCAGCCTCGGTGATAGGTTTTGCTGAACACTTCAGCTCTGTTAGTTCAATTCTCACTTACTTAATGCTATTACATTAGAGATCTACTTGAAGGTCGCGGTGTGGAACGTCTCACAAATATAACATTGACTGGAAAAGTCAGTGAAATATATAAAAATAGCATTTATCTGTTTTATTCTCTTCTGTATCTTTTACTCCGAAGCATTAATTTGGCCAAATCATAACATACTACATCAGAGTTGTGCCAACCTCAAAATAAAAAAACAAACAAACCAACCTCATGAGTTAGTCTCCAGATGTTTGTGAGATTAACAGAGGGAGTTCCCAGTTCTGTTTTAAAGTTCCTTATTTGTTCCTTGGTTTCAAGGACTTCAGATGTACAGTAATTTCATGTTTTCCAGCTTTTGTATTGCACCTCACAAAGGTTTCTCTATATTTGTTTTAAAGAAAGACTTTTCCAGTAACCTCTCATTTCTAGGATTTAGAAGAAAAAAAAAAATGTTGCAGGGCTTTTGATGTCGCTGGTAACAGTGATTCTCGTAACTATAAAGTGAATTCTCTGTGAGTTTGTTTGTTTTTACTGCTTTCAAAGTGAGGGTGGGTAATCAATTATTGGAGCGTCAAGGTTAGCAGTAAATTTTTAGTTGTGCACATTATGATTTGTACAAATTAAGGCTACAGCCTTTTGATTTTCTTTGCCTTTGGAGAGGGATTGCCAATGAAGGTGTTGGAAAGAATATTGTAGAGGAAATGAGAAAGGTAAGGTGGGAAGGTTTCCAAATAGAAATCAGTCTGGAATCATGTTCATCAATCTTTGTAAGCGCATCAAATCCATATATTGTAATCCTGCCTAGACCAAAGTTATCACATTCCCATTGTTTCCAGTAGGTAAGGATTTAATCCCAGAGCGCTGCTAGAGTATTTTGAGCTTTGATGCAAATAGCTGATACTGCCCAATATTCATGATATGGTGAATAAAATGAACATTGCGTAGGATAATGAATTTTCCTTAGTAATATCTTCTCTTTCTTCAGGTACAGCAATTAAATTTATTCCTGAACTTTTGTGTGCTGAGAAAATCTCCTTTGAGTTACATAAATTTCTTCACATTCTTTATTTACTTTATTGAACGTGTGTAGTAAAAATATCAACCCTAAAATTCGTCTTCCTCATGGAATTAGTTCTGCCATCTGGTAGTCGTGAATGAGAGAGA
>NW_008825076.1:7090591-7098229 GCF_000699105.1 Pygoscelis adeliae
CAAACTTTTCAGTCCTGCTGAGAGAACTGTGAAGGCTCCCCCCATCCTCCCTTCTGTGTTTTGTTTAAATCCAATAGTTTCCATGAAAAAAAAAGTAGCAAATGGCCAAGATGGGACCGGGCTTCCATTAGCAGGACCCTGACTTTATCTCCGGATACGTGAGGAGAACAGCAGGAGTGGAGAGCGTGACGCTGTTCTTGGTTGCATTTGTTGTAAGAGCTCCATCTCATTTCTGTACACAATGCCCATGGAACTAATATATTTAAGGATAGTGGAGCAACTTGCATTTTCTTAATGAGACTCATGATAGTCAGCATTGCAGGTCTTTTGGAAATGTTAGTGTAGTAGAAGCTTTCTGTGATGGGTATTGCATTTTCTTGTCTGCCTTAAAGGCTCTCTGGCAGATGGACTACAAGGAAAATAGTTTAAATGGGGACACGGGTTCAAAATAACTAGCCATTTAATTGCTCTCTTTCAAAATCATTGTGTATCCTGAAGGTTTTACCACTAGTTAATGTTGCATTTACAGTTCTTAAGTTGTTCATTATAGAAACACAGTCAAGAGACTTTTCTGAAGGGAGCTGGCTTGAACATTCCCAAGATACTGTAAGCTGCGAGGCACAACTTTTTGTTTGGTTTGAAGCAAGGTACTAAGTGCTTTGTGATGAATTTTAATTGATTCCAGTTGCAGTTAGTTTTCAGCTTGTCATTGTTAAGGAGAGGCTTGTTTGGCATGGGGCAAAATATCTCTGTATTTTTCATTCTGACGTGTAGGATTTTATTCTCTGTTGGTGTAAATCAGCCTAAAGCCATTGACTGCAATGAAACTGTGCCGATTTATGCCACTTGACCTCCTCTTTTTGCTGCTTTACATACAGAACACAAAGGGATTTCTGACTATCGAGTGCCTGCAGAATCAGGCCCTTCAAAACAAATTAGTCACATCTCTGTCCAAGCAGATTGCAATAAAACAAGAAATATGAGTAGTGCTCTTAGAATAATTTTGAACATAAAATTTTTTACTGTGTTTCTTTTCAAAGGAACTAAAATGTGGTCTCTTACAGATAAATATAAATGAGCAGACCAGTGAATTTGGATTAAATCATACCTTTTTAAAGATGCAAATTGAAAATTAAGCCTCAAAACAATAGAATCCTCCTGGGCCTTTCAGGAAGGATTGTATATTGCTCATCAGACTCCGCTGCCAGGTTGCAAATTTTATTTCACAGTGAATTCCATGGGAGAGCTGCTGGAGCTCGCTTTTATGATGAAAAGAGAAAGATCTATTGAAAAAATGTGTAGCTTTTCCCACAATCTGGATCATCTTTTTTAGGAAGGATATTCTTTTATGGGGAAGGAACCGTAATGAGGAGTGTTGGATTTACCATGTTTTGTTTGGGCCTTTGTATTAAAACCAACACCGTTGTGTGGACGTTCATACTGATAAGGGAGAACCTCATCTTCGTCCCCAGTTTGTGCCCACACCTATGGCAGATCTTTTTTTTTTTTTTCCCCTCACGCCATTTTAAAGCCAGCTCCTCTCCATCTTTTGCTTCTCTCCATCCTCACTTTCTTTCTCGTTTTCTTCCAGGGAAGATTTTTCCAAGCTACTTTGTGATGTCTTTTGACCACAGTCATTCAGCTTGGAAGTATCTCCCTAAACAGAAAATATAGAAGGAGAAGAACCTGTTCAGGAGCTATTCCAAGCAAAATATAGTCATAGTAACAGAGATTAAGCAGTTTACCAATTGGTAAGCTCCAAGTGGAAGAAAAGCTAGTTAAAACATACAAATATGGCAATAAAAATTGCCTCTTTACAAAGCTATGGTCTTCTAAGTGAGGAGGAAAATTCTGTAGTCGGGTTCACTCTGGTAGGTACACAGCAGGGCTTTCAGGAGGTATTTTACAGTGGTGTCAGCCTGTTTCTGCCGTTGACTGCTGCTTTTTATGGGATATGAATACTGGGCAAATGTGGGAAAGATGATAACAATGGATTTACAAACATAAATCCTGAGGGTAAGCTGGAAATGTCTCACAAACCTCCAGCTGGCCATTGGGTATGCTTGAAATGAATCTCGGGCTTGGACTTAAATGTTTCCAGTGATTGATCTTTATAGCGTATTGCCATTAAAATAAGATACGTAGAAGCAGTATGTTTTGGGTTTGTGTAGTATAAAAAACCCATCATGGTTAGTACCACAAAGCAGCTGCTGATCACAGAAAGCAGTTTAGCTTCAAGAGAAAAGTATAATTCTGATTATAGAGAAAATACTTCCATTAGTTCCAATGCTATATTCAGAAAATTCTTCTGCTAGTGGATAGCTCCGGTTGATGCAGATAAGGTTTAATATGCAGTTTTACTGGACAACTCTGGAACAAAGTCGATAGTTAATAAGGCAGAGACTTGCTGCTGGCAGGAAGGTATTCAGGACATCTCTAATTCAGCTATTATAAATGTTGTTCATTGGTAGTTGGACAAACTGACCCCCTTACGTGTAGCTTCAGTTTGGGCACTGGTTATAGTAATTCTTGTTGTGCAGCTGCAATATTAATAAGCCCATGAAATACTGTAAGTACAGCAGTAAGCTGGCATATAGAGGAAATAGGAGAGGAAGTGGTTTAAAAATGTGGCTTTGCATATGTTTTCAGTGCACTAGAAATGTATTTTAACTTGGAAATCTGCAAGTGCAATGTTGTTACTAGCTGAGAAGGGGGCTGGACCGTGCATTATAAATCTGCTTTTTCTTCAATAGATGCATGCTTCAGACCATCTTCAAAACATGGTTATCTGTCTTCCCCCCCCCCTGTAAATCAGTTGTTATTTAACTGCCAATCCCAACCTGTCTTTGCATCCGTGCTGTACCTGGGTGGAAGGAAAGCACATTTGTGTGAAACTGTGTGTGTTGCAGCCTTTTCTGTTTGCCCTGGTTGTGAGAGCTAGGTCAGAGGGTTGATTGACTCCTGGGTGCATCCAGTCAATCACAGCAAATTCCCTTGGCATAGCCAGGCTGAGATGGACAGAAGCAGGGTCCAGTCACACTTCAGGTGGATTCATCTCAGCAAGACTGTTTAGCTTTTTAAATGTTTCAAATGTTCAGTTCAATGCTGATAATACACTGCAATTAGAATTTAATTGCAAAGAAATACTAGATAGCATACCCTGACATGCCTCCCCCATAGAAAGTTCAATTCAAATTGTTGGGAAGGTAGAGCACTAAGTAAATGAAATGTGAGTAATAACCTGCAGATTGCCAGAAAAGTGTATGCCTAGGCATTTTAAAAGTAATGGTAATATTTCACCAGCTCCTGAGAAATATATCAAAGATTCATAGATTTTAAGGCCAGAAGGCACTGTTAGATCATCTGTTCTGACAACCTGCATAACAAGCTAAAAACTTTCCCAGTAATTGCATCAAACATACACAAAAATATAAAAGAAAACAATTTTGATTAAACAGCAAGAAATGTGCACGTTGAAGGTATCATTGTTTCTCCAGGCTTCAGTTTGCAGAAGTTTTGTTTGCTTGCATGATGCAAATTGGATCTACTGCCTGGCTCATCCAGCAATACCTGAATTTTGATTCCTTGTTTCATCATTTCCAGCCTTTAGGTGGATTAGATGTTTTTATATACAAAGAAGTTGTTTCACACAGAGGTGATTGAGTCCTGAAGGGGAGAAGCATGAACTGAGCAGCTGGAGCTGTCCGGTATTGCCAAGTCTGGAGACATCCAAACTTTGCCCGTTTCACTGGCATTATTTCTGCTAAGCATCACCAAGTACCCAGAGTTTTTTGGAAACAAGCAAGAAATGATAATTAAACAAAAAAATCCTAAATAAAAAAAAGCCTCATCACTTTTTTAGTATCAGTGGTCTGTTTGTTTTTGGAGCCAATTCCCTTATTTCCTGCAGTTTAGATTCAGTCTGAGCTCTTTGTCTGAATTATACCTTATGCCAACCTTCCCTTTTTTGCCCTTCGCCACACCCTGTGGGATTTTATTTTGTTTGCTATTGAAGTATGCCTTTACACAAACTCTGGGAATGGTATGCATATGGATCACTTACAAATAAATCTGTGTACAGAAAATATAGATTGCCAAGTAGGCAAAATATAAAGATGTCTGTGTACTTATAATTTCTTAGTGTTACTGTGCACCATGCTTACACAGAATTAAGAGCTGTGTATCTTTCCTGCAAAACATGAGTTCAAACAGGAAAACCACCTGCATTAATTTTCGTTTTCAGCTGTCACTGTACACGGATCTTCACTGCCTGTCGGGATTCATATAAATGGTTGATGTTGCATCTGAAGATAACGCGTTGTACTTGGAGGAAATATGCTGTATGAACTTAGATGCTGTTAATATTGGAGTTCAGAGATGCTAAATAACAACATCTGCTTAGCTATTCTCACCTGGCTTTAACCATAGTTAAAAGGTGAGTTTAATACATGATAGCTGTCAGATAGAAGGCATATCAAATTTTAAATTTCACACAGGGCATTTTATAAAGTGCTTTTCATTACCAGTAGTGCTGTGCTGATGGTTATGATGAGTTTGTATCGTGATAAAATCATTCAGTGGTGCATTTGTCAACTGTGTCAGGGTAATGGAAATGACTTGAACATCATCTCTTGCAGTTTATGCTTTGAAGGAGCTGAACTATTCCGTAAACATACTTGAATTTCAAGTAATTCTAATATATCTGAGAAACACAATTTTCTTCTGCAGAACCTTTAGTAGTTAGTCTCTGCAGTTTCACATAGGTGCCGTTCCCATTACTCTACATCATGTTTGGCTGGTGTGGCATGCCGTCTCTTTCTCCCACCCTCCTGCCAACTTTGCTTCCATATGTTTGACATAATTGTTCAGGCAAGATATACTGCAGATGGATTGTAGAAAGCTCACATTAGAATGAAGTGAACAAAGATACTCACTAAAATCACTTACTGATGCGGATGTGGTAAGTGATTTGCTTGAAAATGCTCATCATTTCTTGGTTAAGTAGGTGATCATGGTTAAGTTTTCCTCAGTAGTATTTAATGGTCCATTAAAGACACTCTGACATACGGCTTTTCTGAGAAACTGAAGATGGAAGGATGCTCTTGTTCTTTGTGCTGATTGATATCAACTTGACCAGCATCCACAACTAAAAAAACTTAGAGCAGCAGTTGAGATACGTGCTTCTCACAACCACGTTATTAACCGTGGTGGGGCAAGGGTTATTCACAGATGATACAATCTAAATTTAGTAGAGGCCACTTAAATTCTAACCACAGCTTGTTTACACTCCTGTTCATAAGGAGACTTTCAGGGCTTAATCTTTCTCCTTAATCACCAAACCTCACCTGTGAGAGGACATGTTGTAAACAGTCACTGAAATCTTCTTGCAAGGTTGGACCTACCTCACATTCAAAAGACAAATTCAGGGTGGGGTGGTTCCGAGTGGGTCTGGTTTGGTTTCAGCACTGGTTAGAGGAGTTCACAGTAAGCAACATTTCATGAAGCTTTTTTAAACAAGTATTTAATGCAATGAGTCCCGATTTGCCTCTTTGCAAATGGACTTTATACAGAAATGGCTATTATTATATATGAAATTTGTTGGACTTTCTCCTTTTATTGGTAGCAGCACAGTCTTTAATTCAGATTGGTGTCCTCAGTCTGCACCTGCCTTCTCACATCATTTCACCCATTTTTCTCATTCTCTTCTTTGTAGTTCTGAATGGAAGGACCAGCGAACATCTGCAGATTTAAAAAAAAAAAACAAACAAAAAACAAACCAGGAAAAAAAAAAATCACCAAAAGAACCCACCCAGCCATACTTTAATAGTTGCTTATTTTTGGAATTTTGAAGAGGTTTTTCTTATCCTGATGAGATTTCAATCTGGAGTGACACTTGAGAATCACAGCAAGTGTTGTAACAATGCCACCTAAGAGAAGATGCCAAGAAAGCAGGAAATAGTCATTTTGTTACGAACAGCAGGTGGTTAAGGTAGAGTAGCAAGCGATGCCAAACATGTCTGAGTTTGCAGTAGTACAAGGGTTGGAAAATATCTTGTCATGGGACGGCAAACGTAGAGTCAAAGATGCAGGTAGCAATGATGATAAACATTCAGGGGAGATGCAGCTCTTGCAAAGGCATAGATCACAATCAAAGAGGTAGATAAATCTTCCCTATGTTTATTTAAATTTCCTGCTATACCAGCAGTTTCTCTCCCATTCAGGCACATTACTGACTTTTTTCACTGGTCCTGTGTTACGTGCTAATGTGCAAAGCTTTATTAAGTTTTATTAAAGTATCGAACACCCTCTTCTGCCTTCCTTGCTGGCATCTCTCTGCTTCCTGGCAGTGGGATCGGTTAGGCTGGCAGTGCCGATAGTTTTGGAGCCCTGCGTGTGTGCAGTGCTCTCTCTGTGCATAAATGTGGGCAGCTTGGAGTCGTAAGTCAGATCATCTGAGTGATCGTTCTGTTACTTTGAATGTGCTGCCCGAAGCTGTTGACTCCCTCCTGAAAGGTCTTTGCTGCTCAGGAAGTTAAAACATGTTTTAAAATGGATACAGTGCAGTCCTGGTTGGGAGGGCTGGCACACATGCATATGCTTTGATAATTGATTTAATCAGAAAATTAGGTGTATGTTAAACATCATTAGTTCAGAATATTTTGTATTTTTTTTAAAAAAAGAACCCAAAGCCCATTTTAGGCAGCAATGACAGCTGAGCTTTTCAAAGGTTGGGAATGAATACTGACACAGCCTGAGGCATATCGAAACATGGTGGGATGACTCGCACAACTGGAGTGCTGCAATGGATGACTATAAACTCTTCAGAAGGGATAGGCAAGGAAGGAGAAGGCGGTGGGGTAGCCCTGTGCATTAGGGAGTGTTTTGATTGTCTGGAGCTTAATGATGGTGATGATAGGGTTGAGTGTTTATGGGTGGGGATCAGTGGAAAGGCCAACAAGGCAGATATCGTGGTGGGAGTCTGTTATAGACCACCTCACCAGGATGAAGAGGCAGACAAAATATTCTATAAGCAGCTGGGAGAAGTCTCACAATCGCTAGCCCTTGTTCTCGTGCGGGATTTCAACTTACCACATGTCTGCTGGAAATACAATACAGGAGGATTGTATTTCCTCCTGTCTAGGAGGTTCTTGGAGTGTGTGGAAGATAACTTCCTGGCATAGCTGGTGAGGGAGCCAACTAGGGAAGGCACCCCACTGGACCTGTTTTTTGAGAACAGAGACGGACTTGTGAGTGATGTGATGGTTGGAGGCTGTCTTGGGCATATCGATCACGAAATGATAGAGTTTTCGATTCTTGGAGAAGTAAGGAGGGGGGGGTCAGCAGAACTGCTACCTTGGACTTCCGGAGGGCAGACTTTGGCCTGTGTAGGAGATTGGTTGACAAGAGTCCCTTGGGAGGCAGTCCTGAGGGCAAAGGAGTCCAAGAAGGCTGGACATCCTTCAAGAAGGAGATCTTCAAGGCGCAGGAGCAGGCCGTCCCCATGTGCCGAAAGACGAGCCAGCGGGGAAGACGACTGGCCTGGCTGAACAGAGCGCTTTGGCTGGAACTCAGGAGAAAAAGGAGAGTTTATGACCTTTGGAAGAAGGGGCAGGCAACTCCGGAGGACTACAAGGATGT
>NW_008825076.1:7100061-7107406 GCF_000699105.1 Pygoscelis adeliae
AGGGAAGTGGTGGAGTCACCGTCCCTGGAAGTATTTAAAAGACGTGTAGATGCGGTGCTCAGGGACATGGTTTAGTGGTGGACTTCGCAGTGCTTAGGTTAACGGTTGGACTTGCTGATCTTAAAGGTCTTTTCCAACCTAAATGATTCTATGATTCTGTATTAGAAAAGGTCCATGTTCTTCACGAATAAAGTCATTGGAGAGGCACAGGAACAAGCTATCAGTTACGGCATGCAAGGAACTGTTTGTTCCTGTTAATTTTCAGTGGCTAAATGCTGCTGCTTCATGTTTACTCTGACAGTCCTTTTGTCATGCTGTCTCGCAGAGGTGGAGGGCACACAAACCGTCTATTATTTCAGACCAGTCCTAAGACTTGTCTCTCATATTGCTGTTGCCATCATTTGGCAAAGGGTATAATTCAGGCAGCTCAGATCCCTGCTGTGCGACTGTCTATAAGGGGATGGGTAGAGAAGGAGAACAGTGTGTGCTGTGGCAATGGTGGTTTCTTCTCTTAGTCCCAACATCTCATTAATGGTATCTCAGGGATGGGCTGTGGGAGAAACTGCAAGCGTGTCTTGCAGCTGGCAACACCTGTAGGAGTTTTTGTGCATTTTTCGTTGCTATAGAAAACCCGTGTGAATGACCATATGCATCATGGGAGCTGCAGATGTTGAGTTTGGTGGAGTCCTCCTGAGGGCTCTGAAGCTCAGAGGTGGGTGGAGGTTTTAGTCATGGCCAGTCACGAGTTGGTGGGGATTGTGGCTTCTGCCATATCTCATCTCACTTCTCATGGCTGGCATGAGAAGTGTGAGTAGGTGAAAGCTGTAATTTCTGGGTGGGATTTGTCCTCTGCTTGGGTCCATAGATGCCACTGCGGTTGTGTTTGGCTCTCCCTGGGATTCATTGTTTTTATGTGAAGTTAGATATCTGTGTTTGAGCAAATCACAGACGGTATACTTGAGAGCAGTGACTTTAACATTGCCTTGTTTCCATCTTAGCATCAGGCCCAGCCTTCAGCTTGCATGTTGGAAATTCAGATGCTACAATCATTTTGCCAGTTGCAAAGATGTCAGCCTATCAGGAAGGCAAGAGCTACATTTATAGACTCAAAGTGTTAGCACACTTTGGGAGCAAGTATGAAATCAGAGGATAGCTTTCTGGCAGTGGCAGTTAGAGTAATCTTGTTGGTACTATCTACATATCTCCTTGGATCTGTATGCTAAAGAGACAAAACTGGTGAGGAGAGAACGGAAGTGGCTGCCTTGCAGCTGCGACCAGGTCTGCAGCACCCTGGCCGTAAGGATGCACTGGCTTTGCACAGGGTAGGTAAGGAGCTGCCTCCCCTCGTTTACAAATGAAGCACAGTCATGCAGGAGGTGGAGAAGGGGTGTTACATCTGTGAAATTAAACTGTTTGAAATAACTATACCAGAATGCATGAATTGCTTTAAACGGAGCAATGGGAGAAAGATACAGTTTTGGCATCGTTGCTCTAGTGTGAGGCAAGGTTTTGAGCATTGGAAAACCAGACTTTTCTGCCTATTATCAGTCTGGAATTCCAGGTAGCCTTATAGAGAAAAAACAAACCAAAAAGCCCACTGTGTAAAGATGTAATGCTATGAACAGGCTTCCTACGCAGATGGTGGCTTGCTCTTGGTGTATGCATAGCTTTCATCTCTTCTTAGAGGCAGCTCCAGTTAATGTTGATATAAAACTGCCTGTTAATTGGAGTACATGGAGATAATGGTAGGAATAATCTCTAAGTAAACTCTTAAAAGCCCTGGAAAAAGGGTATTTAAAAAAAAAAAAAAAAATCTCTCCCCAAAACCTGAGTTTGCACTCTGCTTTGAAGATAGACTCATCAGTGTGCAAAGCAGACTTCTGCCTTGAGGCCATTTATAGTGCCGAAGCTTGTGAAGCTAAAACAGTTTGATGTGTAATTGCAGGAGGAAATGGAAAACCTGCTGAGCATGGCAGGATGTAGTGCCTTATCACCCTTTATGTGCATCCAGTGCTTGCTGAAATTGCCAGCGGATCCGCAACATCGACAGAACGGTGACATTTTTCATGGGCCGCCGTGTTCTGAATCAACACTGCAACAGTGCGATTAGAGTAGGTAAAGTAGGGGGAACAATCAAAGAGTTGCATGTGACAGATCAGGTTTTAGTCATTCCCTGCTCCTTATTGCCTGCTGTCTTGTGTGATATGCAAAACAGCTTCTCCAGATGCATTACACCTTCACATTACCTGAAAATTGAATTTTATTTGGTGGCCTGCATATAATTTATAGCACTCTTCCAATGCACTTCAGTTCTCATTTAGCTAAAAGTGTGTTCTTTATTTCCTACTGGCAAGGAAACAGAGAAATAAAACTGAATATTCAGCACCACTTACAGTATATAAGAAACGAGGCTATTGAAGTTTTAAGCTGCTTGGATACGTTATTGACAAGAACTGCCTATTCTGGAGTTAAGCACACGATATATTTGATTCCCAGAGGTATCGTCTCTCCATAGTAATTAATCAGGGAAAATGCACTGACTCTGAATAGCGGTACTTGAAGTTATGGGCCACTATTAGCACTCAAAAAATAAATGGAAATTGAACATACCATATGGAGGAGAAACGGGGGTCCAGGCTAAGAACTTGGGATCAAGCCTTGCGGGGCAGGAAGGAAAAATGTATTTTAATTATTCAAATAGAGTACTACTTCTGCTGAGCATTTTACTATCTGGAAAAATGCACTGTAAATAATTTACTTCTTGTATTGTTTTGTGTGTAGTACCTGCTGTTAGAATCAACTCTTGGGCCAGCACAGGTTGTCCACCCATGTGCTCTAAAATATATAATGCTTGCAGTGCAGTATCCCTATATCAATAAATTACTTACACATGGAAGAACTGGCAGTGAAAATTCATTTGGAATGTAAAATAAATATTTATAACTAAGAGTTAGGGTCTACATTTATTTCTCTTCCACCTTAAAGCGCAATGCAGTGGGCTGTAAAAGATCCTGGGTAGTTTACTCAGTGAACAGAATGTTAATTGTGTATCAGGATCCATGGAAGAGCTGGCCAAAAGGCAAAAGAAGTCATTAGAAACAGAGAAGTAGATAGCAGACTGTGCTAGAGAAGTAGCAAAACTTGTGACTGGCACAAAGGTGAAGCATTGATGAAAAATAAATAGCACTGCATCTCTTTTGCACCCAAAGCACCAACACCTCAACGTCTTTTGGATGGAGGGTACAGATTTCTGGCTTGTGTTGGGGGGTGACGCAGCTTATGTTTATTTATGCAGCCCTCGGAACATCTGAGACAAAGATGCATCAAGTCTCTTGGCATGTCTTTAGGTCGAATTTAAATTGCTCCATGAATAAATATAGCAATATTGCCATTACTGTGTTTTACCACTGAAGTTTGCGGTGGGGATATCCCTTATTTGCAGTGCTGCGTGATCCAAATTTTGACTACGGGAACCTGTGTTTTAGCTGATGCTTTCTCAACTCTTCTGCAGCTACTTCTCTTTTAGTCATATAGGTTCCTTCTTAGAGTTTTCATTTGCTTAAGTTGAATCTGCAGAACCAATGTTTGCTTTTTTACGCAAGTTCTTTGTTTATATACTTTCTGAGCTTGATTTATATAGCAGGTCGTTTGTTGCAACCAAACATTTATTTCAATCATGTCCTTACAGTTTGATCTTTCAAATAAACTCAATTTAGTTTTATTCTTCAAGAAAATTTCATCCTACCTAATAGGCTTTCAAATTTGATGGTTTGAGAAAAAAGAAACAGCTTAAATGCTGTTTCCAGGCAAAACTTGTGCCATGTAGGACAGCTAACAGCAGTGTGAATTTCAAAGTCTTAATTACAGATGTTATCAACTATGAAATTTATGCTGTTTATAGGGAATTTAACTGTAGAAATGTATATTTTAAATGAAAAGAAAATCTGAAAGCACTGAATGGAATTCATTCCCACTCCTCCTTTTCGTTCTTATTTTATTGCGAGGGTTAGTTGTGAAGGTGAGTCTCAAAGTCAGAGGTGATTTCGGAGGGGAGGTGTGTTGGCGATACCTACTTGGAGGTTGGCCTGATCTAAAACTCTATCCTTAAACAGTGCTTTCCATGCTACATGTAGCGTGTTCTGGGCTCACCCTGGATTTCAGTTTCGCTTGTCTTCTGTATCTTTCTGGTCCCTGCCAAGCCTATCCTCCCTTCAGAAAAATGCAACTTGCAGTAAAGACTAATCCTACAGATGTGAGCTGAGAAGCCTACTTGGGGGCTTGAGAGGGGAAAAATTACTGGGCATCCTAGAGAGTTCGTGAACCTTAGTAGAGAGGAATCCTGCTTCCAGTGGGGCATTCAATTAATTTCTCTTTCCTATTAGAGGATGCAGATGAACCAGCTTTCCCTTTATCTCATAGACTCAAAGGCTTTCGATTTTGGCAGCATTTTCCAATGGTATTTATTTAGCAAAACTATTGCTCCAGCGAATACAAGATAATGTTCTTTGCATTCTTAATCTGACCTATTGAGCAGTGCTGCTGGATTGATGTGCTTTTGACTTGTAACTCTTTAAAACTAAAGAAGTCCTATATAAGTGTGCATTGCGGTGCATAACAGAGGCTACACAATTTCTGAAGGACAGTAGGAGTAACTTGAACAACAGCTTTTCCAGAATTCTCATGCATCCTCTGGGATATATAACTTCATAAATAAATCAACAATAAATGGACTGGTAATATAGAGTATATTAATACTGTGTATTAAAAGCGCTCCCAATCAGGTCTCTATGTACCAAGATCTCTGCAAATTCAGGAGTTACGCCTTTCACATCTTGAACTGTACTGGCTAAAAACTTCCTACAAAATGTCTTGGTTATGAGAATTGTACATACAGCAGTAACAGGGTGAGACTTTTATGGATGATATGTTTAATGTCTTTGAGCCGTGAAGCGTGACTGTCTCTCACTTGTAATTATTTTGCTAGTTCTTTACACCACAGTTGTAAACTTAAGTAAACTTTCCTTAGCAAATGAATAACAGTTCTATTTTATCTATGGACTCTCTACTTGGCATTGCTCTAGGATGTTTTACTACAAAAGCCCTTTCTGTTGTACTGATTTCCTAAACCACGGTAGCAGATTTTTTTTCTGTTATCATGAGATCCATTGCAGTTACCATGTATGCTTGAATAACATCAACACAGATTTCATCTTCCGAAGGTAGAGATGATTTTTTCGTTACTTTGCACAAACATAACCATTGCTTTGATGGAATACCAAGAATCAAAAAGATTTTCCCCATATCCAGCTGTGAGTGACTCCTTGCACTTTATCTTTATAGAACACTTTGTAAAAAAAAAAATTACCGGAATAGAAGTTAATGTTAAGAGAAGAAAAACAGCAGCAATACTGTTCTGAACATGCTCAAGTCTTGGTTAGAGTCCTATGAAAAGTTGGTAAATTATTAAAGAATTTCAGTTTTAATTGAAGAGCAAACAACTTCGTTTCCTCATATGCCTATTCCAGGCTCAGATCCTATTCTCTAGTACTTTTAACAAATGCACTTTAGCAGCTTTCAATTTCTTAAACAACAAACTTTGTTCAAATTATGTGCCACATTAGAAGTACTGATTATTTTTTACGTTTATAGTTGCATTTATTGCCTTTTATTTCCTATTTATGTGAAGTAAACAATGGTAGAACATAATCTGTCTATCAGAAATGATGAGAATCTGTATCCCCCTCACTAATGGTATGGAGTTTCCTTTATGTCTGAAAGCAGACAGTCATGCTTTCTCCTAAATTTTAGTTTTATAGGCTATGTTTTGTTCTCATAGAAAGTACATTATAAATCAATAAGATGCATTTTACTGTAAAAGGAAAACATTATATGTGTAGTGTACTCTTTGGAAGACTTTATATTTTATTGAACACTTGGAAAGTTGCAAAGTGGCATGCTTGGAGTAAGAGTAACTTGGCTTTCCGTTGATGCTGTCTTCTGATTACTCTATATCACCTCCTATGCAAAATTTATTGCAGATCTGGGTATCTGTATTTCAATAACATCTTGAGAATGTTTATTGGAGTGAACTACCCTCTGCAGTAAGTGAAGGCAAATACTTGCCTGAGAATTGATCAATATATAGGGAAAACCAGAGAAATAAAATCCGTTACTGCAAAAATATTCTAGGTGAAAACCCATTGAAGTAAGTGGGAGTTTTGCAGTTGAGCTCTCATGAGCTGATGATATTTTTGTTGTTTATGAGCACAACAGAGTCCTCAGATGCTCATGCAATGGCAGTGTATTAGTCTAAGGCCCCTTCCAAGATCTTGCAGCATGACAGACCAGATCTTTAGAAAGAAACCTTGAGGATGCAGGAAGCTACAAGGGAGGGATGTTCCTGGTTTTGAAATTACCTCTTTTTCCTACTTGGAAAATACAAGAGGAAAATAGCAGACAGGTTTCGGAGGAGCCTCAGGCTCCTTGGGAATCTGCCTGTTAGCATCACGGGTGATCAGCAGGTTTGGCCTTGGTCCTGGGTTTAAGGATCCTCTCCAAGGTCGGTGGTGACCCCACCAGGAGTCCTTGTCAGGGAGAACTGCTGACTGGAGGGACACATGTGCAGGCAGTATTTGGTACCATGTGGTATTACTTGCTGCACTCTGAAGGCATGCACCGATTAATGAGTCTCATGCAGGTGTTTCTCTTCTTGCTCATAGATGCACCTCTTCTTCCTCATGGTTAACAGCTCAATCTCTGCCATTTCAGTACAATGTCTAAGGCTACACAAGGTCTGACTGGTTCTTGTTTAGTTGAATAAGAAACAAACAAAAAAAAATTGATTTTGCTATTCTTTCTGGTTTTGAAACATGATGTGCATGGCCTGAAGGAGAAAAGAAATAAATAGTTCAGGCACTAGAAAAAATAAAATGGCTAAACGAAGCCAAAATCCCAAATCATGGGAAAATAATCATGGGTATTCCCCCTTCTTACTGTGCTGTGATGGATTTATTTTAGTCACCAGTAAATCTGTCAAATCAAAAAGTGTTTATTTAAAGGAAATATTTACAGTGGTGTTTTCTTTTAGGAATCTCATAATCTAAAAGGAAAAAAAAAATCCCTTTTAGCTGTGTGGTTGAAGGCAGTTCAGCAACGTTAGAATGTTTTATTTTGTTTCAGCCAGGTGATGCATTGCCTTGCTGTCTGGTGGTTCAATCTTTCTCTGAATGCTTGACCTTTTTCTAATAAACATCTGCTGTATTAAAAACCTGTGTTGTTCTGTTTTCTTTTGCATCATCATGAGGTTGCAAGTGGAGGAGGAGGGGAAGAAGGATTGTCATGGTTT
>NW_008825076.1:7107621-7110568 GCF_000699105.1 Pygoscelis adeliae
AAGACAAACGCCATCGCTCCCAACGTCCCCCCCTTCCCCCTTCTTCCCCCAGCTTTCTATGCCGAGCATGACGCCATGTGGTGTGGAATGTCCCTTGGGTCAGTTGGGGTCAGCTGTCCCGGCTGTGTCCCCTCCCAGCTCCTTGTGCCCCCCAGCCTGCTCGCTGGTGGGGTGGGGTGAGAGGCAGAAAAGGCCTTGACTCTGTGTCAGCACTGCTCAGCAGTAACGAAAACATCCCTGTGTTATCAACACTGTTTCCAGCACAGATCCCAAACATAGCCCCATGAAGAAAATTAACCCTACCCCAGCCAAAACCAGCACAAGGATCCGGAAACGTTTGGAGTCACAACTCTTCCAGTGACACTAATGTCACTGAAATGCAATCAAGCTATCTATCTTCCGTGTTATTTACTCAGTCTTTCTCATGGGGCGGTGTGGTCTATCAGTATATGCCTGCAGATGGGTGCTGATCCTAGTGTGTTGACTTCTGTCTTGTAGTTAGGTGGAAAACACTCTGGCCATGCAGAAATTTTTATTTTGTGATGGGGACTTGGAGTTTCAGATTTAATGCAGGTAATGAAAGTTAGAACGGTAATTATATGTCTCTCTCAACAGAGAGAGGGAAAGACAGAAGCAGTCCATCCCTTCATCTGAAGCATATTCCTGCCTGTGTGGCTCCGAAGCTGCTAGTTTTAGTGGGAGGATGATCCTTTCTTCAGAGGGAGAAGAAGAGACCGCAGAGGAATTCTGCATCGTGTTTGAAGAAGTTCATTAGAAAAGGGACCCTTTTTCCTTTACACCTTGTCCTGGAGCTGTTTGGGGAAAAAGACAGTTCTTTTCATTAAAATATTTTGTTAACCTAGATAAATCAAATTGTGTTCAGGCAGAATCTTACACAAAAGGAAGTCAGCTTTTTATGGAAAACCCAAACTTTCAAGAAGCATCAAAAGCTTCTAAAATGTAGCCTTGTATTTTTATGAAAACATTTGTCTGGATGTAGCTGCAAATTTTTTGCCACTGATGTGCACCTGACTTCAGGGTGAATAAAGGTATGTCCCGATGCCTTCCCCATTACCTCGGAGTCTGTATGTATTCTGGGGTTAGCTTTCTGATGGAAAATAGAGGTCATCAGCAGTGGAAGAGGCTGTGTGTTTGTACAGGCACATAACGCTGCGTCCGTGGGCGGGACGTTGACACACTTAGGGTTTTGCTGGGCAGTTCCACAAAGTAATCACACGTGGAAAGAGAGTTAAATAAACACGATCCAGGCTCGCTGCATTTCTCTCGTTAGCTTTAACTCCGAAGACGCTTCATTACTGGAGTAAATACTTCAAAAGGTTGTAAAGCTCTGTTTGTCTCTGATGCTCTCTTGGAAGCATTGATGCTGTTTTAAGGATCATCAGACATAATCTACTGTTTGGTGCTCAGACTTGCACAACTGTTATTTAACACCGGTTAAGAAATGACAGGCTGTCAGTACTGGTTGTGAAGGAGCTTCAAGGAGCCATTGTTCTTTCAAATTACAACATTTAAACATTTAAATCCAAAGCTAGGACTGCAGGCTCATTTTAATTATTCCTTTTGTCTTTTGGAAATACTTTCCTACTGATGATCACACAGCTGTCACATATACATTACCTTTAGTCAGAATACATGACAGTGCTTTCCTATTAGCTGTCATTATTTTACAAGGAAAACTGAAAACCACTAGAGCAGATGTATTAATTTCAAAAGAAGACACTGCTGGCAAAGTTATTAAAATAAAAATATCTGAAGACTCGAATTAATTTGATTTATAGCGAAGATCTGCCATAATGTCTCTTGGCAGTTGAGGTGACTGGATTTTTTTGGCTGTCTCATGGAGATGCCTCCTGTCCTGTCTGATCCCATTCCATCAGGTTGAAGAACAATATTCGGAGTAGTCAGTGTTGTGTTGGTCGTTCCTCCTTTGTAAATCATTTTTGTCAGCAAGATAAATATATTACTGCTCTACTATATGTAGTAATCTTAAGCAGTCATGAAATCTCAAATATCTCCACTCTTCACCTGACGATCTTGATTCTCTGCCATTAGTTACCAAACTCAATGTTAAATATGAAACAGTAAAGAAATCCTGAAAAAACATCACACGCTTTGGTTAAAAAATGTATGGGCAGTATCAGGCCTTTTTGGTGACCTTTCTGAAGGTGTATCTTAGTGATTTACCAGCATTTTTATATCACTTGAAGCACTCTGCACTTCCAGCGTGGGGTTCATAACTGAGGAATAATTATCAAAATGGTAGGAAAAGAGCACAGTTACTTAACGAAGTTTTATTAGAGAAGAAGGTTGTTGCTTTTTTCCCCTTCTGAAGTCACCAATATTCACCAAAAAACTGAAGCGTGAGTCTAAGTCTCACTTTAAGCATATGTTTGGATGGTTTCATAAACTGGTTTTCTGGGAGAAAAATAAAAAATAGTAGGTGTATGGGGGGAAATGCAGTGTACTTATAAATTTTTTTGCTCTTTTCCTTTTAGTAGCCCTGTCTACCCACCTAGTGGTTTGCCTCCTTTACTTTTCTTCTCCATTTTTGGCTTCTCTGCTCCTCTGCGGTGTAATGACTCCAGTGTAGGGGCGTCCATGTTCTCCTTCCCTGCCTGGTCTCGAGTACGTAGATGTGCGCCGTGCTTTTGCTGTCAGCCGTTTAAGTGGCTTTGCCATCCTCTGTCAATGCCAGTGTGGCTGAGTCCCATGGGCAAATGTATGTGTTTTCTGGCGTAAGTTAAAATAATGGTTCTTAAAATGGGTTGCTTTGAGAAAATTTCTGGTAGAATTGTTTTGGCTTAGTGTTCATTTAGCTCATTTATTGGCTTTTAAGCCACAGCTAAAGAGTTTACTTTTAAGACTTAAAAACCTACCTGTTGCTACACTTAACTGTGGTTCAAAATATTTTGTCTTTCCTGGGTGG
>NW_008825076.1:7110587-7132898 GCF_000699105.1 Pygoscelis adeliae
GCGTTCCCTAGGCGAGGTTTCAGTAGGCAGTCCTGGGTTCTGGTGCAGCAGCAGTGTTGTTTGTTTTTCACGGATATTCTCTTATTTCTTATGAGAGAATACACAAAATAGAAAATCAAGAGTTCTGTGCACAAAGGCAGGATGGAGTTATTTGCCATTTACTGTCCAGCTAGGTACAGTTAATTAGACAGGAAAGAGGCTTATATAATCTCCTGAAATACATAATGTAATTTTATTTTCATTTGTATTTGCTACGTTGGTTTGGAAATAAATATATGCAATATGTTTTCTGAGAGTTCCAGAAGTATTGTAAAAAGGACAAACCAAATTGATTTAATCACAGATAGTGTTAAAGGCTCATTTTTAATGGAATGTGCTGTGATTGCTGCAGCTAACAGAAGATTTTAATTTTTTAAGTTGTTATTCAAAAAGTATATGCATGTCCTGAGAATAAACTACAAAATTAAAAAAAAAAAAAAAATTCAAAATCCATACAAAAAAACCCCAACAACAAACAAGTCATAGGAGGAAAAGATTCTTGTGTGAGAATAGTTTGTATAAGAAGAATGGAGCATATGATAAAATTATTAGGAAACAAACTTTCAGACTGCTATTAGTTTACTTAAAGTTAAGTGCAGGGGAGAGGAGATGATGACTTTTCCTAGAATCCACTGAGTTCAAGTAGAAATATTCTGATCCCTGCTAGTTTGCTTTTTGCTGTGAACGTGACACATGGAGTCATTGTCACTAATGGCTTATTAAGAAGCCCGGAAAAGTTGGGTGTGGGAGTTGTGTGTGCTGATGGATTACTTTATTACAGTGTAGTGTTCGTGGCTTACAATACTGTAGAGTGAATGGCCTTAATGTCAGCAGCACTGGTGTGTGCTGCCGAGCAGCACGCTCCTCGGGAAGCTTCAACACAGGAGCAGATGTGTGCTGAGAAGAGGATAGGATGGATTTAATAAAGGTCATGTTCGATGGCTACAGGTAGATGCCATCAGACTGGAAGAAAAGGAAATAATTAAAGCTTTTAATATCCTATTATACAAGTTTCCACTTCAGCCTCATTATACAGGACAAGCTGCACTTTGACAAGGACCTTTAAATGCTTCCTTTCTTTTCCTCCACGGTATTGAGTTGCAGAACATGAACAGCTCTTTATGTAAAGACTGCTCTGCCCCATATTGTTTGCTTTTAAATTGCTTGGCCGAAGCTTTGTTTTCCCAGACCGGGCAGTGTGAATTGTATTTGTTAAACCCTAATTTCAGGCCTTTTTTTTTTCCCCCCATGTGCAAAGCTCACCCTTGTACCTTAACTTCCTTACCTTGGTGAGGTTCCTAAGGTAAGGAATACTACTTGGACCATGAGAGGCAGCCAGTAAAGGCTCTCTTAGGGCTATGTGCAAGAGAAGGCATGTTTGTGTCATTACAAATGGAGGTGTTGACCCCATTTCTTTGTCTAGCTAAAGCCCCCAACCTTGCCAACATGTACTAGTCAGCTTGCCTGGTTAAGCTGTAGCCTGTGGTGTTAGCTTTGCAAGTTCCCAATTCAGCTCGACTTTGTCGGCTGCAGCAGTGCTCATCGGGGGTCTGCATGCAGCAGTGCGTATGAGAGCATATGCTTTTGAGTTTACAGAAACAAACACAGGAGAGAACGAGCATTGTTTAAGGTAATAATATGAACAGACAACATAACACGGACTGAGATGGTTTTCATGGGGTGCCACAGAGAGAGCAAAGTATGAACAAACTTTAGGGATCCTTTTCTTAAAAATTAACATTGGGTGGTTTGTGGGCATAAAGTCAAAGTGAACCAGAAAAAATGATTGGGGTACAGGCAACACTTAAACATTTTCAGCTAAGTGTCTGAAGTAAAGGTGCAGCATAGGTGGCTAACAGAAACCCATGATCAAATCCCTACTGGAGGCTCTAGCCATTATTCAGCATAGACTGTCAAGGGGGTGATTTAATTTGAGCAGTGCCTGAAACGATGAAGTAGCGATTAATGAACGAGCAAGTGGATACTGTGGATTTGTGGACTGTGTGGTTATTTATGCTAACCCTGATCACGACCTCTTCAAGTAGATTCTGGTTTCTTTTCACGTCTTTGCATACAAATAAAAATATTTAAAGAATAGTGCTCTTAGAGGGATAACATACGTGGCTATGAAGAGCTTCTGATGATGTTTAAATGCCAACATGAACTTGAGGTGCTTTCTGAACTGTAAAAGTCAGTTATTACAAGGGCTCTTCATTGGTAGGATCGTTAGTCTTTTCATATTGCTCAAGAAAAAAATCCAAGAAACTACAGTATAAAATTAAGGAAACACTCTTTTATATTCAAGTGAAGGTTTGGAAATCATTGGTTATTTCTCTGGGCTTGATTTTCGTAACTGCTGAGATGGGAGCATTAACAGGTGTTACAGGGCAGAGCAAGCACAGTGCATTTTCATTTTATGTTCTTACAAAGCATGCGTATCAAAATTGACATCCGCTTCTTACATACAGATGCATTTTTCTGGTGGAAACACTTGCATACAAAAATGAAGACTTCTGTCATAATGCATGTTCTGAATTGTCTAATACACATAAACCTGCAAGTGTTGGATCTTGTCTGGGCAGTGCTGGTGCAAATTTTAATATGGTGATTTTCTTCTGACAGTTGTTTTGTTTTTGTTTTGCTGCTGTGATGCTAGTTCCTGTGTTAGTACATTGACATCTGCGTTGGATGTTCAGGTTCTGTCTTCTGTATGTGGAAATGTCCGTATATCTGCAAATGTCCATCAAATTCCGAGTCCATATTAAGCAAGGAAATGAAGATACGCAAATGAAACTTCGAGTATTAACCATGTCAATTTATAATAAACAACTAAATACCACAAAGAAATCAAGAAATGCAGTCAACTTAGCTAAAAACTAAATTGAGTATATTAAAATATGCAATGCGATTAAAATGTCACTTTAACATGAGAGAATATTAGTGATTTATATCTTATACGTCTAGGGCAAGATTCTGACTTGGGCGGTGATCCAAGAAGCTCACTCGGATACCTAACCTTCCAGTGAAATACATCTCCTGTTTTGCTCTGATAAGGACCCTTTGACGTAAAAGAGGGTGGAATGATACATGGATGTTTTGCTGTTCTCTTATTATGTACTGGTGCAATTCCTGGATGCCACTGTAATGCATCAGGTTCATACAACCTGCTTACAGGCAGATGCAAATGAGGAAGAAGCTTCCTTAATGTAGCTGAGCTAAAGCATCTCACTTCTGAATTATAATCCCTCTGGTATTCTACTGTTGAAGACTTCTCCTCTGGCTGCCAATTTTGCTGAATTGTGCAATGGCTTTGTGATGTACACAAGCGCTCGCTAGGGACTAAGGTAGATCTTTTGACCTAAGGCAAATAGAATTTAATCTCTGGCCCTTGGAGGTTTCTTTTATAGTTAGAGTGGCTTCTGCGTTATATCAGCGTGCCTACTGATTGCTGGAAAATGGGCTTACCTTATTAATGTGTGCCGAGTGACTTGTGTGTAGTACATCTGAAAATACCCAGGGGTGTTTTTTTCTTACGTATAAAGTTGATCTTTTACCGCCTGAAAAAAGTCCTTAGCTGTGCATAATCTTGTCCTTACAAAATTTCTTGACATTTATTATGGCAGCTACTCTTGCAACTGTTGACGAAGTCCTGACCAAGTAAGGACTTAGGTAGATGTTCAGCTTTATGCACTGACAGTGATCGCATTAACTTGAACAGGTAAAATAACAGTATAAAAAGTTAGTACTGGTGCTAGTTTTGCAGTCGTTTGATGCTTGCATTTGTACTTCCCTACTCATCCCCCAAGTAGTCTGGGGCTGTAAATCCAATTGCTTTTGCTGCAAATTTTAGTGACTGGGTCCACAGGAGAGAGATAACGTACTTGAAAATATGTTCCTTTTTAATTGGGATGTAAGACTAGGAACTTTTTTATGTGCATCTATAATTTTGTAGAAGCTCCAAGCTTAGGGCAGTTAAACTTGTAATATACAGTAAGAATTGTTGTCTTTATGCACATGTATCGAGCTGAAATCTGATTACCAAAATATGAAACAAATTGCTTCAATTGCCAATAAAATGACTGGGAACACATTGTATGACTAATCGTTTTGTTTTAATGCAGGATGCCCTCCTTCAAATTGTGTACGGGGTCACTTCTCATCTCAGTTATCCCACTGCAGGCCCCGAAGAGGAAAATGCCCTAAATAAATTTCCTGAAGGCAGAGTTTATATGCTGGTAACCGGATGAATTCTGCACTAAACAATTAGTCATTGCCACCATTAACTTCTCTGTCTTCAGCTGAGCCTTTCTCACATCTTTCCAGAGGTTAACAGCATCTCCAGATCGTTTCTTTTGTCCCCAACAAGGTGTAAGCCACGGGGAGCTGTCTCCATGGGAAACAGGGCACTTTTATTCAAATAATCACACAGCGTTACACTACATGAAAGCCGGGGCTTATGTAAGGCTGGGATTTCTTTGGTAATGACTGCTACATAATAGAGCCACCTGGTGATTTGTGTGTTGCATTGCTCTGCAGGAAACTTGAGTTCAGGAGCTACTTTAGGGCTCTGTCTGACAGGGAACACACTGGGCAGGTATGTTCAGCTCATTTGCTTCGTCTCTGAGTGAGGTCATGCTGACCAAGCAGCGCTTTGAATTTTCCTTACCTCCTGGCAGATGTAGCAGCAGTGAGGAAGAGTCATTGCACAAGAAACTGTTCACAGTACGTGGATACTGAAAGCTGGAAAATTATGGAAATGAACAGCCAGTGCAATAGCGAGACGTGTATTTTCCATGTATTTTACTTAGGAGGAAGGTTATTGCATCTAATACTGTTTATTAAACTGCTCTATAGTTTCTGTTAGTAATGAACACTGCTGCCTATGAATAAATGCATTCAAATTGTATCATCTTTTTTTCACTAGAGGCTGTATTTTGATAACTGTTGATCTGCATACGTTTCTTTCCAGAGTTCATAGCTCTAAATACGAGTTTTAATTACTCTGCTTATCTTATCAATCGGATGCTCACTCTTCATGTAGAAAAACCCATGATCGCCATGCCTTATGCCGAGAACACACTACAGAGCGAAGCAGACAAAGAACTACATCAGAGGAACATTATCAATTTATACCAGCTGAGAATCAGACTCGGAAAGCAAACCTGAAAAGTCAGTGGCTTTTTTTGTATTGTGAACATGCTCTTAGGACCAAACTAGCTTTGATTTGTTAAAAAAAGAAAACCACCCTTCTGCCATTACAGCTGGTCAAATTATGCCAAATAGGCGAAGTTGTGTAAAACATTGTAATACTTTTGCACCCTTTTTGATAAGTGAATCTCCTTTTTTTCTGCCTCTCTCCTGCTTGGTCCCTTGAAGATCTGCTGATTGACAGGGAAAGTCTCTTTGGGACGATGGGACTATGTCTCTTCAGGAGTTTGGGGACAGGGTACCAAAGTGTTTGCCTCCTATAAGGGGATGAGCCAGGTTTAGGTCCTGTACCTATTGTCAGCCTGGACAAATAGCCTAGTCTCACGATCATCTTGTAAATGGAAGATAACTTCTCTTTCTACAAGAATGTGTCTAGGAGAAAAATGTGAAGTATTTGTAAGCATTCAGCTAGTATCGTCATGGGACCCGCGGACACTCTTAGGAGAAACACCTGTGGCAGTTCCCAAAGTTGTGCTTTCTGATCTCTGTGGCAACAACCCCTAAAGGAGCGAAACTGTCAGGATTTACCCAACTTGCAGGAACTTTTCAATAATTAAAAAAAAAAAAAAAGAAAAAAAGAAAAAGAAGTCTCTTCCAGCATTCTTTTATGTCGTAACCAGAGGATAAAATAGAGCATGCAAAATTCACCACAGCTGAATTAACAGGAGAGGAGGTTGTTATATTTAAGCTATGCATTTTTCTGTAATTAAATGGGTTTCGTAGAGACAATGTTCCTTCTCGAGGAGAAAATCTCTTAATTGGCAGTTATGCGGGGTTAATGAACTACTTAGAGTACAGAGGGAAAAAAAGTGGGGGGAAAAAAGCCCAAACCCATATTGAGTGTCAGAACTCAGCAAATTCATTATCAGAGAGAGCTTTAACCAAAAACTGATGAGATCGGACTGGCTCTGAGAGAAGGCACTTTCCGACAGGAACCCTCGGAGAGAGTGGGGATGCTGCGGATGAGAACAGTTGACTATGAAATGAACGCTCGGGGGAGAGCCAGTCATATTAAGGAGGCCATAAGTACCAAAATCCTAAATAAATAAAAGGCAGGGGGTGTGTATCTGGAAGGAGATGGTAGATCTGATTATTTTCTTTTTTAAAGTGCTACTGTGGGGAAATTGGAACAATCTCAGTTTGTGTTATTTCTGCATTTGTGAGGTTGTTCACTTAACCTGTGCGGTGACCTGGAATAGTCAATGCCACCAAGACAGAAAGAGTAACTGAGAGACTTGCGATTTCAGGGAGGAATTTTATTGAACAGCAGCAGGTTTACTTTACACTTCAGTAGTAAGTGATAAGAGAGGAATTATTCAACATGCTTTCTTATTCTGGCCCTGGGAGGTGGTGTAAATTTTGAGGGTACAGGACATAGTGCCTCATATCATGAAAGTGGAACCTATTTTAAAATTAAGATGACAAGTGCCATGTTTCATAGACGTTGTTTAAGTTTCTCTAACGTTCCTCTGAACGTAAAGTTTTTGAGTCATGGTAATGCCTTTTGACAAGACATTTGGACAAGAGCACAATGCTGAAGTGATTAAGAGACGAAATCTGAAATTTACTTAGAAATTTCAGAGGGCAATGGTTTTCGCAGTATACATAAACACTAGTTATGATGTGTCAGTCTGTATTAGACCCTGCTTTTCCTGTCTTTCCATGGGCAGATGTTGCTTTTTTCACTTTAGAGGTTTGTTCAGGATTTTGGTGTGCCTTTCTGGCACCCTCAGGCTTCCCATCAACCTGACCAAAAAGGCATGTCATATAGGATTTACCTTTTCCTGTTAGATTAGATACTTCTGGGTGGCCAGCTGGAAGCTTTTTTTTTTCCACCTCCTTTTTTTGGGGGGGGGTGTGTGCTGGGTGGGCATGAGGAGGGGCCCGGAAGCGGAATAGATTTGATTATTGGAATTTGACTTCATAGCTGATAAGCACCAAGGAAACAAACAGAACAGACTGTTATAACAAGATAATCCCTTTGACAATTAGAATAAAAAGGCTGATTTGGAAAAACGTACACACCCAAAAGTGCCATTTATGCACTGGGTATTTCTCCATGTGACATTCTGTGTCCATATAACTGATAGTAGTTAGTGCTATGTGTAGCTCCGTGCGTGCAGGAGATAGTTCGGATCAAATCTTAAAATTCAAACCAGCTTTCTGCAATTCAATATTGTATTCATACATACAGTGCTTTTGATTTTTCACTCAGAGGTGAAGTCTGATGAAAACCTTTTTTTGTTAAAGAACAGCGACATGGTTAATAGACCTTCAGTAATATCACTGTGGTTTAGCCAATTTACTTGTTAAAGGGAGGAAATCAGGTAATCTCTTTTTGGCAAATCTGCTCTAGATTGTGTCCTGACGTTACTGGTGAAGTGTGTGAGCGTAGACACCTTAGATTGTTTTAATGAACTCTTGGCTCAATACCTCCTTGGTTTATCAGGCTCCAGTCTGCCTTCTGCATGCGTATGTGACTTCTGTAGGAGCTATGTGATCGGTTATACCAAATGTGTACCCTCTGATCTTCGGGAGTCGTTAGCCTAGTGTTTGAACATGTTTGAGCAGCCTTAATATATGTCAGTATTTTCTAAAAATGTGTTTTCAGATTTTTAGAGAAAACTTTAAAGGTTGATGTTTTCATCTTTTGGATATTAAGTAGGTTGCACATTTTTTATTAATACAGTGTTCTCATACCAGTGCTAGTAAGACATTTTATCTGGCATTGCCAGGTGTATCTTTCCTATGTAGAGAATCCCATGAATGCTGTCTTGCCTGGACATCTCCGCCTTTGGATACAAACTGGGGATTGTATGTGTTAAACACGCATCTTCTCTATCCATCTTTCCAGTTTCTGAAAGGCTAAAGACACATGTACTTTGTTAACCCCAAAATGCATAATGTTTTGAATACATATAAATAGATACATATGTTCAGTGTAGAAGTGAACAATTCTATAAGACACAGAATAGATGTATTTTTTTGAATGTGTCAGGGTTTGGGTACAGTTTTTTGGAGCTGAGGGAATCAAATTTGAACCTTATAGAGCAAAACGGAACAACATAATCACATGCTGTGATTCAGTGCCTATCAGTTCATAATTACCTCTGAGAAACCACTCTTAGTATGAATTAAAACATTTTAAAAGTATTGTTTATTATATTTAGTTCTCTGTAGTGCATAACGCTGTCAAAGGTTAATTGGTTTATGTAATGCTAGAAACTACAGTCCTTGATAGACCTACTAGTCTGAGTTAGCACAAGAGCTGCAAGATGTTCATACCAGCTTTGCTGAGGATCTAGTAGCTAATTTGAATGCCTCAACCATCAAAAGAAGTAAGGAATAACTGCGTTTAATTAGGAATCTCTTTAGAGCAGAACTGGACAATGGAACCAAACTAGGTCGGGTAGTTTCATGACACAGATTTTCATCCCGTGGGAACAAAGTTGTTACCAAAGTAGTTTTGCTAAGAACAAAGTTCCCAACTTCAGAAACTTGGGAACACAGCAGAAAAGAATGATATTTTCATCCAGGTCATGCATTTTTACATTTTCCCTATTTAATAAGCTAAAGCCTGGAGATGTAGAATTTGGTGCATGTATTAGGCAAGTCTTTGGAGTTACTGTAGGTCTTCAAAACACGAGGGGTTTGGTTTCGGTGGTTTTTTTCTTTAACACTCCTTTACATCTAAAGGTTATGCTTCCAAATCCCCAGTGAAAGCCAAGAGAAACTTTGATCATAGACACTGAACGTTGGCAGGAGTGTTTGCTGAGGGAGCAGAGTGGGCGTTCTCTTGCGGATCATGGAAGTGAATGCCCAAGAAAAATATTCAGGGGACGGGCTTTTTTCTGTCCTGTTTAAATGGGAAAACCCAGCATACTAGCCTCCAAATTTTAATATCTTTAGATAAAAGTTAATAATATATATGTATGGAATACACTGGGGTACTCTCCTATCCGCTTATCTGATACAACTGAGATCAGAGTACCGGCAGGTACCTCTGCTGGTTTGAGGACCCTTCTAAATTAGGACAGTAATTCTCCTTTTTCTTCAAGAAGAGTTTTCAGCTGCTCATTGCTAGCTGCACTGCTTTAAGTTAAGGCAATGGTTTTGACCTGTTTACTTTCAGCATAATGCTTAAACCTTACAGTATAACGCAACTTTAAGCTGCTGCAATAGCTGTTTGACTTGCTCTGAATTTAAGACCTGATTAATGGCTATTCTGGCCGATTTCAAATGGGATTTCTGAGCTAGGTGACAGTTGTCACTTTGGTGACAGTTCAGGGGAATTTCATAGATTCACATGAAACTTAACAAATGGATGTGATAACCCCACTGTCGGAGGCTGCGTGAGCCATTAGTGAGCACGTATTGGGTAGTCCATTCATTACTGTATAAACACTTTAAAATAATATTGGTAGGAAGGTAGCTGGATAAAGTCAAACATTGTTGGATCCTGTTGTAATAGGCAAAACACGCAGCTGTCAGAGTTGGGATTTGGAGAAAGGAAGCTTTGATCATAAGCAGTACAGGATCAAGATCATCAGCTGTCGTTGCGAGCATCTTGCAGTAGGTACTGGTCCTGACTACTCTAGAAAAGGTGGAAATCGGGACAAAAATGCTGCTTGCGTGGAGCAACATCTCCTCATGACTGTGCATATTTGAAGTGATGGACACAGCTGTTTTCTACTTCCAGCTGCATAATTTTACAGCCATTTGCGTGTTACTTAACATTGCAGAACTTTATGGAGCAGTGAAACCGGTAGTGAACAGGTACTGAACAGCACCTGACACGCAAAGGGTCCGGTCTGTAGATACGTTAAAAAACAGGAATCTGAATTTTCCCTTCAACTTGTCAGTAACTTGTTGGAAGAGTGGCCAAAGCTAGTAAGGTACTTCATGGATGTGTGCTGTGTAGGGGATTTCCTATTGTTGCTATTTTAGGTTTTGTCATGAATGTGATGTCAGTTAATCCTAGCTATATATAGCCTTGGGAAAATCACTTTATAAACTGTCTCTGAGTTTCCCCGATTTTTGTAATGTGGGAAATACATTCTTTCTTTCACGGAAATACTGTGAAATAACGGGTTTTTTTTATACAGCAGTTAAAAAGGTATAAAACGCTTCCATGTTATTTTGCCGTGATTTATTCTGTGAGAACAGAAGAATGCAATATGAGTAATGAATCAGGGATTGTATTGACCAGGCTGTCGCTGTGATGACCTATTAAAATCTAGGATGTTTTATCATTCTCTTAAACTGGATTCAAAATCTACACGTAGCTAAAGATACAGTTATTAAATATTGTGCTAGTATATATTCACTCATATACGTGAACAGCAGATGTGTGGGAGGTCACAGAACCGTGGAGCAGTTGAGGCTGGAAGTCACCTGTGGAGGTCACGTAGTCCAATCCCTGTACTCGGACAGGGTCACCTAGACCAGGTTTCTCAGGACTGTGGCCAGTTGGGTTTTGAATATATCCAAGGATGGAGACTACACAACGTCTCTGGGTGACCTGTTCCAGTGTTTGACCACTCTTATCGGGGGGTGAAGTAGTTTTTTTCTTATGTTTAAATGGAATTTCCTGTATTTCAGTTTGTGCCCATCGCCTCGTGCCCGTGGGCAGGGACCATGATGGTGGAGCTCAGGATCCTGAGAATCCTCAGGAGTACTGAGGATGGCACTTGCATCTTTTCAGCTGTATTTTGCTGGTTGCACTTCTTTAATCCATTATTTCCTCCCCTCCAGACAGTTCTAGTCATAGACTAGTTACATTTGATGGCCTAGGCTGTCAATATTAAGTATCAAGACACTAGTAATAGTAACTTTTTCACTAAGCTCTGCATTTCTTGGAGAAGATTTTCTATTGTGGCAGAAGTGCTGGGCATGGAAAATCCTGCTTCGGTAAGTCAGAATGAAGTTACTGTGGAGTAAATCTCATTTAATGCCTTGAAACGTAAAAGCACATTCCTATTTTGATACACATGGACAATAAATCAGGCCTCATGAAGCCGTTATCTGTCTAAGAATAGCAAAGTATAAAGAGAAACAAAATGAATTCATACTGCATATAGATTTAAGTGTTAGCCCTTTCTGATATCCAGGATCTTTTTTCCTTTACAGTGTAATGACTTCTCACAATTTCACAATAATCAGTTATTATTCTGGAAGGCCAGCAATACTACTTACAGCTCAGGAAGTACTGATTTGTTATGTTTGTTTCCCTTTCATATGCTTGCTTTACCTTTTGATCCAGAAAATTTGGGGCAAGAACACTGTCTCCTTGGGTATCTAGAGTGCACAGGACATTTTTTTTGGTGTTGTTAAATTATTGGTAATACAAGCAGCACCTTTTGTTTAGCTGTGCCCAAATATTTGTTGTTCATCTAAATATGATATTTCCTGTTTATTAATGCTCTTGAGATAACTCTTGTCTTGGCTGTCTCCAAGCTCAGTAGCAGCCGTGGTGGACTCCGTGGCATGGGCTGCCCCAGGAGGGAGGGGTGCTCCCAGTACGGGCTGGTGCCAGGCTCAGGTGCTGAGCTTGATTTTAGCACCATCTGGAACTTGCATCGTGCCTGTGATAGCTTTCAGCTAAGGTGGTATTTTCATCCTTGAAAACAGGAATCAAGTTAGATGCTGATTCTTCAAAAGGAGCGAGCTAGGTCTAACTTCTCATGTGTTTAAATCAGTCGGGGAAAAACTCCCATTCTTTGAGTCAGTTGACTGCCTTACTAAGAATTTAAAAGTCCCACAAAAGAAGGTACTAAGTAGCTTAAAGTTACAGACACATGTATGCCAATGTCATGGTAACCAAGGCCGTTTTGGTATCCTACTTGCTGAGATCTTTGTGGGTCTTTTCTCTTGGGTTCTGCTTTATATAGTTAATGTAGAAAGCAGAACACAAAAGAAAAGATTTTGCAAAATTAACATCTCATATTAACAGTAGGGTAGGGATGTGTTGTCCTCCATGGCATCATCTGCTGCTGACATTCAAGCAGTTCTAATTACTTTAATGACTCCCATAGGTCCCTTCTGTAACTGCTGGATGACGCCTGAGGACACTCTTCATAGGTGAGAGAAAAAAAGCCAGGGAGCAACCAGAGAATGAGCTACTCTTCTTGCAGGCAAAAAAATGTTTTACTGAAGGTCTATGGAGTTGTTAGGCCATATACTTTCCTCTTTCTTTGCCAGTCATACCTTCTCATTCTGTTTCTATTCTACAAGGGAATGCTTGTATCTCTGAATTACTTTGGGTTTCAGAATCAATGCAAACTCTCTGCTGTCTTCTGTTCATTTCTTATATATTTATTTATTTAGTTAGTTAGTTTTAAGCAAGTCTAATTTGCTAAGAATATTTTTTGGTGGAGTTGGGCTGTAAAGGTTTCCTGTCAAACTACATAAAACGTCTTGATAGTTAATAGTCTCCATTTTCATCCCGTTTTTTTTATGGTGAGCTACAAACACCTGAGATTATTTGATCATCTGGCAGGAGAAGATGGGCATGTTTTCTTGGGATCACAGGTAGTGAGTTTTGACTTTCTCTTTTTTTGTA
This sequence comes from Pygoscelis adeliae, assembly GCF_000699105.1. Classification (NCBI taxonomy): domain Eukaryota; kingdom Metazoa; phylum Chordata; class Aves; order Sphenisciformes; family Spheniscidae; genus Pygoscelis; species Pygoscelis adeliae. The sequence goes on from NW_008825076.1 coordinate 7,123,396, forward strand.
ATCTTAGACAGTGCTCACTTTCTTGAGATGCACTTCCATAATGGAATTGTACATTATTATTAGTGTTCTTTGATACAAAAGAAATTCAGTACCCCCGGGGCTATAAATATCATTGATTCACTCCAAACAGAGAAAGATACTGCAATATTTTTTAGATTATTAAGACTTTTCCATTTATTCTCTGATGGGAGAGAGTTATGAATTTGGTAATCATTATGCCCTAGGTGACTTAGGTTAAGCAATCAAAACCTCTCTTTAAAACATAATTATGATTGTTTCCAACATTTAATTCTCTTTTTATTTTTCTTTTTCAAAATATTATTTTTTAATGCCTGGAGCATTTTTTTGTTTACTGTTTCAAAGAACTTCTCTTGTGGCCTGTGTAACAATAGAGGAAAGTCTTAGTAGCTGTATGGCAGGTTATATTTCTCACCTGCAAAGCTTTGATGGAATTATTGAGCACTTCAAGATGTTGTAGTAGGAATCCAAGCTTGCAATAAATATATGGATTTCTTTTTCCTTACTGAATGACTAGGATGAAAAAATCTTGGGTCTTTTCCATGTGGATTTCAGTTTCTTGACCAGCTTGCTTTAAAAAAAGGGGAAAAAAATAGAGAAAAGTGGGGGGGGAAGCTTCTTGGAGATGCTAGATTGAATCTTATACAATTTGATAGTTGTTTTAATAAGTGATATAAAGGCATGTGAGGCAGAAATTAACAAAAGTTCATGTGTGTGTTTATACATCAGTCAATAATATATATGGGGAGATACATTAAGGGAAGATTTCGTATATGCATGCGCACAAATTCTATGTAAAATTTAAGTTCTGAATATCAAAAATGCCTCATTATTTTTAATTCACTTACACTTTTACAAATTGCAATGGGAGCAGGTGACCTGCGGTGCATGCGCCTTTTCTCATACTGCTGAAGGGGGATGTTCAGAGTCAAGTGCTGCACAGGTGACACGCTGGTAGCTTTGGAGTCCGTGGTGAGGTTCCTTTTGAATTTTGTGGGGACAAAGGTGCAGATATGAAGAAGGCTGGTCAGAGTTTGTGACTTCAGATACCCTGCTGTTCACCACTCTTGTATCCAAGTCAGGTAAAACACAAAAATCTTGCTATATTTTATTTAATTTCTAAAACCAATGCTTTTGAAGACTGGGCAGCAGAGAGCTCTCGGGGCAGAATTGGTGGAGCCGAATTGCTTTCCATTACATCTGCTGTATGCCAAGCAATACCTTTACAACCAAATAATCTGTAAGGAGAAGCTCAGATGTGTAGTAAACAAAAACAACAGTCATGAGATGTATGCTGTAAAACCACCAGCCACATGCTTTAAACCACATGCTTTAAGAAGTTCCAGAAAGTTTTTCTGTGGTGGGTGTGAAGCACAAGTTAAAGCACATTAAATGGTGTGTGGATGTTGACATTCAGGAGAAAAACAGCTTTAAAGCTAAAACCCAGGAGGGTGACTGTGCTGTCTCGTGGGAGCGTTCATACCGGGGTTTAATGTACCGTGACTTCTGCGTGTTGACTGCGCACCGTTAGTTGATTTGCCTCAACTTTCCTGAATGTCCTTACGTTGATGTGGCCTTTGGTCCCCCTCTCCATGCTGCCTGCAGACTTAAGGCCACGCCTTTCCATGGACAGACCTTACTCCACAGATACTGTGCAATGTCCCCCTTAACATGTCAGTCATTTAATTAACCTTTCAAATTGTCTCTTCAATCCCAGTTAGAAAGGGCAAAGTCCCATGGCCTGTTTTAATATTTAAAATGAGAAACTGATGTTCATCACTGATGCTTCATTTCCTGTAGAATGATGTGCCTCAGAGCCTTTTATCTGCTGGACCTGATGCGCATGATGATGCCTCTACTACATTAACACACTTTTCAGCAGCACTCTTCCTAGTTCAGGCTGATTAGGTTAAAAGAAGATCATCCAGAATGTGGTGATGATTCAACATTTATGGTTTTTATCCATTGCAGGCTAAATATATTCTCAGCAGGATATTTGGGGGTAGAGAGGGACAGTGAAAATGCTCTGCTCTGTTGTATTTCTAATAGGTTTAGTAATGCTGAGTAGAAACTGTATCTCCAGTTTTCTTGGTACAGACATTTATAACAGAGTACTCTGTGCTAGAAAGGCAATTAATTGCCTGTCTGATGTGCTTACTGTACATCAAAATCTGCTGTTTAATTGTGAGTATGAAACTGTGACTGCAAAAAGGATCAATTTTTGATTTCCTAAGATATTTAATGAAAGAATGTGTTATGAATAGGAAAATAAGCCTGCAGTCAAGTTGAGCGTTTTCTTTCCTATTTTAAAGTAATTGTCAAAGTTATGAAAATATTTATGCAGAAACTAGTGTTTTAGTTGTCTGATTACATTAAAAAATGTGAACCTCTAGATTTTAATAGTAGAGAATGAAGTTTTTTTCCCCCCTAAGAGATCTAGCAGCTTTAGACACATTTTCCAATTAATCCAATAGAAAACATGAGATACTGACACCATCTCAAAACAGGCATCTAATTTAGAAGTCTGTTGGGAACCTAAGTTCTTTAGATAGTCCATAAAGTTTCCAGAGGACTCTGACTCATTGTTCGGAGAGTGCAGTAGTTAAGTGGAAGCTTGGGTTCCTGTCTACGCCTCTAAACTTCACACCCAGTAAAAAGGTGTGAATACTCTCCTGCTTGTCTAAAGCCACCTCTTCAGGCTTTGTGTCCGTATGGAAATATAAATGATTAATAACAGCATTTTAGCTGATGGTTGGAGATAAAATAAACGTTGTTCTAGAGCATGATAGTTAAATCTGAAAAAAATTATTTGATACGTGACAGTCTATTTTATTAAACTGAAGGCTATGTTATAAGGGGATTTTGCAGGAAATTTGCAAGTGGTACACTAAGAATTAATTTGCTGCTAGTTTTGAGGATAGAGCAGTTTCAAAATTATTAATAAACATCAAGGGGGAAAATTTTGATTTGCAGCTGCTTTATGATCTAATTTTGAAGGAAGATGAAATCCTTTGTTCTTTTTAGTTGTACTGTTTCTGTTGATAGAAATCTGTGGACAGCGAGCCAACGTAGAATGAGAACATGATAGAATTGGTTTGACCCAGAGCAGCATGAGTCAACTGCAGAGTAAACTGGCTGAAGGTACTGAAAAGCGCTCAGCATCATTCATGACTATCCAGAAAAGAAAATGTGTATGTTTATCCAATTAAAACTCAAGAAATAAATAAGCACTTTAGGCACAATCTAATTATCCAGTTGGAATTTGGCCAAGATGCTGGGAGTTGACAACCCTTGAATTAGAGGTGTCAACAGGGAATTAATAGCAGAGTGCAAGAAGTTCAGGTCTGCAGCTCAGGTGTGGGGTGTTGGGCAGCAGTGACAGTGCCCACCACGATGATCTTCTCCTTTATCCCTGTCCTTCATCAGTGCATCCTGAAATAGCACAAAACATAATTAAAATCATCTTGAATTATCATTATTTTAAGTGCCGCTAATGGCACCATTTGAGACAATGAGGTGAAATAGTATCTAATTTGTCTGGTTAATATTGTCCTTTTAATTTCTCTTGCACCGAAGCCTGTTTCTACATAAAATAGCTGTTGAGGAGGGTCATGCTGCATTATGAGGTATCACAGAGCTTTGGATTTTTCACCTTTACATCTTTAAGAAGAAAACATTTATTTATTTATTTATTTGTTTGTTTGTTTGTTTATTTATTTCCGCTTCTCTGTGGGGCCAATCTCTGCCGTAAAGTCCTGTTTTTAAGAAATAAGCGCAGGTATCTATGCTAATACTACCGTGTTTGCAAATGTTTTTTCACAGACTGGTTCTTTGCAGTTATAGCTGTCTCCCAAAGAGCAGCTCAGTTATAGAGGATAAACTGGCAAGATTCATTTTTAATGTGATAACTTTGGCGAGGGTTTTATTCGTTAGCAGTGAAGTGAGCACCTGTGGACTCAGGGGATGCGTGTCTCAGCAACACAATTTTAAAACACGGCTCTCCCCCTCCTCCCTGAAAAACGGGGGAATCATTTTAATTCTAAGGATCAGAGGTGGTTTGAGATTTTATGTTTAATCATTTTTGCGCTTTTAATTTTCTTTTTTCCCCCTCTTGCTGTTTGGTTTGGCTGATGTGCACAGGTGTGCGCTTCTTGGGTCCACTTTTGAATTGCAGCATCGATAACAATTCCAAATGCCGGCAGGTGAGTTTATGTGCCATGGCCACCAAATATAGTTCTGACTTCTCTGAATAATAGTGGTGTGGTTTCCAAATAAATTGGCATATCCTTCCTAAGCATTTTTCCTTGACAGCTGATGACGGCTTTATCGTCAGTGTGAGCATTTAATTGCTTGCCTTGCTCTTCTTGATGCCATGTTTCTGTATGATACTGGTTGGACTGGGAGGAACCCTGAATACATTCCTGTGTATATGCCTCATATTAAAAGCGTATGTGCTCCAGGAACCGAGGTTCAAAAGATCCCAGTGAGGCACTGGTAAAACTAGATGAAGTTGTTGTAATCCCAGTCAACCCAGGCTTTGGCCATGTGCTCCAGAGCCTCACTTGGCATTACTTTCCGATAGACATGAACAAAATATTGTAGTATTGTATCTGTCTAATATTCTCAAAAACGGGCCTTTATGCATCTGTGCGTGTAATGAAGCGAAGTGGTATATAGCAGACAGTTTGACGGTTGTCTAGACAGGATGATCTTTATCCATAGAGATAAGTTCCTTTTTACCAATTAAAAAAAATAAAAGATAAACACTGAGTTTTGCTTAAGCAGTACCTAAGAGTAATGCCATTCTTATGGTTGGTTGCTCAGCTGTTAAGGTGATGTTGGGGGTATTATTGAACAAGACGGAAGTAAGTACCAACGGAGAATTAGTCAGTTGAGCTTAATAACTGACCATTCTGTATTTGGCTAGGAACAGGCACTTGCAGCTCTTTTAGGAGAAACAACTAAATTAGATTTTTATTAAGAGATTCATCTGTGTCAATACTTATGTCCTACAAGATTTTCTATCGTAGCGGAGACTAATTCTTTCTTGACCCAGTTCTGGAAGCTCTGCCTGGCCTTTCCAGCCACCTGGGCAGCTGTGGTTTCCCTTAATGTTAGGAAATGGGCTGTTGAGTCTCCGCCAGCTGACATAAATAGCTGAGTGCCATCCATTTCGTCATGCCTCAGGCACGGGGCGTTCCTGGATGCGTTGCAAAGCATGGCTGTGATTGAGGGGCAGACATCATGGGGATGGTGTCAGGGATAATTCGAGGTCCTCACAATGCTCTTTAGGGAACCAATTTCTGCAGCTGCCAGACCGCACGAAGTTATTCCAAAACGGAGCCTGGTCACTGGCTGGCCTAAGGGAGCAACTGCTTTCTCTCCACTCTTTATCTGCCTCTCTCATTTACTAATGAGCTGCTGCAGTACTGCACTGTACTTCTTTCCACTGGTACGATAGAGAAACCGGCGTGCGGTGGGCGAGCTAATGAACGGCACGGCTCGTCCTTGCTCTTCCCTCCCCGTGCGTCACTGCCGTGCCGCTCCCTGGCCTCGTCCTGTGCGACGTCTAACGGCTGCCCAGCAAACCTGTTCTTCACGAAGGGGATCCATCATTAAGTCTCCCTCTGTCTGATTAATACAGCCCAACGCTGCTGGCTTTGGAAGGACCAGCAAAAAGAGCTGCCTCTTTTTCTCCTCTTAAGAAAAACTGTTAAATACTTAACTGCAAGCTATTTTTTTTTCATCTCCCTGTGAAATGCCTCAGGGCAAGGTTACAGTAATTGTATGTTATGGTGCCCTGCTATACAGAGACCCATTATAATTTGGCTCGTTTTTGTAGCATTTACCTGTGGGGAATCAGTTGGAGTAGCTATTGCAGAATGTCAGTGTGGTGTTACAAAGGGATCTCTTACGTGTGTGCATTCGTTGGGAGGATGTCTTCCAAGGTGTAGTGGTAAAGACTGCTGTGGGTTTTGTGACTGACAGGTGGTTTTTTTCCCTCTTTGCCTTTTTTATTTTAAATGGGACATTGAAAAATTAATATTTCTTTAGGCAAAAAGGATTTTTTTTTTTTTGTAGGTTAGGTAGAAAATTGTGGCCTTGTAACTGTCAAGTAGTTTATTATTCTCTGGAGGAGTACACAGTGCACGGCACTGATACCAAGTGATGCTGCAGTTTTTCACTCATCCCTCCTATCCCTGTTTCTCTTCCTAACTATTAATTCTGGTCAACCTGACCCATTTCTGACTAGAATTCTTTACCTGATTCAGGGACAAATTAATCAGGCATTGCGTGTAAAATGTCAGTTCTTATAAAGTAGTGAAATTACTTATCATTTATCTTCCTCAGAAGACAAAAGTGCATTGCTGCTCGAATGGGGCCCCTTTTTTAGACTTTACCCTGTCTTGGTACAGGTCGTCCTTTGGGGACTGAAGATCTTTCAGGACAGACACAAATCCCAAGTACTTTTCTCTTAATGGTTGCTAAGCCTTTACCGTTACAAAACAGGAATTTAAGGAGTTAGAACAAGATTGGTTTAAGATCTGTTTGTTTTCCCTCAGGTCGCTGCAGGTTCAGAGAATGGGTTAGTTTGTGCTTTGTTTCCTGGCAGGAACGTATTTTCAGTATAATCCACACATGTCTGTACGTCCTCATCATTTGAATTGTGCTCCACAACATTTCAGTCATGGGAGCAGTTAATATGGGTCGTTCCTCTTGACCCGGACCACATTTATCCCCATCAATTCATTTCATTTCAGAGGTTGATTCCCTTTTGGCTGAGAATGAGGTGCCTGAAAGCCTCGCTTTCCCCCAGTGCTTTTATCACCTATTTCAGATGCCAGAACACCTTTATAGCTGCGTCACACACTGTTCTGTACTTCTTGTCTGAGCTGCGTGCTTTAATGGAAGGACAGCTTGAAAAATACAGGGTACAAACAGTGGTTTTAGATGTTACTCCAATCGGTGGGAGTTAGTCTCCTTGTATTCTGCTGTCCTGACCTATTTCATCCCAGCAGCTAGAAGCAGTCTGACTTTCTTAATGTGCATCATCCAATTCATTGCAGTTGTTAAAAAAGAGATCATGTGTTTCAAGGTGTACAGGCAGCAACATTGCCTAGAAGCTCCCTTTTAGCACAAATAAGAAATTCTGTGAACATGGAATGCATTAAAAATTTAAAATGCAACTAATATTTTCCATATTGTATGTACATAAAGGAGTAATATGAGCCTTTGCTAGGGGATTGTGTCTTTCATACGCAGCTGATCTGCTGTGCGTGTCCGGACTCCAAAAGCTTTCTCGTCCCTGCCTGTTAAACTTCACCTTACCGCTTTAGCAATCCACCCCAAACTGTGAGGGCTCCTGTCATCTCGTGGGTAATCTTGGATGCTGCACACAAATCCTTATGCAAGTTTTCAGTCTGACGAGCTTGAGTTAGACCAGGCATATTTCAGAGAGGTGTTCAGCACCATTTGTATCGCTGTTGGACTGTAAACTCAGCTCAGATGTTTATCGCTGGCATTTTCAGACCAAGTCCGCTGTGTTCCACACAACTTCTTTTCCTGATGGGGTTTGTCTCAATAAAACTTCACGCATAGCAGCTTCTCTGCTGGACAAGGATGTGTTTGTTTTTCCACTTCTGAGTCTGTGGTCAAGCTCTGTTGAAGAAGAAAAAGCTTGAACGTGGCACCTTGAGTCCTTTTTTATAAAACTGCAAAGATGGGGTAAAATATTTATCAAGAACAGAATTTTTCTACAAAACACAACAGCTTGCACTTGCTTTTGACACTGTTACCCTTTCTCCGTTACTCTGGTACCTTGTCTCACTTCTGACATCCTGAGTCATTTCTGCAGGGAGCTAAATCAGTGAAGACCATGTTGGCCATCCTTCAGTGAATGATTTGAAGTCCGTTCAGAGAGAAGAAAAGACCAAGTCCGCTCTGCCTTTTTTTTCTTTTATTGTAATGCAGAGTAGTGTGTTTTGGCTTTCTGTGTTAGGGAGACACAGGTGTTGGAGCTAATTCTCTGCAGTCTGGTAGGACCACGAAGCACCACAGAAATGCCAGGAAAAGGGATCCAGAAAAATTGGACCTGGCATCAAGCGGTGCCACCGCAGGTGAGGGTTGGTTGGGCACGTAGTGCAGGGCTGATGGGGCAGAGAGGCCTTTTGCTGTCCTCCATAGCTTGCTGTTATCAGCCTGGGCAGGACTCCTAATGGCTGTGTCTCGCCTTGGCACCAGCAAAAAGGCATTGAGGCATGACCTCGCCCTACAAGGATGCTCAGGTGCTGGTGTTAGCGTGGTTATGAGAATATAAAAGATAGCTGTGGCTGTCCCTGCGCAGGGGCGGTGTGGTGGTGGACAAGACTGGGGTGTGCGTGGACAGGGCTGTGCAGGAGGAGGATTTGGCTGGTGCGGAGGAGAGGGTGGGCTGGGCGGGCGGCAGCCCTGGAGATAAAAACGAGCTCTGCCTCAAAAGGGGGCTTTGGTCTGATGAGGAGATAGGAGTAGGGCAAATTCCTGGGTGCAGAACAAGAGGGGAGACAACTACCAAAGCCAGCCGAAATGTTAAAATGAATTAAACAAAAGAGAACCCTTCTTTGGATTTGCAAATTTTCAGCTGATTCCAGTCTCAGCCTCCTCTAACGACACATTTCCCAGCTCTGCGGAGTATGTGAGGCTGTTCCCGAAGGACCTAAGGGCCGCTCCTAATGAATTACAGGCCTGCTAGGCCTCCTAGTTTCTGTTTAATTTGTTTTTGTTTTATAAGGTGAATTTCCTTTGGTTTTGTACAGTGGGTGGAATGATTTTTTTTTCTTCTTCACTGTGCGCAGAGCATTATTTTATAAACTCTCTTAAGAGGATTGGAGTATCAAAGCTCTGGATAAATCTTGCATTTGAATTTTTGTGGCTTCTTCACAAATGTATCATTATTCATTTTCACCTTTACGGGTGTTGCTTTCTGCATGAAATGCAGAATAACCAGCTGCTAAGTGAGTTTCAAATGGAGCTTTTCATTTTCTTCTGAGGAAATAACACGAGCTGTGGTGGTAATAGATCATCTGTATAGGAGGCAAATCTATTTTTTATGAGTGTGGTATTTTGATGGCAAGTGCCAAAATTGTATAAAAATAAGAATACATATCGCAGATAATTAGTTTTGAGATTTTTGTTTGTTTGTTTTTGATTGTTCTAAACTCTGTCTAACTTCTACATGGGCAGAGATGAAGAGAAGTTTGCTGTAGATTGTCTACTGGAGTTTCACCCAAATGGGCACAAACTAATTGTGAAAGTTCACAGGATTTATCAAGAGGGTAGATGTAGAACAGAGAAAATCTGAGCCAGTTTTTGAAAGCAAATCTGCCCGGCTCCAGCTGCCTTCAGCATCAGGGTAGATTGTATTGGGCGTTCAACAACTCTTGTAGCCAAAACTAGAAAAGGCTTTTGCAAATATTTACCCCACTGACCCGGCTGTAAACCCATCC
>NW_008825076.1:7132912-7146228 GCF_000699105.1 Pygoscelis adeliae
CGCTCTTCCTAAGCCCAGTCAGCCACCCCCAGCATGCTCTGAATTCCCTTTTTTTTTTTGTTTTGTTTGCACTGAGGGACAGCGTGGATACAGTGGTCATGGATCCCTTGTAGTGCAGCATGGAAACCAGTGAGTATGTAGATGGGTCTAGAGGTGGCTGTACAGGCTGTTGTCACTGACACCAAGGGGAGAGCTGTCATGTTAAGAGAATAAAGGGTGAAATACACTTGGTGTTACCACTGCAAAATTTTGAAAGTTGCTTGGATGCAAAACTGAAACAAATATTCTGTAGATGATGCCATTTCATGCATGTGTCCCCCTCTAATTTGTTCATTGTTCATGTTTTTTATTTGCCAAATAATGAAAAATATTATTGCCTAAGTTGAAAATGAAAATTAAATTTCTGATAGGATATACTGGAGTAATAAAGAAAAAGAGAACATAAAAAGGATTCTTCCATGATAATTAAAAATTATAAAGTCATTACTTAAACTTGCTGTCTGAATTACAGAGAGTTAAACTGCTTGTTTCAGAGCAGAATCCTTGTAGCATTCCTTCATTAAAATTCTACATTGTCAAAACAGATAAAAATGCATATACAATGACTAATTTTGTTCAAACCTTGCCTCTGCTTTGGGCCTTATCTCTCTTCACAACAAAGCTCACCTTGAAGGGACTGAAGTAATGATATATATTTGCTGAGCTGGAAAAAGAAAGAAAGAAAGAAAGAAGCATCTAGTTTTTGCAATCTGTGTTCTTTCCCCTCCAGATACTGAGAAGGAAAAGACCTGTGGGGTACTAAAGCTCTCATGTACCATAAAGTGGTATTATAATGAAAAGTATTACTTTTTATGGCATCTCTACAGTATTAGGGAAGGGCATTTTTCTATAAATGTTAATCTTTAATCTTTATGAATTGCACTCTCTAAGACTAGAAGGTCTGTAAAGCATTTGTCCTGAAGGCTTAGAAGGATAAAAATAGTATTGCAGACTTTCTTTTTTCTTTTTCTTTTTAAAAAAACTTAGAAGCATTAGCTTGTTTGGAGGAGAAATGCATGAGAGTGATGTAAGCTGTTAGGCTTCCCTTCCAGGTAGCCCTTAAGCTGATGTTCAACTTTACGTATCTACTTAAGTCCAGTTGAGTCACTGGGACTTAAGTCTGTGCTAAAATTCTGTCTGGAATAGGCGGATTAATGAACGGAAGCCACAAATGCTGACCTCCTCTCCCAGATTTCTACCAGCTCTAATGACAAGATACTTTGGGCATATGAAATGTCCGTGCTAACGTCCATCCTGACGTTACATCCAGGCAATAGCAAAAATAAACAGATTTGGCAGATAATTAAAACTGTTTTGTACTTTTTCTGCCTACGAGATTCTTCCGCATTCTTCTTTCCAGTGAATTTTCTTTTTTTTATGTTTTATGCTCTACCTCATTACGCTCAGCCTTTGCTCTGGGTGCTGTTTCTGAGCGTGCAGATCTTCGTTGCTGGGACAAGGCTTCCAGAGGTGGAGCTGGTGTTTTAAAATGACTGAATTGGGTTGCACCTGCACCCTGAATTCGAACCTTAGTATTAAGTTTTACTTTGATATCAGCTTGCCTAGTATCATGTGGATTTGTAAAAGTCTGGATTTGGGGCTCGCTTTGCCAGCTGGTGAACAAGGGGTTGATTAAACCCTAATTGGGAATATTAACAAATCGCTGCTGAAAGTTGTGATAAGCATCAGAAATTTCCAGTTTTGTTGATCTTTTTAAAATTGGTTAGCCATTCTGAAAAATATGCATTAAAGGTGTATTAATACTTGATATCTCTTTATCAATGAAACCTTACTGTAATAAATTATTTATGATATGTAATTATAATCTGTAATGAAAGTTTGTCCAATGCAAGTTCATAATTTAAAACTTTCCCAGAAGTTTTAGCTCTGCCTAATGTGTCTTTTTTTTTTCTTTTTATTTTTTTGATTTTTCTCTAGGTAAGTGTCTCCATTCTGAAACTGAAGGAAAGTTCTCTGAATGCCGAAAAGTTGGATGCCTGTTGAACAAGTAAAGCTCCTCTGCCCTTCAATTTTGATAAATCTGCCACAGATTTGCAGTGCTGCTAAGTTTGCAAGGACGTTTTTATCTCCTTGTAACTTCTGTGCATGCCTACCGGGTGTTCGGCTCTTGAAGGAGGAGCTAGACTCAAGTGCAAAATAAATTTTTAGTTTAGATTCAAGTTTGAGGCTGACTATAAGTAAAGGCTGAACAGAGTAAAAGTGAGAATCACCTCCCAGCAGGAAGCCCCCTGCTGCAATGTGTGGGGTTTTTTAATTATTATTTTTTTTTAAGTTGAGGCACTAGCTTATACAGTTGCGAAGATGACTACGAAGTCACATTAACTGTTAAATGGTGTGTGAGTGTGCAGACAGGCTGAAACAATCCGGTGCTTGTTCATCTCAATGGATCCTTGATGATGCCACAAAAATATTACAGTGTAACTATCTATAATTTTAACTTTCACAGGCTTTTGAGCCATGGAGGGAAGATTAAGGGCTGTCAAACTATTTTTCTTGTATATAGTCTGGTTTGCAAAGCACTTTATTTTGGTGTTTGTAGCGGCAGAGGTTGGTTTTTGACCAGTGCACCAGAAGAGCACATCTCATTTCCCTGAAATTCAGTCCTCCCAAACAGTAATGAGCCGGCAGTGGCTGGGTTACTAAGCGCAAAAATTATGCTGGTGCAGGGCTCTTACTTTTTTTGAAGCGGGAAGTGCTCCAAATCTGGGAATTCTTCTCTTTCCCCTGAGGTGAAGGTTTTTACTACATCCAGGTCTCCAAGGCTTAAAGACCTGGTGTTCTGGTTTCACTCCTGGAGCCAGACCTCCGAGGTTTCAGAGCAAATCCAGTTGCACTGTGTTATTTTCTGACTTAATTGGAGTGGCTGAACTACATCTTGCTTCAAGATTGAAATAATGAGGGTGTGTAGGGGAGAAAAGGGAAAGAAGAGGTTTTTGTTTTGTTTTTTTACTTAAGGTTAAGAGGTAAATGCACTTGTTCAATGCAGATGTAAATTGTAATTGTGGCTTTACGGTGTATGTATTAGAATAATGACCTGAATTGATACTACAAATATAATTACATTGATCTTTACTGATAGCTATAAACAGTGACATTTCCCTTGATCTCTGAACAGAGTTAGTTATAAAACACATGCTCCACTTTTATATTCACACATTGCATTCTCATCACTTTTGTCTCTTACTCCCCAAGGGCTTGATTTAGAAGAAGTGTCTGATTTAATGGAAAAAATGATGAAACAACACAGACAGCAGTTCAGAGCATTTCTAATGTAAAAGAAGGTGTTTCTTTTTGATTACGTTCCTCAGATTTCATTGCTTATATTTTAATGTTTTGCTTAAGAAAAATATGATGCCAGGCTATTTTCACTTTTTAAATTATTTTAAAACGCGTATCTGCTTTCATTGATCTCAGAAATGACTATTGCTGAAGTAAGAGCTATTGCGCTGATCTGATTTAACAAATCATGCTCCAAACTTCCCATCAGGTTACCAGACTGGAAAGAGCTTTTATTTAAAAGAGCAGAAATTAGACACGGGAACCTCGGACGCCACAGTTTTTACTAGTGGCAAATACATATGTCAGAAAAATAAGAACTAAACATTAGGAAAATTGCTTGGTATTACTGCTTTTAATGTAGCTTCGTGGCTTCATTTCACAAATTCTGTAGAAACCCCTCCAACTTCTGCTTAATGTTCTTCCAGGTAGGTGTCAATTAAAAATGTTTGCAAATAAGCATTTTAAAAACATGTAGATTTTGTTCAAGAATATTGTTCCTTTAAAATTACTTCTGTTCACTTTTCTTGTTCCTCAGTCTGCGTTGCCGAGTTGTGGTCGTATCTCTGGAAACAGTTCCTGATTTCTCTCTAACATCCTCAGAATCATCATCCTGAGGATATTGTGAAATGAGGCCAAAGTAATTGTAACTGAGATTGCTAAATACGCTGTCAGTGCTAAGATTGCAAGTGTGATTGTTCTGGCAGTGTGCTGTGATCAAGCCACCATGTTGTTTATCCTTATTTAGAGAGGCGTTGTTCTGGAATCTTGTTTTGGTAGGCTACAAAAGGAATGATTATAACATCTTGTTTAAGGAGACAAATGCCTCTGACTGCTTAAACACAGAACAGTTTTGTGTGCCGCTCTCAGACAAGCAGTAAGTCAAGACAGTTTTCAATCTCAACAAGAAAAATACCGGTAATGGCATCATACTAAAATATTTTTAACATCTCCCCTTTGCAAGAGGTGCCCGTTCAACTTCTAAGAAGCAGAGCCAATAAAGCTGGTGTTTGTGTGAGGTTTCTGTGTAATCTGGTTTATATGCAAAGAAGTAAAAAATAATGAAAGATATTTTCCCCCCCACAAAATCTGGAATAGCATTTGCCAGTGTCTCTCATTAGGAGATTGTAGAGTAAAACAGAGCTGTCTTGATTATAATAACCATCTTTCAGATAATGCAGCATTACATTAGCACTTCACAGTTGTTTTTGTAGGTAGATTTGCTTTATTTTCCATTCCTAGCAGAAGCCAAATGAAAGTGGCTTACGCTTTTGACCATAACAAAGAAATTCCACCCAGTCTTCTTTTTCGGTTTCAGCTGCCGCTTTTAGAAAGTGTCAGATAGTTTGGGGGCAGATGTTATTGGTAACTAAGGCTGTCAGGAAAAGGGAGCCTGGGAAGACCCTTCACCTCTAGAAAGATGGACATCTTTGGTTTTAGCAAGCTGGGTGGTACATTGGGCTAGGAAGTTTATTCACTTTTTTGTAGGTGTGTGTTAGTCCAGAGGAGCACCGTGTGCTCTCCAGGTGCAGATACTCTCTGAAATCTTTCATTGCTGTTTATCTGGGACACACATCCTGCGCTATGCAGTATTTCTGTGATTTTGTAAATGGTTCAGGGACACTTCGGGATTTCTGCGGTTTTCCGAGTGTACTTGCAGAACTGTTCAAAGCTGTGATTGCTCCTTTCTTGGATGTTTGGAAATGTTCCAAATATGTGTGCCTTGCCTCCACTTGTTTTTGTTTCAGGCCCTCCTGCTGATAATGGTGCCCATGATTTGAGGCACCACCAGGGCTTGGCTCAGTGCGATGCGACTGCGTGAATTCTGTAGCCCCCTGCTGTGTGAACGCTATGGGTTTCTCTCTGGACTGATCCACATACGATGTGTTACGACCCCTAGAAATAGAAATGAGTCTCTTCAGATCAGACTCAAGTGACCCATTTTTGTAGTTCCTGAGATGCCCTGTTCAAGCATTGCGTGTGGACCGTGAGGGCAGACAGCAGGCTGGTGTGATACAGAAGGTCTCGTAACTACGTTGGTGGTTTAAGTGTAGCATAAATCAGCCACAACCAAATGTTCTTCAATTCTGGCTGAACCTCGGAAGAGACATCAAATGCAATGAAATACATCTGGCCCCTCACCTTGACAGAAAGGAAACTTATGTCTAGGTGGGCCCAGTGCATGTTGATGAGTATCAGTTTGGGGTGTATGGGTTGAGGTGGACAGACCACTGTTGCATGAGGAACCACAGCAGTTAGTTCCTCAAAGACTTCGCGGGCACCGCCTTGCCTCAGTCTTTATCCTGCTAGATAGCCGTTGTCCTGCTTTTGCTCTTTTAAAGCACACATTATGGGAAATACCATTAAGAAAGTGAAAGCAGTTGGAAGGTAATGGGTGTATGTATATTCACATATTAAGTTAGATGAAGAGAGGTCAGCATATTTCAGTATAAAGTCCTTAAATCAGGAGGGGAAATGCATAGTCTGATTTCTGTTTCAGATATAGCACTGGCTGTCTTGCTCTGATTGCAGTACAGGAAAATGCCGCTGTTACTTTAAATACCTGGGGCAATTATCGCTGGGGTTTTAATATTGCCTACGATATTACTTTACTGTGATTAGCTTAGTGATATATTCCATAACCTCTGGGCTATTCCTTTGAAATGTATTTCCATTTTAAAATTATAATACTATGACCATACTAAGAGGAAAATTACCAAGTTCAGAAGTCATTGATGCTGAGTATCTTTAATGGCACATATAACACTATGCTGTCACATTTTGCGAAATGTGTTTTAAACATGCATCTCCCTAATTGAATAGATGCTGTTGTTTTCTATATCATGTAACAATATTGCCCTTTCGCTTGTGTCAATTCAAAGGAGCTTTTATATAGGTAGAGTTATTTCAGTTAGCTGATCAGAAAGCTCTAGGAGTGTACTTGGATATTTAAAGCATTGCATCTGTATAAATCATGTGTCAAATACACTTTTCAGTCACACTGGTATTCGTGAGATTAGGCAATTGATTTATCTGGTGGAAATATTCAGCCCTTTCAGCACTCATAGAATATGTTTCTCAATAAATTGTTACACACAAAACCACCTGCATTAAAGGATATTAGAAAGGCCGCTAAACAGGGCATAGAAACCTTAAGAAATCATCAAATTAAGATTGTCTGTGCAACCTTTATTTGCATCTTGTGTGCATCTGCATTACAATAAAGCCTTTATATGGTCTCATGCTATTTTTGCACAGGACCCTGGCCTCATTCAGTACACAGAAAGTAGGATGCTCAGTTAATGAGAGGCTATTCAATATTTTGTTTTCCTTTCATTAATCAATGTGTCCCCTATGCCTTATTTCTGCTCATAATTCAAACCGTGTTCTGAAGACAGAATTATTAATTTCCTTTTGGGCTCCTCTGTAGTGCTCAGCATTTTAGTATTTGACTGGTTCATAAGCACTTGGGAGTTTCTCTTCTTGAATTAAAACACCTTGTGAGGTAAGGGAGTTCCAGTTTTTTCCCACATCGTAGGATTGAATTGACCAACAAGAGATTAAGGTCAAAACTACCCATTAATTTCAGGTGTCCAATCTGAGATGCCTTGGACCTGTTTTTTTCAGCCTACTTAGCAATGTACAGCACTTTACACAACCAAATTGCAGCTCCCACTGAGTCCATTTGCAGCTGTGAATATTTAGCCCCTGCACTTAAGATAATGAAATCACTGACAGCAGTGGAAGGATTGCGTTCCTCCATACAGGCAGGCACTGATGAAGGTGAGGAAGGACTACGTTGGCAGGGGCTTCTTAATTAGGTATGTGCTGGAGACCCTTTGATCAGACTCTGGAATCTTTAACCACCAACTCCCTGCACGTTTCATCCTTTCCGCCTCTCCCCCCGTACCTGTGAAATCCTTTCCCTTCTCCAGCCTCTGCCCCTCATTGCAGTCTTGTCCTCCCCACCTCTGACACACCTTTAATCTTTCTTTGCCTGACTTCTTGCCTTGCCCTGACCCATTTCATCTTTCATGTCAGTCATCTGTGTTTTCCTCTGGAGCCCTGACCTGTTACGTATGAAATACTGAACAAATAATTTTTTTGCTCATTGCGTGGGGACTGAGATTCCAGTTTTTGTAGGACTAGAAAAAGGGCATAGCTTGTGTTCAAAGGCTGCTGTGTTAACTATGCAGATACTATGGCTTTTCAAATAAAAGATTGCCAGATTGTTTTAATGCATATGAACTTTTTATTCTCCCTTATCTTGAATCCAGCTGACCTGTTTCAGCTGGAGCTTTCAAGCTGGGGCAGGCAGTTGGAAAGGCACATCCTGGCCAGCCAGCTAGTGCTTTGGTTAAAAACAGCTGAGAAACAGGATTTTACAAACGGAAGATTTAATCCTAGTCAAGTTGTAACACATCTGAAAGGTACCACATGCATGAGACATGAAGTAAAGCTTTGGATCATAAGAGCATTTCTTTAAATGATTTATATTGCACAAAAAAGCACTCTGATAACCGGACGTGAGTTAATGATGACAGCGGATATTCGGTACACATTAGTTTGTATGAAAATTAAATAGAATCGTTGTCTTTTCTTTCTTATGTCTGTGAAAAAGTCTGTGATGTTTGCTGTCAGAATGACAATATTGGTTGGGTTTCGTGAAGGTTCCAGCTGATGAAGAGTTGTGTGTCTACCTCAAAACACAGCCCAGCATAAAATGCCAGTTTCTATTTCCTATCCTAATGGAAAACATACTTGCTTTCTCAATCCTGTCTTGCTTTTATTAAATGAGACAGTCACACCTGTAGTAGAATCATAGAATCGTTTAGGTTGGAAAAGACCTTTGAGATCATCAAGTCCAACCGTTAACCTGGCACTGCCAAGTCCACCACAAAACCGTGTCCCTGAGCACCACGTCTACACGTCTTTTAAATACGTCCAGGGGACGGTGACTCCACCACTTCCCTGGGCAGCCTGTTCCAATGCTTGACAGCCCTTTCGGTGAAGAAATTTTTCCTCACGTCCAATCTAAACCTCCCCTGGCGCAACTTGAGGCCATTTCCTCTCGTCCTATCGCTTGTGACTTGGGAGAAGAGACCAACACCCACCTCGCTACAGCCTCCTTTCAGGGAGTTGTAGAGAGCGATGAGGGCTCCCCTCAGCCTCCTCTTCTCCAGGCTAAACAACCCCAGTTCCCTCAGCCGCTCCTCATCAGACTTGTTCTCCAGACCCCTCACCAGCTTCGTTGCCCTTCTCTGGACACGTTCCAACATCTCAACGTCCTTCTTGTAGTGAGGGGCCCAAAACTGAACACAGCATTTGAGGTGCGGTCATAAGGACATCAGACGGTGTAGTAGATTAGAACTGATTATAGGCGATTTATACTCTACTGTGAACCCTTGTGACATCATTATTTCATGAACTTCTACAGTCTGTGTGATGCATTATTACTAGTTTTTAAGGAATGCCTGTAGCATTCATTTTTCTTATATGTCTGACAATGCCACACTGCTAAGAATGTGAAAGGTAAACGAGGCAGCAAGCCGTTGTAAAAAGGTAGTTTTGTTAATTGGTGATTGCTGCGGTGAGAACGGTTGTCTTCATTTTGCCACAGAAATGCTATACGTTTTTATCCTGTAAATGGGTTGATACAGATGAAGCGGATTGCTGAAGTTCTGGGCTGGAATTCTTTTTGCCTACCTACTATATATATGCTAAAAAAAAATACTAATATATACATATTGTATACTAATATACACATATATATAGTAATGTATATATAGTAGTGTGTATATATTAAAAATATATTTTAAATAAGAAAAACAACAAAAAACCCTCTCACTGAGTCTCTCTGGTGTTTTAAGTCTTGAGACGCATCTGCATAGTGAGTGGAAGTTTTTTCCTCTGCTCACTTCACTGCGTTCTAGAGAGGGGCTCTTGAAGCTTTTTCATAAATTAGAGATAAAATGAGGACATACAGTATTTCCACGTTCTCAGAATATCTTCTGTGACTGTGGCTATTCCATGCTACTTGGGGACCTGTTCCACTTTTTAACAGTTTCCAGAAGTACCACGGGCAGAAGGTATTAATAAGAATTACAGACTTTTGCAAAGATTGACAAAATAAAGCTGATGGGATTTTATCTTTCCTTGAAGACTAGGTTAAGTAATCATACCTCTGTGTGGTGTTCAGAGGTAACATTAATTTTAATCAAGTAGGGATAAGTACTTTTCCCTTTCTGTCTGTGATACGATAGACCTGAGAAGCAGCGGCAGAAAGACATTGTTCTTGGATTCAGGGAAGAGGCCGTGCAGGTCTCTGGGTGCTGATAGGGGTGTTGGGGGGTGGCCTGGAGGTGCAACCGTGGGGTTGAGAGCAAGAAGTTGTGGGGACAGAGAGGGATGGATTAAAACCAGTTTTGGTGCTGTTTTCAGAAAGGAGGAGGAGAGGTGGGGAAGGTCATACATATAGAACCTCACACTGTTCTATATGTGCTGCCTTGTCCAGCCAGGCGGGCACTCGTGCTGCAGTCTGTGGTGGCCACGTGATGAGAAAACTGTACTTCTGAGCATGTGCGTTTAACAAGACTTCCTTGGGTTTCTGGTCTGTAAAGCAAGAGGAGACAGACTGGTGGTTACTGTAAAAATACTGTATTTCCTTCTCATAAAGTGGGCTGTAACTAGAAGGTCTGAAGAAGAAAGGAATCGCATTTTCAATGCCATGATTATCCGTTATCGTCATTGCATAAAGTTAAATAGCAAATGCAGTGGTGCAGCAGCAACTAACGTTTAATTCATGTAAACTGGGAGAGTATATTAATTCTAGAGTTAACTTTCAAATGTTGCCCTTTAAATTCTTATTAAGTGATGAATGCATTCATAAATATCTTAAAAGTACAAAAAATACACACTGAAAGATGCTGGAGGATGGCAGTCTCCCAGTGGTGCATCAAGTTGGATGCAAAACTTCAACTTCACTTAAAGGTCTTATTGTGCAACGATGGCAAAGCGCTGTGAATGCTTTCTTATTAGCTCTCTAAAGTGGGTGAATTCACCCATGGTGATGAATTTCCATTTGAAATGAAATTCAGGCAACTTCTGAATAACAGCCTATATACTTCATCTCCCCTGTACTCACTGGGTTAATTGAGGTGGATCTCACCTGAAAAAAAAGTCTTCAGAAGAGTCATGTGCCGATTTTCTTAATAGTATTCACAAAGAATTTATCACCTAAGGACATTGATACTACAATAAATTGGAAGGAACTATTTCCACATCTCTCATGTATATCATATATAATGAGTCTCTGGGATGTCTCCATGCTGCTGATAAGCAGCCTGCAGCAAAGTAGATACAGCTCGTTTTATCTTGATTTCAGACTGCAGCACTTGACTTCTGGGACTCGGAAGCTTAGCAGCAAACCAAGTAACGCCCTTTGCAGGCACTGACTTTTCCTGGGCTTCGTCTCCCGTCCAAAGTCAGATGATCCCAAACTGTTTTGCTGCGAAGCTTTGCAAGGGCACTTGCCACTGGTGGTGAAGGCTGTTACGTAGTTGAATCAGTTCCTTGAACTTTGATCTGACAACAAAGTCCAGCTTTAGCGCTCCTGCATCGCAGGTTCTGCTCTGAAATTATTTCAGAATAAGTGAATTCTGACCATTCCCCAGTGTGACTGCGGGTGACCTTTTTTCCTCTCATTTTCTCCATGTCTCTCTTAAAATCTCCCACCATGCTACTGTGGCCACCATGGTAGCGTCTACTTTCATGGAAAAGAACTGTCTGAGGACTCCCTTGGTGGGGTTGGTTTTGGTGCGCTGAAAGTCAGGATTAAGACTGTAAAAATTAGGTTGAGTCACTTCAATTGACCGAGCTTTATCCAAGCAGTACAAGTCCAATTGCTGTAATAGGCTTCACTCTGAACAGAGCAGAGAAGAATGAGAGGTTTAATAACAGGGTTCACTAAAATGTACATTACTACTGTATTACTTACATGACCCAGTTCTGCTATTGTGAGCCTTATAAAAGATAAAATAGGCCATCAGATGGAGATAAATCAATGGAAGTAAAATTGAATGTGTTCATAATCATTTTAAGATTTTTATACGGGCAGAAGATTAATTAAATAGACAAAAGTAATTTTCAAAAGAGCCTTTTTAATACTAAGTCTCAGATAAAAGGGTAAATGGAGAAATATATTGCGAAGCTTGTAAGTGTGGCCTAAAGTGCTTGTTTGTGGCTGTTTACATAAGCAGCAGGACAATTTCAAAAGGTCAAGGCAGCGCTGGGACCTGCGTTCTTGACTTTGCTCGCAGTTTGGCCCCAAACTACATCCCTTCTCTGTGTCCCTACATACCCGGGTGGGCAGGAAAGCTGCTTACCCCTGCAGCTGCTCTGAGGCTTGTTTGGTTGGTGTCCTGACAGTGCTGTGTTGATGACAAGTGCAAATTTTTCATGAAGGGGGAGAATACTATAGGACGAATATCTTTTTTCCTTTGGAGGCATCGCTTATGTGTGAGCGTGGCAGGAGGGCAGTGAGTGTTCGCTGGCCCACCAGCACACGTCCCTGGGAGGAGCGGTTCGGGAGGATGTGCAGGAGATTTTCACCCTGAAGTTACTGATGTTTTGGCCCGTATGAAAACGGTGGCAGAGGTTTTTAAAGCAGCAGGTGTCGAATTCTGCATGCAGAAACGCAGTGTGTCACCCTGTCTGCATGGGCCACACCAGGGTATCGGCAGGGGCCGGCAGCGGCACCGGCAGGGAGGTGCCTGCAGTCGCGGAGGTTGCCTGCGCAGTTCTGGGCCAGAGGCACATCTCCTGTAATACGGATCTCACTCTCCACGCAGTCGAGATGGGACTGTACCATTTTGCATGGTTTCTTATTGATTGCACTAAACTATTTATTATGTCATTGAGTAAAGAGGCGGCATGAATATATTTCACCCCTTACTTTATAAATCTCTTTGCTTATATAAAGTTAATGATTCTATATGGTCAGAAGCAAAATGTTGTTCTCTGATTCGTTCCATGGGTTGCAGTAGTGGTCGTACACGAATGCTGTGCAACGAGGTTTGACATGCAGTGATGGTGTAAAAGAACAGTGTGGTGAGATTACACTGATTTCTTTTTTATGCTACCAGTCTTCCCCTCTGTTTGCTCCTCTCTTACTGCCTCCACTCTACCCACACACATCATTTCACAAAAAAATTCTTATGGATAAAAAACTTCTATTGAAGTCAGCATGGTTTTGCAGATAAATCTTAAGGCAAAGTCTTGCCATCAGACTCTATATTGCAATAACAAAGCAAAGCATTGGAAGCAGTGATAACTACATGATGATTCGTGACAATAGACGTCGTTATCTCAATATGCAGTAAATAATACCTGTATATCCTGGTTCTTTCTCAGCTTCAAGGTGTTTTTTGAAATTGAAGTCCTGATCAGTTAGCTCAAGTTGCGGTTTTTCTGTCAGCCAGAAACCCCCAAACCTAAACAACCGTACCATATATCAATGAATAGTGGTTGCTGTAATTTCTGCCTTCCTAGCCCGTTCGTCTGCAAATGCCAATTGTTGGTAGTATTTTCTTGAGCTTTAGATATTTGTCATGCAGATATAATTGAGCTGTATGCTTTAGGTAGAGATGTCACCGACACTGAAATTTCATGGATGCATCTACAACGATTCAGCTGCTTCAGAGCCAACTAAGACTGCCTGGCTGCTGCAGGTCACTGAATTTCTTTTTTCTGTCACCAATGTAACAAAAAAACCCCACAAACAAAAAAATCATTATTTGCAATTACAAATAAATGAACTCTAATTGCATTTGACTCCTCTCCTCCCCCCCCCCCCCCCCCCCCAAGGAAAGGGGGAGCTCTCTGTTTCTCAGACCAGCTCTTGTGGCTGCCCTTGTCTTCCCGGCTGGGGCCCCCGTCCCCCCCGCCCCAGTGGCTGCGGGGGGCCAGGCTCTGCCCAGGGT
>NW_008825076.1:7146365-7157282 GCF_000699105.1 Pygoscelis adeliae
TGCCCTCTCCCCCCCCCCCCCTCCCCCCCAAAGGAAGGCAAGTAGTGGGCTTTTTTTCTTTCTTTTTTTTCTAATAAGCAGTTATGCCTGGATATATGCCGTTTCAAAGTTTGAAGATTATGCTTGCATTTAGGAAGTGTGAAGTGTGCTGGAATGGAAGCATGTGTGCTTTGTATCCCAACATGGGAGCAGATTATGGGGGTCTGGAGAACATGTGAGAATTACAGGTGGAATAAATTCTCCTGTCTGGAGAAGATGGGGTTTACATCACGGGAGCATGATGTGAGATGAGGGCTTGTATGGAGAACGCAGCTGTTGCCATGATTTTATGTGACACTTGCGTACAGACCTTGTTTTCTGCTTGCTTATTGTCTGTTTCATATGTATCGTTTTCTTGTTACAAAAAAATCACATTTTTTAATGTAATTTCGTGCTCAAATGTAGCAATGGTGACAATTTTCCATGTGCTGTTCATGAAGTCATTTGAACATTTGCATGTTAAAGTACCCGATGTGCCAAAGGACTGTTCGTCCTCAGCGTGTCGTCTTGGACATCTTACCTTGGAATTAAACAGTCCTACTACTGTGCTTAAAGATAAATACACACTTAAGGGTGTTTTTCTTAATTTCCCTATTAAAGTCAAATCTCCAACATTCTCCGTGATGTGGTGATAGAAGACTGTGTTGTATATATAACCATAAACGTGAAATTGAGGATTTTCTGATTGTTTAAAATGGCACTTCTTTCTGGAGGGAGGAAGGCAAGGTGACAGTGTTAAGAAACTGCTTTACAAGTGTTCATTTAAAATGTAAATGAATTCACCTTGGCCATGATTGCATCACTTTGCTTTTTGCTTTCTGCATGCGTTTGGGCAGTCAACTTTTACTGCTGAAATTCAAAGCCAAGCTGCATTTGTCACAGTGTGAAATCAACTGCATAGGCTGTAGAAGAAGAGAGAAAGCATAACTAATTGAATTTTAGACGTTTCGCAAAATCAAGGCGGGGGGGGGAAATGGTTCTTTCATCGATGCTAAGGCCCCACTCTTGTACTAAACACTCAGGGAAGTCAGTGGGTGCCTGTGCAGGCACACGCTGTAGGAGCTGATATCACAGTACATTTGATGGTGACTCTAAAAGCAGAGGTTGCTAAAAATCCAGCAACTTCCATGCTCAGGAGTTGGTTGCCTGTGCTCTATAGGTTTTCTGGAGTCCCAGACCTGCAGCCTTTCGTTGGTTGTCTCCGTGTTATCCTTGAAGACTGTGCTCATATTGTGGTACAAGAGTGGGAAATCTTATTTCCAGGGAGTGGGGAAAAGGGTTTTCTGCATAGCACAAATGAGAATACAGTGCATTCAGCTGTGTCTGGTGTGTGTGTGTAAATAAGGTTGAAGTAATAATGACTTTGCAGAAATAATAAGCAAAACACCCTTCACCCCAAGCAGCTAAATTTACAGCGCCTGCTGTTGTTGTTAGACATTAAGCTATTTGTCCCCAGTTAGCATTTACATAATATGGGATCTTACTGTTTTCTACATCTTTGTGACTTTTTCTAATAAAAGAATTCTGGCATTGTGCTGGCTGTGATGAAAGATGTCAAACTGTTCGTAGTGTCTAAACAAAAGGCTTTGTGTTTTTATTATATACATATTATTACAGCACAACTTCAGCTGCAGCAGTATGGTACTTTGCAAAAACAAAGTATGTCCGTTATTTAGAAACTGTAGCTGTGGAATCCGGTCAGAAGTGCTTCTGAAAAATAGTTCCTGTGTTTGGGAACTGGTTTTGGTGTCAGCCCTCTTCCCCTGCCCCACAGATACGTGCGAGGACATGGTGAAGTGCAGGAAATAGTATTTAATTTCCTCAAGAAGGGCTTGTTGAAAAGTTGAGGCAGAATGAAAGTATGCACTTTATAGTTGAAAGACGTCGTAAGGGAAGGCGCTGCTCTGTCACCTGCTGTTGCAGTCACTGAAGTTTAATTTGATCTTTTTTAATATCATGCCCAGGTGTCTCTATCTTGCAATGAAGTGGTTAGCATAAATCTGCCATGTGTATTGGTATTTCATTTTTATTAGCTTTTATTTAACTTGGTAAAAGGTAATCTATTTTTATTAATTCCAATCGCTCTCCCTCCTCCCTCTGTCAGGGGCAAAGATTCACTTGGAGATTGTATTTGAGGGGAGAAGAAAACCCAAGCAAAACCCCAAAACACTGGTATACCTGAAAGCCAGGAGCTTTCTGTGTCTTCCACCTTTTTCCTTGCCACTGGCTGTAGTAGCTGCTTAAATTGTCTCTGTGGGTGACTGCTGCTCTATAATCTGCTTCAGCGCTCCCTTTCTCTCTAGGTAACAAAACAGGTAACTCCTAACCTGCTGTGTGTTGAGTCTCTCAGAACATTGACATCACTTTTGGCGTGTTTTGAGACGACTCTTGAAGAGCCACCAGCTAGAAGGATGCTCTGCCCATTCCCCATGGGCTGTGTGGCCAGGCGAGCACTGAGCGGTTTGTATTAGAGGTGCCTTTGACTGAGCTTCTTG
Source organism: Pygoscelis adeliae (assembly GCF_000699105.1). Taxonomy (NCBI): domain Eukaryota; kingdom Metazoa; phylum Chordata; class Aves; order Sphenisciformes; family Spheniscidae; genus Pygoscelis; species Pygoscelis adeliae. The sequence continues at coordinate 7,148,900 of NW_008825076.1, forward strand.
TGTCGGGGTGTTAACCCAGAGTCTTGCTAAATACACTGAACGGGAATTGATGCCTGTTCAAAATAGCTGGTGATAAATTTAAGAAGAATTTGTAGTACTGGGCTGCGTTCATAGGGAACTAGCTTTTGGATGATAATCTTCGAGTTTGCCCAGTGCCTGAGCTAAGCTATTATAAACCATTCAGGAGTGACTGCTACAGCTGATTGATTTTTTTTCAGGTTAGCCGAGACTTCTGAAAGAGCGTGAGGAAGATTTGAATTCCAACAATGCTTTATTGCCTTATGCAGAGGGAAGTAAATATTGATACAGAATGCTTGTTTACTGAGCAGGGGTAGTGTCACCAAATTAAGGTGTATACTTTGCTCTTCCTTTTACAGAAGTAGAAGAATAAATTGATAGAGTTCAGAGTGATGTATGAGACAGTGTAATTCAACCCTTCCTGGGTTTGGGGTTGTTTTTTTTTTCTCCCCTCTTCTCTCTTGAGAGGTGTGACTGGGCGGTGATATGAAACAGATCTCCCTAAACTCCATTGATTATTTTTTTTTCATGGGCCAAATGCCAAGTGATGTGGCAGGGGAGAGAGAATCCTCTTCAGCAGGGCGAGATTTGATTCTGTTTCTATAATGTGCAGACTCCTAAAGGGGTGTGGATGCAGTAATCCTCCTTCAGTCCTCCTTCACCTGCTGGGGGCATAGGTGGCATCACCTCTTCAACGGGCTTCATAAGGGGAAAAAACTGGTAAGGATCCGAGAGCATCACTAATGCACTTAGTTAGCCAAGGCCATTGACCTGTCTGAAATGCCCCCCTGCCTTGGACTAGATGCAGACCTGGCCTTTTCCCCAGGTCTGGGTCACAGAGAGGAAAATCGGGCAGAGCCCTGGATCCTCCTGCTCACCGCAGTGCCCTCCCTGTCTGGCGCCTGTGCCCGGCCAGCGAGGCTCGCCCTCATTTATGGGGAGCACTGTAATGTTAGCAGCGGTGCTGTGCACACATCTCAGCCTGAGAAACAGATACCCTGCAGCATAGGGAAAAAAATAAAGGCAGGGAATTAGTGTAACTTTTCTACTACCCTGCTAGTAATTGCTGCTGGATCAATGCCTTGTGTTAGCAGGACGCTGCTACAAGGGGAGTTTCAGCAGCATTGCAGTGTAGGCACTTCCACTGGGAATTAGCACAGTCATAAATGTAGGAGAGCTTAAAAAAGGAGTAACAAGGGAAAAGTATTGTATATCTGTTAATTATAAACCATAGATTGTACTCGCAGAAACAGTGTCGGGAATGAATAGCTTATATTATCCTATTTCCAGCAGCACTTTAGACTATGAAAACTGATTTTATTTTAAAAGGCTATTTTATTTTCAGCATTACTTCACTCAGCTTGATCAGGGAAGCGAGACTGGAGAGGTTCACCTTCTAGTAATCATGTATGAAACAATGCTTCTGACTCAGTGCTGGTAGTAGTAATAGTGGTATTTTTATGATGGTAGCCAGTAATTAAGATCAGGGTTTCATTGTGCTGAGCACAGTGAAAACACATGCAAACAGACTGATAACCTCAAATTGCTTACATTGTTAAGAGCTGAATAGTGCAATTGTCCATTTAAAAAAGACTATCAGGGGTTGCTCAGACTTTGACTTTCTTCATGTAACAACAAGAATATAAATAAGAATTCAGTACCCATGGATGGGGGTGGGAGGAACACCAGTGAAGGCGATACTTGCGATAAAAAGAAGGTTTTAATTATGTTAAAAATAACACATCCCTCTCCCCAAAAAGGAAAATTCTGCCTACAGTCAGAATTTCAAAGACACTTCTTTTTCCAGCAGCCCAGCCTCCTAAATTGGGCTGGCAATTAATTGTATTTGTACATTTTGAGGCTTAAAGGCTGATTTTAAGCATCTGCTCCATTACTATTTAGCTACCAAAACAGCTACATTGTAGTGCTGAACACTTTATTAGTGTTTGTTCAGAGTACGTGCAGAGGAGGTTAGATAGTCTAGAAATTTTAAACGCTAATTTGTCATCACAGATTGTTTATCTACTTTTTTAATTCATGTTATAAGAGCATTTTATGTAGGCACAAAAGAGATATATTTATCACACATGCCCCTTGTTGGCCCTAGCCCATAATCACTCTAGTAGAGTTGAATATCAAGAGCTGGGTAATTCACAAATTGAGATATTGACAGAATTTTGTACCACATTTTTTTTTCAGTTGCATCTTTGACATGGTTTTAAATAGTGCAGTCTTTCAAAATTTCCTAAAAATAATTTTCTACCAAATTGTACAACTGCGCTAAGATGACTAGTTTTCTGCTAAATTGAAATTACTTACATGCTTATTTCAGTGGCTAACTGCAAAATTATCAAATGATGTGTTTTAATCCAATTACATTCTTACTAGAATGAAACTTGCCTAACTCTTCGCGTGTATACAGTCAGGGCTTTGGTTTCTGGCATGATTTTTTTGTTACGAGCTCAACAGCATTTAAAGCCTTGTCAAGTTATCCATTAATACTTTTTTGAGGTCTCAAAGAGAGCCCTAAGAGCAAGAAGAGTCTGATAGACTTACTATTGCACTGAAGGAAAATATTAGCAATACCAAAATGTTACAAAATTATTCTAATACTCTTAACTTTTGTGGCATGTGTGTGGAAATACTTAGGAGGCATGTGTGGCCAGAAACAGAAAATTCATAGCAGTGGCAAGATTTCATATCTTTAAATAAAGTTTTAGTGTAGAGGAAAATAAGAGTGAAACACTGCTTTTTACAGCCTTGTTTAAGAGGTGTGCAGCTGTACAGGGTGCATGAACGTTAAAAATTGTAGGATGCTCTGTAAGGGCTTCTGGTTATACATCTGTGTGATCAAAACCCCTTTCCAGAAATGTAGAATCTAATTATGTCACATTACTTTTTAAATAGCTCAGTGTATGCACATGCTATGCCCCTATTTTCAGCTAAGGATTCGCGATGTTTTCCGTTGTGAGACTTTTTTTTCAGTTGCCCGTAACTTTGGCAAGTGAAAATAAATTATTCACGTGATTATTTTGCCTGGTGCGTGCCTGCCCATGCCAGGTATTTTTTGGAAAGCTTCAATACACATTCAACAATGTGCTTTGGTGAAAAGCCATCCTGTTTTTCCAAGCTTGTGTCATGTATTTGCAGTTTTAAGGTCTTACATGACACTACTTTGGTGCAGGAACTCGACGTTTGGCACAAAGTTGGAGAAGACAAAGGATGTTCTGTTTGTTACAGAAGTTACAACCAGATTTGAAAAAAATTCTGCGTGAACATGGTCAGTAGAGATGGGTTAAGCTGGGGATTCAGTTGTAAACACCAGCCAGGACAGGTCTTGCCTTTTTTGGATTTTACTGTCACTTCTTTGGTGCCAGCACAAGTGCTTGTGTGGCTGTGGTATTGAAAAGTGACCTAGCAAAAAACCCCAAGCCCAGACCTTGTTAGATTTGAACTGAGTCCCTAGTTCCCACTGACAGGAGAGGAAGGAATGAGGGAGTAGAGGAGAGAGAGAGAGGAGGTGGAGCCTGCACCTTCCAGCCAAGCCAAAATTCAGGTAAGAAGAAAGATAGCTCACCCTTCCTGCTCTCTGCTACATGGTCCACACGGAGAGGACGCCATCCTTTCTCTGTCGTCTGTGTGACGAGATTGCTTTAGGGAGTTCCCCCTTGAGGGCAGTCATAAACTTTATAAATACGAAAATATACTGGATGCTGTATAAAAGATTCTGTAGCGCAAATGTAAATACATGTCTGCTCCGGATACTTCTGTATGCGCGCTTTACATTATGAGCTTGAAATATCTGAAAGAATTATAATGAAGACCTAATTATAAAACAGGTAATAAAATAGCTTATTCAGGTGTTGCTGTTCTATTACTATCTCATTATGATTAAATAATTCCTATTAAGTTCTGGATCAAAGAGAAATTTCTCACAGGAGAGTTTACAGAGCAGTTTAATGGTGTCTATTTATTGTATAATCCCAGGGTGTGTATTGGCTTTTATACTGTCATATTAACTTATTGTGACAATTCTATGCAGTGCTCCTCTAAGAACACTGGAGAGTATAAGGGTGGGATTTTTATTTTTTTTTCTAACATTGCTGTCCAACAGGCTGCAGAATGGTTGCTTTGCTGGAATATTTTGATCCTGAGCTTCTCTGGTTTTAAACTAACCACACTGACATGAGGCTGTCTTAAGGCTCAGATTAAGAAAAAAATCTGGGTAGCTTTTCATGTTGTTTATGCCAATACTTGGAAGGATAGAGGCACAGGTTCTGCCCATCAAGGAGATAGGGAGCGTTTGACTTTAAAAATAAAGAAAATCCGTGCAGAACTGTGCATCCACTTACTTCATATGTGTGATGAGCTCTTGGCACTTTCTTTTTTATTTCGCTTGGAGGGTTGGTGGGGTTTTGTGTTGTTTTTTGGGTGTGGGTTGTTGGGAGGTTTTTTTTCAGCTTGTGAAACCTTGTTTTAGGCTGAAATGTCACAATTTTGCTGTTGATATGTTTAGGCAGCATGGCTGTCTCTGGCAATCTGGAGTTACCGCAGCCTGGCAAGACTGGACACAAGATGGTGCTGAGAAAAATGCCATAAACAAAAGTAACAAGTTAGAATCTTAAAAAGAGAAATCGGTGCAAAGGCATAACCCAGATTAAGCAGAAACAGGAGCTTTCCCAGCTACGTTTGCACCCTGACATGCCACCTGCCAGGGATCTGTTCCCCCCGCTGGGGGCATTATTTATTTGACAGCTTGATAACTTAAGGTGAAGAGTGTCCCGTGCGGTGCCGCTGCCAGTGTCATCCTGGAGTGACACTGCTCCACTGTCTGCTGTGTTTCACCCCCCTGCAATCAAGTAAGTTGAGTGTACTCATGGGATTCAGGGAGGCTTCAGCTCACCTTCACGGTCAGGGAGCAGCAAGCTGATCTTCAGGATTCCCTTGTGATAAATGGTGGTTTAACCCTCCAGTTCTGGAACAACATGAGTATGAGAAGATTGCTTTTTTCACATTTAATGTATTAATTTTTGTAGTAAATTTCTTAACTTCGTGTTAGAAAAAAGCAGCCTGAAAATGAGTGATACAGATACATGTAAGATAAAAAAAAGGCAGTTTAAAAAGAACCCAGGACTTATATATGTATTGTGTCTCATTTTAAGTCACTGAAATGATTTTGAGGGGAGCTGACTCACGATGTTTGCGTACTTCAGGCTGAAACACTGGGCCTGGAACCAATACCATGTGATGGATATGAACCGTCTTCAAATGAAGAAGAGCTATTGAAATACTTGGCACAAACATTTCACAGTCATCTTGATTATTGGAAATGTTTGTACACATTTTTAATGCAGAATTTCAAATGTATGTGCAATTTGCTCTGTTTGGTTCATAAGCTGAGAAACAAATATGTTTTAATGGAAAAAACTTTTAATGTATTTGCTCTATAGATGAATTTGGGAATAGATCTTGACTCGCTGTTTATACTCCCCGTTTCTGAAGATCTGGTTTCCCTTATTCCCTAAGGACGAAAGGAATTATTCACTCATTTCCTTTCATTTTTTTAATTGAAGATTGCAGTGAGGAGATTGTTTAACTGTACTCAATTTGTTTTCAGTACAAATTATTGTCTTTCATCCTATGTATTACCGTTACAACTTACTGTTTTCCTGTTGCCCAACCCTGGTAGCAAAGATAGCCAGGCAAAGGTTTGCATATGTAACTCTTGCTGCAGTGCCGTTCTCCACGCAGTACACGCACTAGCCACATTTGCACATGCAGTGACTTGACCTGCGTGTCCACTTCTTTGACATGGTTGTGCTAATTAGGGACATGGCTTTGCAAGCCATGGGGAAGTACGGCATGCCGCTAGGACATCCTGGTTAGATCAGGAGTCCTACATTGCTGTTGGATTGGCTTCTTCAGAGCAGAGCCAGCTGCAATACAATACTGTGGTTCACAGTTAATCTTCTAAACAGGGCGCAAAATTAAAACTGAAGCCAGGCAGAGTTTCCACCATGTAAATGTTTTCAAGCTGTGATTGTACTCCAACTAGCATTTGAACAACTGCATTACAACTGCAGCTGCACAATGAAGGCTACTGCAGGTCAATACATACCTCTATAGCATGAGTAAAGTCAATATGATAATTTCATAGCTCTCCTGACTCACCTTAGAAAAGGCCCCTGTTTGCTCTCCTGTAAAGGACAACCTGTGCGGTGCCTGTTTCTTTCCCCACTTTCCTAAGGGTGGCTCCCTATGGTGCTGTTAAGGTTTAATAAGTTAGATGTACAAGTGTGGCTGCACTGCACTGTCATTGTGACCACCTGTACAAATTCAGACCAGTAAGACGTAGATCTGTAGTTAGCCACTTCTTGTGCTCATTTCTTGATTAGTAACTTGTGTGTTATGTTATTTGAATTAGTACTCTGGACGTAGGCTTCATCTTCAAGACCAGCCCTGGCTCTTTCTATTGGAAGAAATGCATCACTTTGACTCAGAGTTTGATTATAGACTGTTACAGGTTTTGTGTGAATGTGTGCAAGTCGCTCTAGTTTCCTGGGGATCTTATTGTGGAGCAAGCCTCTCGGAAGACTTCTTTGGGTGTAGATAAAGAAAAAAAAGTGCCTTTCTTTTGTGTGTGCGTGTCCTGTTGTGGGGCGATACTGGCTGAAGAGTCCTTTGGGAAGTGTTCTGCATTCAACAAAAGGTTTGGAACATGCTGCCTAATTAATTGTCGTATTTGGATGTGTGTTGGTTTAACTTTGCTTCCTCCAAGAATTCTGATCAGTTCTCACCTGGAGCGAGTGCGTTAGCCCCAAAAACCCCGTGTGAGAAGGAAGCCTTTCTCTTTGAATGAGTTACAAGGGAGTTACTTGGGGTTTCACTGGATATTGCGGGTTCTGCTCTGGGTACCCAGAGCTGGAAGTTGTTTAGTCAATGCTGAGGGCCCCAAAATATAAGTGCCTTTGCAAATCCATCTCTTCACGTTCCTTTGCTGCAGCTTCAGAGCCATAAAAGCATAATGGCACTTCTTTACCTCCCAAGGGTGTTGAGGGAATAAGTGTTTTGTGATACTGCAGACTGGTACTGTGAGACAGGAGTGAGCATTGAGGTGGCCAGTGGGAGCAGGATACCTGGCACCATGTGGGAGGGAGCCTGGAGAGAGATAAACCTCAAACTGTTAGGAGAGAGGATGAGGATGAAACTCCTGGCAGCTGAGATGAGGAGGACCACAGAGCCCCTGTGACTTGGCAGGGGCTGAGGTTAATACTCGCTGAATAGAGCTGGAAATTGGACGTGGTAACTTACTTCCCCTAGCATCACTCAGGGAAGCACGATTTTTTAAAGGAGGATTTAGATAAAATTGCTTATTAGTAAAGTGAGGATTATCCAGGATTTTAAAGTTTGTTCTTATCTCTAGTGTTGTTCAAGTGTGCAAACTTGAGGATATTTCAGTCCTTCATCATGGATCTTCACCTGTAAAAAGCGACAGTCAGTCTTACTGGACTGAAACCTGTCCGTAGCTTGAGGGCTTTTACAGCTGTGGAAGATTCATGATAGAACAGGAAGAAAAAGGGCTACAGAATTTGTAAAGAAGAGAGTAAAATTATGAGCCAGAGCATCTTTCTTATTGTTCTTTGATTCTTTTTTTCTTTCTTCTTTTTGGCATCAAATGGATTATTGGAATTTTAAAGTGCGTGAGTGAAATAGGCCTTTTTATGATTTGAACATTTTCTTCTCCCTTGAAGTGTCTTTCACTTAAACGATCAAATCCTGACAACTTCTCCCCACACCCGCTTTTACCATCATCAGTCACTGTGTGTGCTTGACATCAAAAAGACCTCATGGCTGTGGAAGCACGGAAAAGTCTTGCTGCTGCTGCTGTTGTTTTGCCTTGCAGTCACTGGGAGCTCTGCCCCATGCTGAAATAAAGGTAGGGTGAAGTGGATGTGCCCTCGTTCCCCTCCTGAGCAATTTCATGGCTGCTTGTGTTGTATGGCAGCACTTCAGAGGTGTGAGTCCGTCAGGGCAGAGTTTCTAGTGCCCATCTGTAGAGATGTCAGACTTGGACATGGCTAGAAGTCATCCGTGACCGAGCCTAGAGCGAAGCTCAGTAAACGGTGCAGCAGTCTTTGCTAACGGGTTTATGGGCTGATGCGGCATTTGTGGTGTCCCATCAGGAAATTCAGCTGACGATCCCTTTCTGCCTGCAAATTTGGCTCCATGAATAATTGATTTTTCCAAGTTGGCAACCAAAGCAGAAATATATCTCTGTTTGGATTGACATGCTTTTAAAGATCCCCCCCCCCAATCTCTTTTCTTCCTCATTTGAAATGAAAAAAACCCAACCCCAAACCCAACA
>NW_008825076.1:7157299-7158902 GCF_000699105.1 Pygoscelis adeliae
CCCCAAAAAAAGACAAAAAATGTTTGATGTCAGACAAACCTTTCCACCTGACCTGATACAGGATAGTTCATTTCAGACGCTTGCAAGAGAAGCAGTGAAAAGCCAAACTCAAGGAGCAGAGCGGTGGAAGGACGTTGCGCTTGAATGATCCCTCTGTCCTCACCTCTGAGCACAGAGTTCAAAACATGGAAGTTGCCAACTCACCTTCCCTTCTCCTCCTGCAAGGTTGGAGCACACCTATCACATGTCCTAGAAGATCAAGATCATCATGATTCCCACAGCACTGAGGATTTGGGAGGAGGAGAGGGTGCTCACAGCTTCTCCTGCTGCCACTGTTATGCTTAGATAAAATAATCAAATACTTGCTGAAGAGGCTCTGGTGTCCGGGTGTGTTATATCTGGGCACATCTCAGTGGGTTGAGTGCCTCTTCTCGGAGCTGTTCCATTCTGCAGTGAATACTGAGATAGGAAATCAGCCGTGTTTAGGGGCAAATTTACCATTTGCTCAAACATTTTCAGAGAGTTGTACTAGCGACATATTCGGGCTCACATCTCCCGTCTGGCGGGAGAGTGCAGGAATTAACAGATCTCTCTAAAATGATGTGGTGCACAGAGCGATGTTATTTTAGCCTTGGCAGCAAAGCAAGCCAGAAAGTTAGGAAAGGAAATACTAGGAAAAGAGAAAACAGGAATGTGTCTTTTTTAAGGCTGCAGCTCCTACTGCTACAGCTGCTGTCGCAGTAAAAGCTGTTATTGCTACTTGCTGACTGTCTTGCCTAAAGGGAAGAGTGTGTTGTATGACTGTCCTGTAATGCATCCTCCTCGCAGAAAACCTCTTTCTTACTCCCACCCTCTTACCTCACACTTCTGCTTCTTGTCTCTCCCTCTTTCTTTAAGAAGAATATAGTTCGTGGCAAAAATGTTGCCATCTTGGCTGTGTTGTTAGCGCCCTTCCACACATGTATAATTTCTGTCTCGTTCTATTACATTATTGAGTAGGCATCTTGCGGGGCAGGAAAAAAAAATCTTCATTTTTCAAGGAAGAAAAATAGGGTGAATTTCTTTCTTTCATGTGGCATAACCCAAGCAAGTGAATATTACACTGCCACTGTCAGCTGTTCAGATACCTCTGCTCAATTCATGACACTTTTAAAATGAGAATTTTTTAGAAGGATGATTTGAATTCTGTTTCTCGGCTTCCAAAAGACAGAGTAAGCTTGAATTTTTGCTTTTTTTTTTTAAACAGCATAGACTTAGATTGATTTAAATCCAGTCTGCTTCAGATAAAGAAATGCACAAGAGAGTAGAAGCTGTTGGTTTTTTCTGGTTTTTCTTTTTGTGTTGGGTTTGTTGTTTTTTTTTTTAAATTATTGTTCTATTTTCTGTTTCAGCATTATCATCCTGTTTCTACTTCCAGCTGCTAATACTGATTTTTTTTTTTTTCTAGGTGAAGTTTATATTTCATATTACATGCAAGTGTATTTGCACTGCGCTAATGTAATATTACTCTGTGTTTTAGAAGTATTATTTAGATTGTTATTCGAGGAAGTGACAGGTACTGGGAATGAACCTCCTGTTGTCTCTGCTGGCTGAATTAGCAGTG
>NW_008825076.1:7158931-7184301 GCF_000699105.1 Pygoscelis adeliae
AGCAGGAATAAAAAGAGAAATGCATAAGCTGAACAGGAGATAAAATACAGTCAAAAATGGAGAAGAAAGGGACTAGTCTGCTGATGTCAGAGTGACAAAGCTTAGCCTCAGCAAAGGTGAGAAATTAAATCATTTTCTGAGTTCATGAACATAATCTAGGTTTATAGAGGCAGCTACATGGAATTTAGGTTGGTTTATTTATTTTATTATTACTACTTCTACTACTCCCACTACTATTAAATCTTCCATTTTACCCTCAACTTCACTTCCTTTCTCTTGTGGTGTCCATTCATAAAAGTAGAGTATCTATAAGATGTCGTGCTCTTTGGAGATGACCTCTAGTATTTTATGATCTTAATGAAGCTGGTACATAAGCTATGTATTTATTTCTTCGTGGTGCGCCTTTCTGTGTCCTGGAAACTGATCAGGATCTTGAAATAGTAATATGTCCCCCTTGCCCCAAATCTAAATTTTTCAGCTCTGTACAGCAGTAACAATGTTACATGCTCATGTGCCTAAATTTGACAGTGTAAGGCTGCAATTCCTCAAAGCTTAAGCTTATACTTAACTTTAATCATGTACTTAGTGCCATTCCTATACAGCTAAATGTTTTGACATGTGCTTTTGTCCCATTAATACCAATGGGTTTTAGGCATATGTTTCAAAATGCTTTGAATGCATGAAAGTTCAGCTATCAGTGAAATAGGTGATTTAGGGCAAAAGCAGTGCATGTTTAAAAAAACACATACAGAGAAACCCGTGGGTCCTTACATGCTTATCATTGAGAAGATTGAAACAAATTCCTCTGTCTTTCTACTTTCAATTGTTATTTAGACGGTTTATAAATTGGGAGCATGCAATTTAGCAGGGGAAGTGCTGACCATCAGCAGGCACTTGAATTACGAGCAGATGTTACCATGCTGATCGGAGAGTTTGCCTTTAGTCTTGCTTCTCAGCACTGGAAATTAGGGTCCTCTCTTGAGGCAGAACTGGCCAACAAAATGCAAGTGCTACCAAGCGAAGGTCGCCAACATGCACAGCAGTGTCCAGCAGCATAACTGCTGAACATTCAAAATATGAAACGATAAATAAAACATTCCCTCAGTGAGGGTGGTCCCATAGCTTTCGTATTCCTAGGAGGTAGCAGTTGCTATGGCAACTCCTCATTTACTTGCTTTTTTTTCATATATTGATAATTATATTAAGCAGCATGTAAAGGCTGCTAGCTGGTGCAGAGCTGTATTGCTGTCCTGGAGCTGTGGTAAACCTTATACCCTTCATTTTGAAAATACATCCCTTCATGTGTTTGCAGGTGTGCTGTGCTGCCCTCTCATCACAATACGGACTGGGTGGTCACGTGGCCCAAAGCAATGCTAAACTGTACAATAATTGTGTGTCTTTGGTTGTGTTCATGTAGCCCTTCCCAAAGGTTGCCAGAGCATCTGCTCATTTCTCCTCAGTGCTCCGTCCAGGACGTGTTGTGTTTGGAGGTGTTCTTGGACGTGTACCTTCATACCCCTGGTAGCTGCTTCTCTGTCTGCTGGGCTGGTGAATCTTACATAGCCTTGCTGGGAATGAGTGCTGGGGGGTGAACATGAAGTTCAAATAGGAATCTAAGAAAGGTGGAGCTGGGCTGGGAGATTTGTAAGCTGAGCGTAAGTTTCTACATCAGAATCACTGGATTTGTAAGGCTATGCCTCAGCATCATAGCTTAGTGCCTGCTCCCTCTGTGGACTTTCCATTTGAATACGTTAAAGGAAAACAAGGCAAACCAGCTAACATCCACCCATCCTGCTCTGGACTAGAAAGCAAACCCTCTGACTTAAGGATGTTGCATCTGCTCAGCAGCGTGTCTCAGCACCACGTATGAATACCGGACTGTAAGTAGAAGTGTGGCATCTATCAGAGAAGAGCTTGTCTTTCACTGCAACTTCTAGGAGAGTCTGTGTCACGGATCTGAGACCTCTTTTTCAATGTTTCATTTATTATTGTCTGTCTGGTATTTTTTAAAAATAACAAAAAAACAAAAAACAAACAAAACCCGCCAAAATATGGCTGTATCGCTAGATTTTACAGTACAAGTGTTGTGCAGTGCTACTCCAGCCAAGGTGCTGTGTCACATCTCCTGTCCAGAAACTGGGGCTGGTCTCAGTCCTGGGGTCCAGCTGCAGCCACCGCTGGCTCTGCGCCCGGGGGAGAGCAGGGTCAGGCAGGTACCTGCCCTGTGCTGGAGGCCCATGGAAGGAGAGTCTCTTTTCCTTAAAGTGCTGCTAGCAATGAGTCCAACAGGACCCAAACTCCTTCCCAGTTTTGGGAGGGGACTGATGGCAGGGGCTTTACCTCTCATTTGAAAGCCATTTGCTCTTGGCAAATATTCTGTCAGTTAATTTAATCCATGCTGTATAGTTGTTTCTCCCTCATCTGTGGGTGCAGGTATCCATTACCACAATATGATGGGGTGTAAAATTAATTTATATATTCTCAGCTTCATGGCCAAGGCAGCAACCTTAATTGCTTTGGCAGTATTCCAGTAGTACTGGGATTGAATGACTTTGGCATTATCACACTGACTTCCAGTTGCATATAGTAGTAATCAGACAAACAGGATATTCAGTTAAAAGCTTTTTGCCAGTCTCTTGAAAGCCATTTTGTCTCTGTGCATCACCTGCCATGAGTAACCTCTTCCAAAAAGAAAGTATAAGTGGGAGTGTGGGAAGGGGATTTGACCATTTTACTTGCACAAAGTAACTTGTTAATTGTATAGACCCGAATACCTTCACAGTTTAAAAAGTTGTGGTTTCAAACTGAAAGCCTGTCGGGGCCGGGGGGGAGAAGGGGTGTGTGAATTTTCACCTGCTCATTAGAATCAGCAAATTATAAGAGAATTTAGGGTGTATTTTTAGTATCAAGTTGGCTGATATAAAAACAGATGTTTTTTCTGATTGTAAAGTTCCTAGCAGTAAGTTTTAACAGGCAAAGGCAATGCTAATTTCATCAGTGTCAGATTCTTTTGTTACTTTCACAGCCGTGATACATTGCCCTTATGACAGTGTAAACACAGCGCTATTCTCTTTAATTTTAGTGATAAAAATAAATTGTAAAACATCTGTGATTTGTTGCTGCTAAGAAAAATAGCTAAGATATTTTAGTGAATGGCCTACTTACAGATACATGGCAGAATAATGCTAGACTGAAATAATTTCTTAAACATTGTGTGATTACGAGTAATCTCCGAAGTGTAAATTGGCCTTTTGTAATGTTTATTTCAGCTGAACTACAGAAATGGTACTTTCTTTTACCCTAATCCTGTTACATTAGAGAGACAAACACAAACCCATTTATCGTGGCATGTAGTACTGATTTTTTACAACTGCTTGAATTATGCTAAATGATCCTGTGCAGTTTGACGAGTATCATCAGAGGTTTTGACCTTGCTTCTTTGTGCGATCAGCAAAGTTGAAATTAAAATATCAAGAGAAACAATTTCTGCAGCAAAATTGTTAAAGTTAATAGAGTTGAATCTACTTTTGCATTCATGTTCCCGTTAAGTCAGTTCTATTCACGTTATATTTCTGAAGCACATGAAAAAAAATAAAGCCACTACTTTCTTGGTATCTTTGATGTAACAGAGAAAAGAAAACAGAAAAGCTTTACATTGAATTTCTTAAGTGCATATTTAATTTGCATTTAATGCAGCAGGTATTGTATGTTAATCATATTGAATCATAGTAAAAATTATTAGGAATGAATTGCTTTGTGTTTGTGGCAGTTGTTGCCTGATGTATTTAGAAGGGCTGGATAGTACAGGCCAGGGGACAAATTCTGTGCTAGTTTCTGTTCCAACCAACTTTCTTTGATTTTCATAGCAGTGTGGTTGAATTTTGCTCATTTTTGGTTGTTTAGCAGAGTTTCTTTTAATTAAAATCAATGGATTTCTCACAGGCTGGTACTTCTCAAAAGGGGCATGGGCACGACGTGTTTGTTTAGGCTATGGAACTGCTTGCTTCTCTATAGTCAATATATAGGGAATTTAGGTGCGCTGAGGTGGTCACGCGTTAGGCTGGATACCTGCTTGTCTGCCTTACCCACGTGTGGGGATCTTCAGTGCTGCAAATCACTGAGCGCTGCATTCAGCCGGTCGTGGAGCTCACCACTTCAAATGCTTCCAGATGCGGGATGATCCATTTGTTTTTATAGTGTTAGTTCCGCTAACGAAACATAGGGAACGGCTATTTAAGACTCTTCTCCATCCCATCTAGTCTAGTGTGTGACAACCCATGCAAAGTTGTCAGCCTCGAGTAGTAGTAAAGAATAAATTTTAGATCACAGATAACAATCTCTCTTTGCCTCACCCCATTGAGCTGAAATAATACTGGGCTGTAACATACCAAGCTGCCACCGGTAGTTGCAACAAAATATTCAAAAGAAAACATGTTTTAAGAAGACTTGGTAATCTGATAATATGTATTTTTAAGGATATATGCAGAAAGGGAAATTGTACTTGTCACTATCTGGATCAATACTTTCAACAAATCATAATAAATGCTACTTACTGCTACTTAGCAGAGCATAATTAGTATTCAGTAAACCAGTATTAAAATGTATGCTATGCTTTAAACTGTTTGACTGTATTAGCATTTAAATACCCTATTGCGTATTTGCTATTTCTTCTCTTCTTATAAAACTGTATTCTCCAGAGTTCAAAATGATTAATTTCCTTTAGAATATGTACAATGCAAGGATTTAACAATTCCTTGTATTTAATAATTGCTCAGTAGCCAGGCTTATTATTTCGCATAAGCACTTGGGTACAGAGTCATCCAATATTAGGTCAGTCATGCTAATGTGCATAGCGCTTCCCTTCCCCTCCTGGCCCCTGGCTGCGGGGCGGCTGGCCGGGGAGGACGAGAAGGGCTTCCACCGCGCAAGCACTGTACGAATTCATTTCACATGTCATCCTTCATTTTCTGCCTACGAGAACAATTGACAGATGGATCAGGGGCTTGACATGTCTTTGGAGAGTTTTGCCCTCCTTGGCATTTGCAGACAATAGTACAGCTCTGTCTGACAAACAAAACCTTTTTTTTTTCCTTTTTTTTTTTCAGCAAACTGACTTTCCCTTCTCTCGCTCTTGCTTACGAGCAGCTCTTCCCTCCCGTGCACAGGGGGCATCAAACACCACCAACATAATTTTAACTCAGGCTCCAAGTTTAGCCCCTGCAATCTGATGAAGGGGCTTCCCTCCACCGTGATACTTAATCAAAGTATTTATGGGAAGTCCTGTATAACTCTCGGAAATTATATTCCCTCTTTGTCTCCCCCCATATAATCTAACCTTTTTTCCCTCCTGCAACTGTGAATAAGTTATTAAATACGTGGCAGCTGAGCTGGTAAAGTGATTTACATCCTGCTTGCAGGGCTAGCCTTGAATATGATAAGTGTGCCTGTCTGAAAGATGGAGCTAAAAATGAAAATTCTCCAAAAAAAGGTGGTGAGGCAACTTTTCTGTTAGCAGTGGGTATTGAGAAAATTTGGTAATAAAAATTAACATTGAGTTTGGCTGGCTTGAGAGCAGTGTGTTGTGCCTACAGGCTATTTCTGGAAGCAGCTACCTTTGTCATCTCCGTATCGTTTTGCCCCGAGGTGGAGGTGGCGCGGTTGGAGCTGCCCCGGCTGCTGGGACCTGGCACCGCTTGCTGCTCCACGGGGCTGAGTGTCCTCGCTGACTGCCTCAGAGCAGGGGGTACCTTTATTCATGTAACGGCTCTGTGCAGTGAGAAAGGGCTTTTAAATCGTTTTATAGGAAGGAAACTGAGGCCTGTTAAGGGATCAACATGGAAAGCCTGAAATATGGCTCCTTTGTCACCGTTCTTAGACCACAGGGCCAATCCAGTGCATCTTGTATGACTTGGTTCTTCTGTTTCTGGGGAGGAAAAAACCCTGTGGTGGTCCTGTTATAAAAGCTTCCTCGCAGTCCTTTATCAAAGGCTGTGGGTTGGGGTGTTTTTCCCCTCAGCATTGCTGAGGAAAGAAGTCAGTTTTCCCCTCTCCTCGAGGTGCCTCCTGAGGTACGGTGTCCCCTGTCAGCGTCGGCCTGCAAGGTTCCTGCTTCGGGCAGGCGGCCGCCTTGTTCCTGTGGGGTAAGAGTGGGAAAATGGCCCGTTGGTCCAAAAAAAAAAGGCAGAAATGTCAGCAGAGGTGGGCAGGAGTGTTTTGGCAGGAGGTAGAGGGTCAACCTTGCCCCTTCCCAAATGCCTGCCGAAGAGAGGGAGGGGGGAGCTGGGCAGAATTTGGCAGGCCTACGATCTGAGGTAAAACACTGTGATTTTCTTTTGGCAAATCTACCCATGGACATGAAGTAAGCGATTAACCAAGGCAACCTCTTTGCTGTTCGCCGTGTAGGTGTTGCTTTGGTTAAAGTTTGGAGATGAGAATGTTTCCTCATTCCCGCTGTTTCTAGGACTTAAATAAAAATGTGATTCAGCTTTCTAGTTAGACACAATTAGTAATTTTTAGGAATAGTTTCCAAGCTCAGCATTTTTTAAAATACACTAAATCCATCTTTTCTTTGATCCAGACATATGAGCAGTTGAAAAGAAAATTAGGGATGGGATTTTAGAAGGAAGGGATGGGCTTAATAAAATCAGAAATTTATTAAGGTATCCTATCAAGCATTTTTTAAAAGGATGATATGTGTGAGTTAGGGTGCTTCTGCTGTACGATGACACAGGTCAGTCTCTGTTTGTGCGCTGGGCAATTCATTTGTGCCCTTGAATTCTTCACCTCTCCTGCCGGAGGGAGAACACTCCACAGGGGGAAATCACCATTCCCCTTCTCAGAGGTTTTCTCTTTGACTTCTTATCTGCATAGGCCTCTGGGCATAAGTGATTTTGTATTAATGTTCCCCTGAATGATTGAATAATGAACTTGTGAGTCTGCACCTTTTAAGGCGATACCAGTCGCGTGCAGTTGTCTGGAAACAGGACTTCTGCCTGCCTCACCCGCACGGGAGAGTTGGGGACTGCTCAGACCTGTGGTGTCCTGAAGATGCTGTCCAGAGGGGACATCAGAGAATCAGGGTCTCAGAACACCCTGGTGAACATCAACAGTATCGAGGGTTGTAAATGAGTGTGGAAATGTTTTGCTCATGTTTCCCAAGAGGTTTTCGTTCCTCACCTGCAATCTGATCAAATCTCCTGCCCTGCTACAGGATATTCACTCTCCTTACGCATTCGTGTGGCAGGGATATGAGACTCCCTGCTCAGATAAGCCTCTGAGTTTGACTTTGTGGACTGAAATTGTAACTAAAAACCACCCATGGCCTTGCAGTAATATTTTGTTTTTCATAAATGCAGGCTTTCTAGCCTCTGTCAGTTTGTGCTGCTCAGAGATGGATAGCCTTGAACAAGCCTGCTGTCTGCTGCGGGTGCAGTATTGATAAGTGCTTAAAGAAGCACCGTGCATCCTTCTTTATCAAGGGGATTGCATCTCCGATAAGGAAAGGAACAATAGGAGTTGAATTGATATTTGATTTGAATGAGAGGGATTTCTTAGATCCTTCGGTCTAGCTAGGAGATGAGAGATAAGCTTCATAGAAGAATTGCATATGGTCTATGAAATACCCAACAAAACTCTGGTCCCTCTCCCTTTAGGCTACTTAGCTGAGAAACTGAGCCCTGTATCTTGTATAGATAAAATTGCTGTCAAATCTGGCTAAACTCTTTCTGCTTTCAGAAAACATGTCACTGAGGTGAAAATTTAAATCAGGCTTTCAAATACCACTGGTAGTGGTAAAAACACATTTCACAACAGCACATTAATTGATGAATTATAATTGATTTCCTGTAGAAGCACGTATTACGTTCTCAATAATACCATGACGCACCATAATTAGCATTGTTATGGTGTATTCTGAATTAATTATTAATGTCTTGCTACTTATTTTAATGCCTGTGCTTGGGTCATTTACACCGCTGACAAGAAACTGGCGTTAACATGCCACTTTTGCATTTATTTTCACTGTGATCATGACTGTTAGCTGAGGATCTGCTTAAATGGAGTCTAACATTGTCCTTTATAAAAGAAAAGGTTATCCAAAGCCCGTGGTCCTTCATACCCTGCTGAGCGTGCCAGTGGGGGCCTACTTGTGGTGATGAACTTTCTAAAGGTAGTGAGACCACAAGGGTACTGTGTGCTTTCCTGGATTCACCACTGGCCTGGGGTTTATCTGAACTGTTGGTGTGATGGGGAAGGGTGGTGATCCCTTCTTGATCGTATATAGCATACAGTGCCCTTGTTGAACTATTCATAAAACTGTTTTACTTGCATTTACAAGGAATGGTAAGGGGAGGAGAGTAAAATGGCCAGAAAACACTAAGAAAGCTGGAAGATGGTGTGTAGTGGCTTTGATGCACCCACCCTGATTTACAGCATCTGAAGATCATACCCAGTATATTACAGGCAGTGAATAAGGATGGAGGCAAGAAATTATTATTATGCATCAGAAATACTCACGATTTTTGTGGTTTAATTGTAGATGTGCATGTTTTCTGTATATCAAGTAATAGCAGTTGGTATGAGAAAGGTTACTTTACCTGTCTTCCCCTCCTTGAAATGTTTTCTTCATTCAAGTTGAGTTCCTCCTCCTCTCCACCCTATTTACACTAACCAGTGAAATACTAATGAAATATTCTGTATTATAACGTTGTTTTTCACTCCCCTTTTTCCTATGTATTTTCTGCTTAGGGTCTTTGAGTTATCTTGCTATCTTGAGTCAGCTGAAAAATTCAGCAAGCCCAAAAACTTTTCTTTGGCAGTGGTCTCTAACACGTGCTTAGGGACTATTAGAAGTTTGATTCTTCCCTGATAAATGCTTTCAGTGATCAGTGAAAGACCCTGTGCGCTTTCTCCAAATCTTTTGTATTGATGATCTTTTGTAATACTTCACACTGTTGTAAAATCCCAGTATCTGATTCCATTTATACCTGACATTGCAAATTCTGGTAGTTTTTCAAAGATGTTTTGGAGGTAGTGAATAGAAAAAAGTAAAATCTATGTCGGGCTATTAAGGACACAGAGATGAAAAATGCAAAAAATACTCGCCCTGATAATGTGTTATTAAATAACGAAAATTTAGTTTGATGTCAAGACAGAAATCCGTCTTTCTGCCAAAAGTCTTGAACTAGCTATAGCTTTTCTATTTTGCTGCTGCAGCAATCAGGTTTATCAATGTAAAATCAGGCTCCTGGACACAGTTAGTCCTCTGTTCTTAAACTCAGTCTCTAGAGACTCAAAGTCCCCGTTACCTTTCTGATCTTTGGTACCAACATCAGCGTATAAGACAAGACCAATATATTTTGATTGTGTATTCTTCAGCATGACAATGTTGTGTTCTCTCCTGTGGTCAAAAATGGCACAAAGCAGTGCTATGTTGTGTGATGTGTTCATGCGCTGTCAAACCTGAGAAGGATCTCTAATTATAGACAGTAATTAGTATAAGGATTTTTATAAATCTTTTAAGTATATCTGTATACATGTGAAAAGAAGAATATCATGTTGATCAAGTATGCATCAATGTTTTAAAAGAAACATTTCTCAGTCTTCATGGTTCACCATGTTGTCTGATAGGAGTTTCAGGCACAACAACTCATTTGGGCTTGAGGTGAATTAATGTTCTCATCTTTTAAGGGGAAAAAAACGAACAAAAGCAAAACAGAACAAACTCCCAAACCCAGCCATTTCCAGCCAATTTCTGTCTTTTCTCAATCCCGGGTGAGCTAGAGACACTTGTTGACATTTGAAACTCCACCTCCTGATTAGCAGGCTCTGCTCCCCAGCCCATGTGAGAGCGTGAAGAGACATCTGTGGCAGGGCCAAATTCCTGGAGAATGGCTTGTTCTGGTGCAGAGCCAGCGTGCCGGGCTCCATGGGGGGCTGAGGTTTGCTGCAGATGAACAGAGCTCTGAACCTTTCTGCTTGGACTTGCAGGAGGTGACGCTACCACGGATATTAATCCCTGGCTTTATGATTACTGCTTGTTATAGGGAAACCAGTTCCATGTTCTCAACAGATGGCAAATGTTTTCGTCTTTTTTTTGCTAAGTAGGTTTTATCCTTAACAGTTTTTTATATTATTCCTACCAAATTTTCTTGGACGCAAATGCTGTGTTTTTATTTCGTTTTGGTTCTTACTTGGCTATAAAATTCATCTTAAATAATGTGGGTTATGCTTGTTTTAATTTTCCACTATCATTTTAACACTGGCAGCTTAAAGTATATTTATGATGCAATCCAGTGTTGGAAAATGAGCTGTAATATACATTATACTTAGTTTCCTGCAATGTAAAAATATCTTTGCAGTTATATTCTAAGCAATAACTGTCCTTAGGGGCTAAAAAAGCACATGCCGTTTACTTTGTTTCTTAAAGTTAGTCATCACAACTCAAATGTAAACTTAAAAAGCATTAAATGCTGAGATAAAATGTAAGGAGTATTTCGTGGTTTAAAACCATGAAAGATAATACAAAACATTTTATTGCAAAGGGAACTTTGTATTTTCTTTTGCAGAAATACACTCTAATAACTGGTGATCAAGCAGACTCTTGCGTTGGCCGCATATAAAGCTACAGTGGCAGAATACCAGATTAGATGCAGCGAACGGCACCATTCTGGCTGAGTAGCCAACCAAGGAGAAACTGCTGAATTCCTAATTTTCATCCAAGTGATTTGTTACTTTTCATGCTCTTTGCCCTATGACTTATCTCCAATCTATTGAGAACATAAATTTCACTGTTGTGGTTTATTTATTTATTTAAAGTATATTTTGGAAGTAGAGCGAAAACGGCAGAAAGATGAAACAGAACGGAGATTTCACTTACCTTCATGTTTTCAACCCATGTGTGAATTTCCAGGGCCGTTGGCAGAAATCAGCCAGCCAAACGCCCATGCAGCACTTACAGTGTTGGGCAGCCTCCTCTGACTTGTTTCCTGCATGATTCATGACTCTTTCCTTGGTATAAATAATTTGAGTTCTGCTTCTTGCTGAGAGAGTTTGAGTAACGTGTCTTCAGAATGGGTGCAATCCTTAAGTGGGGAAATACCAGCATTAAAAGCAATGGCCTTTTGGTTAGGACCAAAATACTTTATTCTTGGAAAGTTCTGCACAGATCAACTGTTACAAGAGTAAAATAGGATACACAGGCTGGCTAAAATATATTGGAAATAATACATAAAAAAAGGAAGGGAATACTCTTTCTCATGAAATGAGCCCAGCAAGTAGGATGGCATTGTTAGTGTGGTAGAAGGGATATTTCCCATTATTAAGTATATTCGTATGGCATGAAATGTCTGAGACTAAAAGCAATTTATATGTAACTTAAGGAATAATCGATATTGATTTGGAATGAAGAATGCTATAATCTTGTTTCTGAAAGATTCATACAATTTGCAATTGTATGAAAACTTGATTCTATTACACCTTCCCTGCAGCAACAGACCATAAAGATTGATTATACATTAAAAGCAATATTTGGGTGAAAAAATATGCTACACAGATTTTCAACTGTCTTTTCTCTAGCTGCTTTTGCTTTCTCCTTTCAGATGTGCAAGCATGAATGTTTCCAAAAGGGGCCACAAGCACGCTTAGACCCTGGTAGTGTAATAATACCTAAGACTTAGGTAGCATTATTACACCTTTGCAGCACTATACAAATGAATGAATTCATTCTCAAAACACCTTTGAAAGAAGAACTCTTTGAATATTGCATATGAAAAGGGATTAATGAACAATCATATTTGTAACTTATTTTTCATTTTTCAGGAATACTTGTGCAAACAAGTTCCTGCGTACAAGGTGGTTCATGAATAAGAAAAACATTTGTAAATACTCAAGGAAAATACACTGTATGCTCAAGCGTTTGCATCAGTAGAATTTGATCACTTTGAAACCTCTTTTGGAGGTTAGGGAACAAAAGCAAATTCTACTTCGAAAGGTTACCAACGTATAGTTCAAGGTATAAACGATATATACTCAAAGTAGTAATTCTGGCAAGTAGTATATATTGGCAGTTTTGGCTGGTATTTGGTAGTGTGTGGACATACACTTTTTTCTATTTGCTGTAGCCTGTGCTTCAGAATCTACAATTTTATTAACTGCACTAAAACCCCTCCCCCTTGACTCACAAATAATGGTGTTTTTTTCCTTGAAAAACTTACCTTCAGAGCATGAAAGAGAAATGTATAATGATTCATTTTTCATTTCTGCAGCCAACTAGAGGTAGAAGTTCTGGGGAAGGCGTACTTTGTGTCATGCTGTTTTGTGGGGTCTCATTCAGGAGCCTGATGATGGAACTGAACCGTCAGTGCTGCTTGCTGCGTCAGTGCTGAGTAAGCCACAGGAAGAAAAGGCAGCAGAGTAATATTACGAAAAGCTGCAGAATCTGCTAAGAGTAGCTTTTGTCCACCCAGTTTGCAGTTAATGGTGCTGGTTATTTCAAGAAGTTTTCTGGGTGTATAGAAAGGCACTGTTTGGGGCTTCTCCTACAAAAAAAGTCACTGCTTAGGGCTGTCTGTTTGATGAAACAAAGAGAAAGAATTCCTTTAATGTTCTACTAACTTTGAGAAAGCAGCACAGCGATACTCTAATTAGCAGACCACAATAGGGCTTTCATTTCTATCAGTTTCAGTGCACATACCTTCTTTTACTACCTCAGTGTATTTGTCTGACAAGGTTTTTGATTTATCTTTTTTGTTTTTTTCCAATCGCTTCCAAATTTTCCATACGGCTGGCACTTGGTAGGAGTTCCTGTGCAATAGGTGTGAGCAGACCTACTGTCTGAAATCCATCCAGCCTTCTCCAGTCCTTTATCAGTTATAGGAAAAGTCCACAGGGGCTTGTGTGTTAAGCAGTTCATTTGAACATGCGTAGTAGGGCTGTTGCTTCCTGTGCAGTGCTTGCGTACATATTTATTTTTGGGAAAACCTGCACAGAAATATGGCAGCTTTACTGCACAGTAATCCTCTGGCTGGAGCTGGGGTTTTGGTTATTTGTTGTTGTTGCTGAGATAGTGCAGGTTTCTGGGTAATTATTGGGATAAAACATGACATTAGCTATTGCCACGTAATGTGACAGCTGGTCTGGGTCATCTATACCAACAGTGGGTGGAAACAGAATTGGTGTGCAGGAGGCATTGCCCATGTGTTGAGGAGGATGAGGGTTATTTAATAACTGACGCAAAAAGAAGTGAAAGCCCAAAGTAAATGTGGAAGGCTTCCAATATCACCAAGATTGCAGGGAAGAAGAAATTTGTACAAAGCCTAAATTGAGAATGTACTTGCGATTTGTCCTTGTTCTCAATACTTCAAACCACATGTGTGCTTCCCCTGCTATTGCAGCATGTTGTCTATTAAAGAGCATTGGTATTTTTCCAAAGAAATCCTGCTGACCAGTTGCTGTAGATTGCGCTGTACAATTGCTTGAAGCCACAGTTCCAAACACTTGAAAACGTTTGGAGCCCTAAATGTAGTTAGAGACGGCAGTGGGCATCTCTTGCAGTGGGCAAGAGTTTTGCACAGAGGTTGCTAGACATCGGGGAAGCTCTTTATCAGCAGATGCTCTATCTTGCTAGTTCAGGACTCAGAAGCAGTGAGTTTTATTGTGGACTTGGAATCCAAACCAACTGCTACTGTGGTCATATTGTAGGTTATGATAGTAAAATATAGTTTGTCTATGATGTATAACCTTATTTTTTCCTAGTTTTCTGAACATTCCTGAATGTTTTTACTTCGTGGAGATGATGAATGGCATCCATGCTTAGGTGATTAAGAGGACGGGTTCAGAACCTGAGCTTCAGAGATCTATTAACCACACAGAAACAATGCTGCAAAGAGAGGAGTTATGTTGCCGTCATGGTAATTCCAAACAAATTTCAAGCTATGACCATAAAATAGTTCTCAAGGCAGGTTAGATGTGATTATTTTTTTTTTAAATGTGCTTCTCTGACATGAGGATAACTTCCTGATTTTCCTCTTTTAGAAGTCCAGATCTTTCGTTTTGCATTGCGTTAAATTCCTGAAGAGTTTCGTCTTTAAATTCAAATGATATATTGGCTTGGAAATAAATGCATGAATGTCAGAATAAATCAATGAAATAATATAAAGAATAATAGGAATGAATGAGGCAAACCACTATAAATGGGAAACAATGAAACCCTGATCATTCCAATTTGACATGCATAAATTCGCAGTGAGGCTGTATGTACATTAAGTTAACCATGCATGTAAGTGTTTGCAGGGTTGAGATCTGACTTAATACCTTGTCACGGAAGTGCATAATTAAATGCATATACAAATTAAAGCACATAAGAGAAAGTAGATTAAAATGTAATCGAGTAAACAAGACTTAAAAGTGTCCCCAAACTAATACTGTTGTGTAATTCTTAATTGAAAACTGTTAGGAACCTATTTTTGTATATGTAGTACCGTATCTAAGCAACATTCTTTATAAGGTATTGTAATCAGAGGAAATAAGATTCTCTTCTTCGAAAATGTAAAATGGCTAGATACATTTTCCTTTATTTTTCAACTCCCTGAAACAAGGTGACTGCGAACGGTTGCTTGCTATTATGGTGCAGATGGTTTTGAAGACACTAAGACAGGGGTCAAGAGACTGTAGTTCTTGCTCTGTTTGTGACTTTCCAGGTTACCTTCAGCAACTTCCTTCCATCTACTGTTATTTTTTTCCCTCCTCTTTTCCTCTGCTCTATATAGACACAGGTTTGGAGGGCATGGCTTCCTGTGGTTTGTTTGTATGGTATGTACTGTACGCTTGGATCTTGTCCTTAGAATAGTTCTTGCTGTACTGTAGTAGTATGAGAAATGGTGTTTAAAATGATTGTTGTACTAGAGTAAAGCTCAGCTTCATTCCTTCATCACCTTTACCAGTAAAAAGTGGTTTTGGCCTAGGATCTTATGGCATAACATTATCAGTCTTCCTCCTATGGTAGCAAAACCCTACTGAAATTGGGAAAACCTCAAGTCAAACCCAATACAGACACGTTGCTTAGAAAGACTTGGTCCTCATGTTTTAGTAAAAATAAGCACCATTCAGAGAGACCAGACCTGTAAAGATGGGGCTTGTTTCTAGTTTATATGCACATAAATTCCATGATAGTCAGGTCAGTGCAAAAACTCACCTTCGAACGACATCAGGAGAAAGAAAATAGATAGCACCATGCATAGCAGTAGCCACAATACCCTGAAATACCAGCTTGTGTTCTGCAAGCCTGCCAGCTTTTTCACATTTTTAGTCTTGCCACTCTCTTTTCTTTTTTTCTTTTTTTTTTTTTTTGTTGGAACAATAAGAAACCTATTAAAAGAGATGGCTGTTGTCATGCTGATCTGAGGTTTGAAAAATGTGAGTTGGCTTAAATGCAGTTGTGGGGACTCTGCTCTTGCAGAGCTGGGATGGTCTGGATTTTAATCATTCTCTTTCACCACCTCTGCGTGCCCTCCATTTCCTTCAAAAGTCTATACTGAGTGACCCAAAGCCAAAAGTGATATTGTAGCACCAGGCAGTGAAATCGCAGGGATATAAATTATATATCAGGCAAGCTCTAGCTATACTATAGAGAGGCCTGAACATGTACAGTAACATTGTCTAGCGAGTCACCTGTCTGTAGCGGTCAGCAAACTGCTGTCCCAGGGGTGACTGTAATAGACAGCCTTTGGATGAGTTTGTTTGGCAGCCCGCTGACCCCAGGCTCCAGTACTAATCTCTGATCAGTAACCATCTGCTCAATGCAACCCAAACGACTAAGCACTTTTCTAACTGTCAGGGATGACCTGGAGAAACTCATGGGGGAAATAAAACTATCAGCCACTGATTGGAATACTGATAGCCATCATTTAGTGTGGTGCTGCAGGAAACCAAATTATGCCTGCGTTCCCTGCCTTGCTGCTCAGCAATATTGTCAATTTGAAGTTAAATCTTCTTGATCAATCCGCGCTCAATTTTGCCACCTTTTGTTGTATTGAATTATGCTTCCTAATGGGAATAGCCTCCTGTAATCCAGTAGTATGCTCTGGTATCACTCTATAAGAAAGTGCGGTTACAGGATGTGGTGTTTTAAAAACAGTTTGTGTGTTTTCTTGCCTTACTTGGACTAGGCTCTCATCTGAGTTTCTATGCAAGTCTGGAGTTACTTCTTCAGAGTGAAGGGTATTGTGGTAGTTTCGCTGTTGTGCAAACATGCAAAGGAGCTGGGTCATTGGAAATCATTGTATTTGGAGGAGAGATTTACTTTTGACTTGTCCAGCTCTTTACTTTGCCGTGGAGGCAAAGCACAGAGGCTTTTATAGTTACTCATCTTCGAGCAGGAAACAGACTTTTTGGCTGTGGCATGCGTAAACCCATGGAAGCCAAACACCTAAAATACAAATCCTTTGTCAGTCAGCATCAGCTAGTGGACACAATTTCCTAAACATCTGTTCAGTTGTTACCATATTAAATCCGCAGTACCACAAATGTCTGCGTGTTAAAACAGAGATCTGTATTTTAGATGCCATAATTGAGTTTTAAATGTTATTTCATTATCTAGATCACAGGACACAGAGAGAAATAAAGTTGTTTGTGAAAACTCAGAGCCAAATACTGCAATACTGTTGGTGTTTGCTCTGGTAAAACTCTGGCTGGCTCCTGCTGGGGTTCAAAGTCAGCAACGCAGTATTTGGCCTCATGTGGGAAGGGTTGATGACAGTCTATTGACACCCGTAATGCAGTATCATGGTGATAGCAGCCAACGCAAAAATGATCATGCACTAACACATCATGGTTTTCTGTAGCTATGAGACCCTCTCTCTGATGCCCTGCGTGGTCTGGTCTGACACTGCTCTGCATTGTCTGCAGAAGTCAAGTAGCATATGCGACAGGTTAATAGGATAGTAAAGGGTTTAAAAAAAAAAAAGCAAGGTGACAAAGATTTTTATGCAGGAGCTTCTTTTGTTCAGTGTGCCATGTCTGGCAGTTTTTCTTCCCAGTGGGCAAAGGCTGGGCAGGAATAGACTTTAATATTGGTGATGTGAAAGATTCAAATACTGATGCGTGTTCCTAGGCCAAATGTGTTGCGATTGGTGGGCAAGTGCTCTGTAGTCTTTCCTAAATCAAAGCACTCCATTTCTTACAGATGAGTCCTGGATAGGACTGCATTTCTGACCATGTTCAATTTTTGGAAAATGCAAATGGATTTGTCATGCTAAAAAGGTCACAGGAAGGAATTGGAGCACTGGAAAAAAGGTTTAAAAAATAAATTATGTATAGATAAAGGAATTTCTTTTCTGTCATCTAATTCTAGGCATGGAACTTTGAAATGAAGTTAGCTCATGGATTTATAGGGATTGACTTACAACCATGCCATTTTACTGTGTCTTCTTATTTTCATTCTTTGTTGATGCAATGATTACTGATAGCATGTGAAATAGTTTCTCTTTCCTGCTAAAGAGTCTCCTTGCAACTTGTGCAATCGCTTGTACCTTGACATTTATTCCAAGGTGCACTTAATACCTGTTTATATATATATGGGCCCTCTTTAGCCTGAATAGTCCTATAAATACTGAAAAGGGCATGAACACCTCTTTCAAATGGACTGTCTCAGGAGAAAAGATGAAAGATGGACTGTGTTTTTTTGGATATTTTATGACCATTAAAAATTTACTGTAAACTGCCTGGAAAGTGAGGGAATGAATGGGAAGAGGGAGGTGCATTTGACAGAATCAAGATGATGAGGAGATGCAACGAGCAGAAGTGGGGGGAGTTCAGGCACTGAGCTCAAGACTAAAGGGAGTACGTGGTGGGATAAGCAACAACTAAACTGGAGCTGGCAAAGGTTTTCATGCAAAAGCCCTCAGTTTTTTCGGGTCTGGTGCTGTCTGGTGGCCCAAATCCATGATTCAGCTCCTGGGTGGGATTGACCAAGCAGCTCCCTTAGCAAGTCTCAGACAGCCTGAGCCGAGGCTGTGCTCAGATCTTGCCTGGGTCTGTGGCCAGGGGCGCTTGGATGCTGGTTGGCAGCGCTTCAGAAGGGCAGATGGAGCACAACTCTCATGCCTTTGTGTTTCCATCGCCGTTTGTAGCACACAGTCAGAGCATGGTGTACCTGGCTCCAGTTTTCCACGTGTGGAGGGGCAGTCCTCTCATTTCTCATTGGGGCTTCACCTGGAGGCATGACCTGGCTCTGTTCCAGCTCCAATGGGCTGGGAGTGATGGGCTTTCTCTGGTGTGCATCAGCCAAAGGCTCGTAGGAGGGCGATGCCAAGTCAGCACACTGGCTGCTGGAGTTGGAAGATGCTGACCCATATATTGTGTTGTAGCAGTGCCTTCCTTCCCTGCCCTCCTCCGAGGGCACCGCGCCTGGCTCGAGTGCCGTAGTGCTGGGACTTGATGCTGGGCAGTGAGTCTCTGCAGCCACAAACTGAGCAGCTGGAACGTAATCACTCCAGCTATCCTTAATTAAGCCTTAATTAATACCTCTATCTGCTAGCCAAGTTAGTGTTAGCCCAGTCCTACAGATGGTGAAACTGAGACACACGGAGGTTAAGTAACTTGCCCAAGGCTGTGCAGTGAATGGTGACAGATCTCGGATTAAAGCTTGTGAGTTCTTGGCTTGCAGTAGCTCCCGTGGTCTGCTGGACCGTGCTGCCTAGCCGACTGGTTTGGTCACGCATGCTGCTTGCATCAGAGCTCTCCCAGCCAGAAAATCTTGTCTCCCATCTCCAAGGGAAAATCTGTCGTCCTCTCAGCACAATCAAATCATTGAATGTTTTGGGTTTTTTTCATTTATTGATTTAGTTTTAACTGTTACTTCAGCTTCTCAGGTGATTCCCCCAATCCTCCCAGGATCACCTAGCTGATCACAAAGGGTACTTTATTATTTATGCACTACCTGGAAGGTCCATAGGTGTGGAATAGCTTTCATTGTTCACATGCTATTTGGAAGCCTTCTCTGCATCATGCCATTAATGTGAAATCACAGGCTAGCTGAGGAGCAGTTCTTTTTATATACCTTATGGTCAGTAAACAGGTGCTTTGCAAATGGTGGGTGGTGCATCGGTATCATCATAGGAGATACTGACACAAATACTGGTCTTACACAAGAAGCTGTTATTTTTCAGAGATACTTTGTGCTGCAAAGGTCACCACAGGCAGTTGCATTTTTCACCAGTGAAATTCCCGACTCGTTCTGGAGATGCATTCCTCCTCTGCCGTTCCAGGGGAGGCTCCATCAGCTGGTGCGTGATGCTTTCCCCAGCCCCATCATACCACATCTCTCCATAGCACAGTGAGACCCCAGAGTGTGGCAGACCGCTTCCATCCTCTGCTTTCCATAGAGACCCTGGTGCTTCCCCACAGCCAGCATCCACACCCCGTTTCACTACATAGCTGATGTGGATGACTGGGGAACCGGGACCCCTGCACCAGCTGCAGTGTGCAAAGGAAAGTCTAGGTGCAGCCTCTGCAACGCTGCTCCAGCAGTGTTTTCTGCAAGGTCTCAGCTAGCAAGGTACTGTAACTCTTAGCTAGATTAGGGTCTGCCTCATGCTTGTATCGCATGCCTTGGGCAGCGCTGTTTGAGGATGATAGGGTGCACCCCTCAAACACTGGAGTGAGAGGCACCGTTTCGCCTTCAGATTTCACGTTGTGAAGCAACTTGTTCATGTGACAATCTCCTAAGGATTAAAAGGGCTAAAAAAAAAATGTTTGGTTATGTGATTGTAATGCCATGGATGGATGACAAAGAGCAGAATGCAGCTCCTGGCTACCAGGCTTTCACTGCAAACTCTGCTTCAGATTGTTTAAATGTTTTTCTCTGTCATTCTGCATGTTGTGCATCCCCTCACTTCCAGCTTCCTACCACTACGACAATATGAAATGTCAAAAGAGAAAGATTATTCCTGCAGTATCTCTAGCCCAACTGGAAGCAGTAAGTGCCAGAAATGTTAGGCAAACGCCTGTTCTGACTAGACTGCCAGCTTCGTTTTACCGGCCCAAAAGGTTCAGGTAGGTTGAGTAAGCTTTGGATAAGAACCCATGCTTCTGGGCTCTTATCTGAACCGAACAGCCAAACTGTTTGAGATCTGCCCGGTGCTTCTTGAGACCAGATGTAAACCCATATTGTGCTTGCAGGGATGGGGGGAGAGCTGGCATGCTTGTTTATGCATACTTAACAGTTACGAGGATATTAATTACTATTATTTAGCAATATTCTACTATTAGAACGCAATTTAAAAAGAAGTATTTCTGATTACTTATTTTCATCTACTTCGTTCTCTCTTCACTTGATCAGGGCTGAGTAAATAATTCAAATATTTTCCTTTGACGAATTCTTTATTAAAGATTTGACCACAAAATCCTTAGAGTGGTTCCATATTTGAAATTATTTTAAAAGTCTTTGATGCATCATTCTGGGGTTTTGCTTTCTTTCTGGATTGCAATTACTGCCAAATTTTGTGGTACTGGATTTCTGTATTATCCCATGCTTTAGTTTCCTTTTCTGTATTTGACTGTTACACAATTACCCAGCACAGTATAAACTGAAATTTAGAATTGAATACACAGTTGGAAATTATTTACAAGCTCAAAATCTGTTGCCGTCTTATTCCTCAATGTTAGCTACAAAACCTGAATGCTTGAATGTTTGTAGAAAGTGGTAACAAAAGCTTTGTAAGTATCGTTGAGCTGAATCTGAATCTTGGCTTTCAAATTCAAGAAACCTTTTTCCCCCCACTTTCTATCTCACTCTAATTTCTATTGTAGTCCAGATTTACAGAGGCCTTGAGTTTATCTGTAAATCTGATTGCATTTACGCTACTGTAGTTTTCTGTGTTCACAATCCATAAATATATTCTTATGCCAACAATATATGGATACCCATCACTTTGCTGACAGGGAGCACGACAGCAGTTCAGAGCACAGAGGGGGAAGGAGAAGGGGAGAGCGAGGGATTATTCTGCCCTTCAGCAGGTGGAAGTGCAGCTCTGTTTCCTGCTTTCAATCCATGACGGCTCCTTTGCCGTGTAATCTCAGCGTGTAATAACACAGCCATGTCAAGGGAACCAATAATATTTTCTATCCCCAGAATAAATACATAAACAAATAAAAGTCCCTATCTAAGGGCTTGAGATAGGAGGAAATACAATATCGAAGAGAATTAAATTCAAACCTCAGGTATGCTTCAGGCATTTCAGGACAAAGAATCGCTTTGTTCTGGGTGGGACTTCAGGGAAGCAGAAGCCATCATTTGTTGTCGTCATCAACACTTGGATTGAAGTTTAGAGGGTCTGAAAATGTTTTCAGAAGGAAAGTGGTACCATTGCTGGTTTGGCAGAGCAATAAAAGGAATACTCAAATGTACTAATTAAAAGGTGTGAATGGCATTTTTATGGCTTTGTTCTCATGAAGACTTTCAGCAACAAATGCATCCTGTATTGTAAGCCTGCTTTGGTCTGAAATGATTCATTCTGATTTATATTCTTTAATTAAAGGCTTTTAACATTTAATTATATTGGGAAAATAGCATTGGTGCTTACGTCAGTTTATGGTACAGGAAATAATCTTATTTTTATTTTCTAGGCTGTGATCGCAAAACAGAACTTCAGAATCTCCTTGAGTGGGCAAACCTCCCAAAACATTAGGTGTGCAGAATTGTGCATGCACTTGCACAGCTTGCATAGCAACCCAATTATTGCACTTACCTGCTTTGCATGCATAATCACATTAATTACTTGGGCAAGCTAGCTATGCATTATGCATATTTTTACAATCACTGTGGTTGTACTGTACGCTTGTAAATATAACTGAGCTTTTTCTAACTGTAGTATATAATGTAATGAGAAAATTATCTGTGGAGTGGTAAAGTGGTAGCTTCTATATTGCCAGGAAGGATTTCCAGCATGCAGCAATTCTAGCTGTGAACATATCTGATTAAATTACATGAGTTTAGAATGAAAGTTGAATCAGTAAAAAGTGTTTTCATCTTCTTACTGAAGGCCAGAATTTTCAAGCTGGGTGTTCAGCATTCTGTACCAATTTTTTTCTTCTTCATCATAATCCCCCCAAATAATATAAATAAAAGACTACATAGAATTGATACATGCTTAAGAATTAAAAAAAAAAAAAATCCAACTTATGACTGTCAAATTGTACAGTACATATT
Organism: Pygoscelis adeliae; assembly: GCF_000699105.1. Taxonomy (NCBI): domain Eukaryota; kingdom Metazoa; phylum Chordata; class Aves; order Sphenisciformes; family Spheniscidae; genus Pygoscelis; species Pygoscelis adeliae. The sequence continues at coordinate 7,181,136 of NW_008825076.1, forward strand.
TAGCTTCCAGGAGATGGATGTATTCTGCAAGTCCACTTAGCTTTTTAACTTAAATTCTTGGAAACAAGCCTACCCTTCCAAAACTCTCAACACAAAACTATCTCACGGGTTGTCTCTATCTGCCTGCCAAAAACTGTTGAAGCAGTAAGGGGAAAAGATGAGGACTGCAAAGAATCCACACTTCTTCTGTCACTCAGAGATACCAGGGTGGCTATCTTTTCTCTTCCTGGCACTGTTATCTTCCTTACCTTTGGTGCTGTTGTTCCTTGCTGGTCTCCAGTTTTTGTCTTGATTAAGTACGCAATTTGAATATTGGTGCAAGACTTTTTCATTCATTAGATGATGTCACGATTTCCAGACACTGCATATGTTGCATTGCTAGGTAGCACTTAGCAATGTTTGGATCCCCATCTGTTACCTCAATTTGGCACATTGTGCCTGCACTTTAAACTCTAAAATGTTATGACACTGTTTCCTGCGTTTCTGGGTGCCAGGTGGATTGGAGCCATTCCTCGAAGGATGTGTGTGTGCAGTGTAAAGGAGTAAATAACTTGGAATGGGCACTTGTCCTTGCTGTGAAGGACTGAGGGTGTCATTGTTCAATATCCAGCACAACCCAAGCCAGCTACTTCCCAGAGTAATACTCCAGCTTCATGTTAATTATTTACTGAAAAGATGACAGCTATTTGGACATTGTTGGCTGTGGTTGTGTTTATTTTGGTAAACAGCACACGTCTCTTGTAGCTGAGGTACTTTCCCATTACTGCATCTTGGCACGCTGCAGAAGTACATGGTTGTATTAACTAGGTAAACTTCCCGCAATGTGTCTGCTTGTTTGATAATCCCCCCACAGTTGATTTGTTTTATATGTCTGTGCTCCATGTAAAGGTAGTGAGAACGACATCCCTCCTTGTCTTTGCATCCTTTCTGTCAGCTGATTACTTAGCTGGTAAAGCTTTGAAACAGTTCTCCTGTCTCTCAAGCCGTCTTTGCCATCTCCCTTTCTCTAGATGTCTTCCAAGTTTGTTAACTTACAAGCCATCTTTCTCCTTTTCTCTTTACCCTTTTTTCCCTGGTTTGGGTGGAGGGTTGGGCCAGATGACCTCCCGAGGTCCCTTCCAACCAAAATTATTTGATAGTGGTCTTTCGCTCGAGCTCTTCCTGCCTCTCTTCTCACTGCGAGTACCTAGTGGGCACCTTAGCAGCTTGTATGGAACTGTAAGCACTGGAGTGGTGAAGTCAAAAGGAAGCGTTTTAATTATTTTACACAAAAATGATGAAATCCCCTCAAAATAACTTCACTAACAATGACCTAAATACTCAGTTCTGTCTGTGTTTCTCCTAAAATTCATCAGCATTTAACTCCCCGTTGTGTTGGTATACTTGAGAATTGGGTTAAAAGAGCTTGAAACTGGAGGAAATAATAAACTGGTTTGTAGACAGTGCAAATATTTCAGTACTGACCCATTTCCAACACATTATTTTTAGTGTACGACATTTCGCATCACTTAGCATTGAGATTTGATGTGACAGTATTAATAAACCTAAAACAAGAAGAAGAAGAAAAAAAGCCATTTTTTCTGGGCAAGTACTGCTTAAAATCCTGTGTTCTGAAAGAGCCAAGGATAGGGACTGGGAGAGTGGCACCCTCAGGGACTGGTGTTTCCCATATGATACCTATAAAAAGATACATGTAACAAGATGGTACCTCTAACCAAACCTCTCAAAATCATTTTATAATTTAGCAGATGCCGCCTGAGGAGCCCAAGGGATTTAAGCACAAAGAACAGTGGAATAAAGCAGAAATCCCATTAATGGAAAGGGCAACGGGGCTGGAAAAATGGAGCATTGTTTTTGATAAGCTGTTAGGTTTGCCCTAGTCTCACGCATGTCTCCTGATGGCGGGGTGATGACTCTGACCTGAAGGGCCCCGCAATTATAAAACCAGGCCTATCTGCACCAAGCAGGGAGAAGCAGCGAGATATAAGAACAAGACATCTGCTATCGGGCAGCACGGCGTAATAGCGAATATAGTGTTACTGCGTGCGAATGCAGTGCCAGGTCCTGGTCCAAAGACGGGAGGTTTATATTTAGAAATTCAGCTCTCATGTTTGCTCCACTGCTGTGCTGGAATCTCGTAAAAGGCAGGTTCTGATGATGATTTTTTCACATAATTTTTCTGAATTTTCTTACTATTAAATATCTTCAGTGAATGAGCTGCTGAACAGGGCTGATTACGACCTAATAAAGCGCTTGGACTCCGTAGCTAAAAGTTCATAGAGGAAAGAAGAGGGGGAGGAAGAGCGCTTAGAGCTATGCTGTGTTATGCAGAACTCGTGTTAAAGAATGGCATCTGGCAAGGTATGCCTCTTGGTCTGTATACAACAGGCAAAGTTTATTTCATTTAGTTTGTTTTAGCAGTCTTTCAAGTATTTGCTCTCTCTTTTTTCCCAAAGGAACTAGAGTCTAAATGGTGTTTACTCCCTGCATTCCAGATCATGATTGAATTACAACATTGAAAAATTGAAATTATTGTCTTTTTCAGTGTTTGGCGTTTTGCATTTTTCCAGAGTTTGCACTGTGTAGATGTTCACTCTGCAGACAAAGTAACAGAGCCCAGAAAAAGTAACAGAGCCCAGAAACTTGACTCTAAAAGAATTCTGCTTTAAATAAGAGTGTGTAGTTTGTCATTGTTGCCCAATTAACCACAGCTTTCTTCCCAACAGTAGCTGTCACCAAGAACAGTGAATGAATGCTTTATTGAATTGAAAAACTCATGATTTGGGCAACAATTGAATTGTTTTCATCCTGTCCTGTTTTATCTAAGCGGTAATTACTTTCTTCATGTAACTTTGTGAGTAGGAAATGCTCTATGTTTCTAAAACGGATCTAAAAAGTGGGCACACACATGATGCTAAAAAAACCTGTTACAGTTTACCAGAAACAATCTTTTTCTAGATGGTTACAAAGGAGAAGGGACTTCAGTGCTGAGAAAATGTGTATTATTAGCTAGAGAAGAGACCAGTATATCCAGCGTTTTAGCGTCTTTTTAGTTTGACTGTGAAATACCAACTTGTTTTCGTAAATTCTGTTTGAACATTTTCCATGATCAGTTGTTCAAGTCAAAGAAATGTGTTAAGCATAGTCATCCAAAGCTAATTCCTGC
>NW_008825076.1:7184335-7211859 GCF_000699105.1 Pygoscelis adeliae
CCATTTATTCTTGACTGCGTGGTTGTTTTCTTTAACCTGGCCAGACGCGTGGTTTTTGCTATATGTGTGGAAGAGGGTTCAGACAAGAATGTCTGAAGAGATCTGAAGTTGGCCAAAAATGTGACCAGCTTGAAATATGACTTCCTTGTCCCTTAACTCATTCCTTTTGAGAAAAACAGTGCTACTCTCTGAATGATAAAACTGCACAGTCTGAAAAATATGTTAGAGGATGAGAGATTTTGGGGGTACCTGGCTGAGTATATAGTGGACAAAGTTTTGAAATTCAGCATCCATTGAAAATCTTTTTTTTTTTTTTTTTTTTTAAAACAAGGCCTCTGAAAATACAGCGCTAGTAAATACAAACCATTATGAGACTTTGTTAATGGCATTCTTTTCTGTGTAACTGCTTTTGACTTCCCGATGACCTGCAGTTTTTAAGTACAGCTTTTGTCTAGAGGCAATAGTGATACTAGAGCAGTTCAATTTCTGTCTTGTGTGTGTACTGTACATTTAGAAACCACTGAGCCAAATTTCACCCTACTGTAAATTCCTGAAAGTGAAATTGCACCATATGAGAAGAGTGAGTTTTAGATTGTGACTTAGTGAGATGAACAAATGCTGGTTTCTTGGCAGGAAGAGAATGAGATGCAAGGCTAGTATAGGCTCACCCTGTAGCAAGACATGATATGCAGCCATAGTCATCGCGTCCCAGAAGAAGCACTTGGAAGCACAGATGTGAAAGCTCTGCAATAGCTGGAAGTTTATATTCCCTGTTGCGTCCTGGATGAAGTGCTATCCATGTTGCTGGGATTGCCTCGTCTTCCTTTGCTACCTCCCTATCCCCATCTTTATGAAGCTCCGTAAAACTTGTCTCTTCAAGAAGCACCTGGGTAGAAACAGATTCACAATCCAAGTGTGCTTGTGTTTACATTTCCAAGGATGTGCATGACCTGCTTCTAAATGTATTGCAACCCATGGCTTATTCCAAGAGGTTTTTTTCTTGTGGATTGCTTTTCTGTAGCACATAGGCAAATAAATTGTCAAATGCCCAGAAGAATGCTGTGAGAGCAAGCGTGTGATTAGTTTTAGATAGAGCATTCATTAAAGCAAGTCAGTGAGTTCCTTAAGAACCGTGGGCCTGATCCTCAGGATCCTGAGTGGCTGTAGCATCCTGCCATATCTACCCTGCACTGGGAAGAGGAACTGTCTGCGAAAATGGTGTGTGAGCTTTCCTAAAGGTTGTGGGCAATGAAAAGCACCACTTAAAAGGAAAAGGGTTGTCTAAAGTGTTATAACATCTTAGGGACTGCAGGTGGTTTCAAGCCCTCTCTCCCTTACTTAGATCAGGTTAAATTCACTTTCTACCTTTAAATAAGTAGGAACTGAGTTTTAATTGTGGCTGCCTATGGGTCAGCTGCAGCTTGGGCTTGTGGTTGATTGGGTGCTCCAGAGCAAGCCAAAATGAACACAGGATAGTCAGCAGGAGTAAACTCAGGCCAATTAGTTCCCAGTGCTATCGGCAATGCCATGGGAAATCCATTTTTTTATCTGTAAGACTGCAGCTTGCATCAGCAGTCTCCATTCCTCACGAGCAGATCATTGACTTATAAATTCTTCTGATATCTTTGGGAAGTTTTTATCCTCTAGCCTATTGCATGTACTAAATTCGAGGGGACATATCACTAGCTGTAGCAGCGGCAAGGCTAATATCTTCTTTCGGAATATTGTGTTATATGTCAGCTGAAACAGCAAATGCATTTTTACAGTGTGTTTTGCTGTCACAGAATTGCATATAAGAAACAGAACATGCTCCCACTAGCAGCCTATGTTTCTCCTTCTGATTTAATGGGGTAAATGATCAAGGTTTCTAAAACTGGGCTGAAAATTGTGTTACATATTGCTACTCATTTAGAAAGCAGTAAAGCTTAGTAAATCAAGGCAATTGATTAAGCATCTATCCTAAATTATAACAGAGCAGATCTTCACGCGGTGTCACTGGTAATGTGTTTACGGGATTGAGTATGCATTGCTGTGTCCTTCAATTTAAATACGTACTGCTGCATAAGGAGTATGTATGGGACTCACTCCTGAAAATTGTCCTTACCAAATACGGGGCAAGAGTCCAGCTAGTTGCTGGAGTTGGTATAGGCCAGAACTGACTGTCGGACTTCTGGCACATCATCCCATGCAATTAATTGCATGTTTAGTGTCCTGTCTCTGCCGGGAAGTTGGCCCCATTCTGCAGCTGTTTTCCAGCAGTCAGTCATGCGAGGAGTATGAGGTAACCCATCACCACTATCACCACTTAGAGTGCCCATCTGAAGAACACAATGATTTCTGCAAAAGTTTCACTAGCCTGTGTGACCCTTCTGATCTTCGCACAAAATACTTTTCTTTATTTGATACTTGAAGTATCCTTGATCTCTTCAAAAATGCTTGCTTGCATTGTCTTTCTGAAAAAAAAAAGAAATCTAGAAAAGGGAGCAAGGAAATGCGAATTGATGGTTAACCTTGTAAAGCTTGAGAAATCTGTGGGATTTAATGGCACAGGAAAATTGGAGCCTCCTTGGTCTAGAGAAGTTTTAGAGCAAAGCAAATAATAGTGTGAAAACCATTTTAGCACATCACTGCGTCTCATAATAAATGCAGAGACCATGTGTATTGCATGCATGCATGCTACTATACACCAGCATTTGTGTGCCGTTATGCTTTTTTGAACTACTCTGCATAAATGGTTAATATGTAAATTAGCAATGAGAAGTGTATTTAATGTTAGGTCATAGAAGAAGGTGCTTAATAAATGTGTGTTTGATGTGTTTTCCAAGGAGGCCGAGACTTAGGGGCCAGCACACTGACATGACTTTGGGCAAGCATCTTGTAAAAGCTAGTCAAATGATAAGGAAATATCTGTTCCCTTTCCTCATCTGCATGTTCAAGTGCATAGGTTTTTATTTTTCTGACAGCTCCATCATTTATTATCTGTGCCATATTTTTTTTACTGTAAAATGGTGCTATTTCCCCATGATCAGCCAGTTGTTTTGTAAGGGCTGTCTTTCATCAAATACATGTACACTGTCAAACACAGTGGGCCTGATCCAGGTTGAGATATGATCATATTGCTGCTAACAATAAGATACACAGTAAGATTTATTCTTTTAATGAAAAGAAATAAATGCATCAACAGTTTAAGAGAAGCAAATGCACCTTCATGCATCATCAAGGGATATTCATATTCTAAATAGTCGATAGATGGGTATTTGAAGTAGGAAGTTATTTTATCCTTATTATCATTCACTGTCAATTGGAGCTAGATGACATTTCCTGAGAGTTGGATTAAAGCAAGGACAAGAAGAAAGAGGTTGAGGTTTTCTTTCTGAGTGTGTAGATTAGAGATGTTTGCATTCACAAATCCTTTAAACAAAGTGCTTATTGCTCTAACATTTTCAAGATGTTCTATAGCGTAATGATTTGCCTCAGGTTACACAAATTACGGTTTTAACGCGATGAAGCGATAGCAGTAAGTGCTAGTTATTCTGTATCCCTGGTGGGGTTTCACAGCCAGAGGATACCTGGCCTGTTTGTTGTCAGGGTGTTTGGTTTTGAATGAAAACAACTGTGAAGATTCGCCCCTTCCCCATTACGCTTTATCCCATCATGATGAATCTAGGACTTCAGATGATGGGGAAGGACCCTGGGAGTTAAATTCACGTAGACTGTATGTTTTAAGTATGCGACTGTTCTGTGACTAATTTATGCTTTAATACTTTGCTTTTATCACAAACGGTGCTGTGAAAACAGCGAGTAAGATGTTAACAAGAGACTCTGTCTTGTTTTCTGAATCTCCTGGTAATGTCTCAATACAGGCATTTTAATTTGGGTGGTTTTCCTTCATGATACAAATATGAGGCAGGGGAAGAAGGGCATAGTTTTGTCCACTGGCCATGAAAAAAGTTTTTCTCAGAAGAGAGTTGTGTGGGAGCGGCATGCATCTTAGGTCCTGCTTAAGTGCTGTTTTGGGTCAAGTAGTGTGTAGGCCTGTGTCAGCTCTCTAAGCACAGGTAGATATTTTATCTCAGTGCTTTTTAAAAATGGCTGTTTGACATTTGGCTCTGGAGATGATATGTTTTTGTTTACCCAGATATCTTGGATATATTCATGGCCAGGATGTCTTCCCTGGGGTGTCTGTGCTGCCGAATAACTGCAGATACAGGAACCTAATTGCTGTGTTTTCTCTGGCAAAACCCACACCTCGGATAACCCCTTTAACAGTGCTGGTGCTTGGAAATGAGTAGTCACATAATCCACATTCTCGGGTAACAAGATAAAATCAGAGGCAGAGGAGCTACTACGGGAAAGGGCAGGCAGGCGGTGTGTGATGAGAAACTAGAGGGCTTTTGGGAGCAAGATGGCCCTGTGATAAAGTCCCCTGGTGTCGCCTCTGCTGCTGCTCCGTTGCAGTGGGGCTTGGGGGTCAGCGGTGCAGATAACCTGGGGGCATATGGGAGAACATATGGTGTTTTTTGTGCCTCTTGCTTTCTTAGCTTTTTCATTAAGATTGAATAATACTTAGGTACTCCTGCTAGGCATTGTCACTGTTTTTTCTTAGCTAGATTTAAACAAATGTATAGTATGTAAAAGCTTGAAATCAGTGAAGCAATCTCCATGCAAGTGTAGCTTAGCTCTGCTTCCCCATCGTAATGTCTCTGAAACGGAAGCATAATGCTTATTTTCCATGCGCTCGTCTGCCTCCCTCGTAGGCAAACCCCTTGCGTTTGAGTTGTTCCAAGTCCAACAGTGCCAAAATGTATTTTTGTGAAATAAAATGGCTAATTAGATCACATAAACTTTCAGAATGTAAAAAATAAAACTGTAAAACAAGCAGCTGTGCACTTGAGGTTCATCCAACCCCTTCTGCACAAGTTGCATTTTGATCAGCATGAAGATGAGGAGTTCATGGCATTCACCCTTTCTGTGATCCAGCCTCAGCGACATTCTTGAGGAGCTGCCTTCTTTATCAGAATCGAGCATTTAACTTTGTTGGGCAGACGCCCAGTTGTAGGAGTTTTTCTGTAGCACCTTCTTGTAAACATCAATACAAATTCACCTCTCTGTACTATGCAGAATGATGTCCCTTTAAAAAATTTTATTGCAGTCATGTGTCTCTAAAGGAACATACCACGCAAAAGGAGAATTCGGAGCTTATTCTCCTTAACATGGGAAGGAAAAATGCTACCACCTTTCTTTGTGCAAGTTTCCTGTTGAGAACTGATTTGCGAGGAAGAAGAGAAACATCTTTCGTTGACTGAGGGAGTAAGGTGGATATTCCTTACTGCTGTCATCTGGCATATACTAAATAACTCTTTGCCTGACAAACAGTGAGTATTCATCATTATCCCTGCATTCCCACTAATGCTGAATACTGCCTTGACTTCCAAAAATGCCTGCGTGCTCCAAAGCCAAAGGGGCTGAAACCTGTGTGAGGGAGACTTCTCCATGCTGCCTATTGGCCTTGCAAGAACTATGGGCTACAGTCAGCGTTACACGCTCCGTTGGCCCAGACCATTGAGCCAGGAGGGATCTCTCATAAATAGGTGTGCTGGCAAGAGAGCTTATAGCTGAGCAGCTCCCAAATTCAACTGGCCCAGGATTAGACACAGTCGTGCAGCAGCGTAGTGCTTGGCTGTCCCTAACAAACAGCGGGAGAGGCTTTGCACAACCTCCCCACCTCAAATGCACAGAAAGTTTCTTAAAATGCAGTGAGGTCTCAGCATGCGCTACCTGAGCCCAGTATTTCTCTTTTCTTTCCTGATGTTTATGTCCTTTGCTGAAAAATTATTTCTGTTCTTGGAGTTTGCATCATCAATATTTGCATTTGTTTGTAAAACTATTAAAAAACAAATAGACGAGGAATTTTAACACACACAAGCAGTTATTGTACTGAGAGGGGAAAAAAATGTGAAAGATACAATTATTAGTGTCGGGATTTGACTTTGTTTTTTTAAACAACTTAGATTCTGAAATTATGAGTAAATGGCAGCAATAATTAGAGAGTTCTTAGATTCACAGTGCAATCACCGAGTCACTTGTGTAGTCTTCCTTACCATTTTGAATGGTTTTAGAAAGACAGAAAATTATGTGTTTATAGAGATACATGTATAATATTATGTATTTGTGTTTAATGTCTGCTAATCTCCATACTCCATAGAAAAAAACAAGTTTTTCTGAACTGTTTTCTTCTTTTGAGGCTGTGGATTTTTGCTTCTGACGTAGAATATCCCCCTGTGTTTTGCAGCTGTTATTTTTTACCATGTATTTATTTCTATTCATTGATGATGTGGTACTCTGAGACCTATGCATGTAAACTGCTCCCGAAAACACTCTGTGCTCAGAAGTTCTGTTGAAATCAATATGAGAATAAAGAACAAATACTTGCCAATTTGAGCTCTGGGTGCTTACAAATACAGCTGTAGTGTGGAAAAGATTATAAAAGCTCAAAAATTTCTGCTTTTATAGTTCTACAGAAATGTGCCATACTGTGGGGATAAAATCTATACCTCAGCATAACTGTCTCAGGTAGGTAATTAATATTATCATCATCATTTTACAGATGGCAAAAAAATGGCAGCAGAGGAGCTGTAGTTTCCCCAAGGCAAAAAGGCACATTCAGAGCCGATGCTGAAATTCAGGTTGGCTTCATCTCTGCTCCTCTTTGCTGAGTTCTCTGGAGCCGATGCCGAAGCAGATGCTGTACTTAATTTTCATGTTCTCTTTCACTTGAGTGAGGAGCACAGTTGCTTCTCAGCTTTCTACCTCGTTAGTGAGAAGTGAGAGATACTTCCACCGGGCATTTTAATCCGTTCAAAATCTGAACTGCCATTTTTCTTTTCCTTGACTTCACAAGCAACCTGTGTGTCCTGCTCTTCTAAAAGCGTTTTGGCTTGAAGTGCATGGAAATTTCAGACTTGGGGAAAAAAAAATGCAGTTTGACTTACTATCACAGATACTTTGGAGATGTGAAGTTTTCCCCAGAAATTACAATCTTTCCTGAACCTTTCATTTCAATTAAAACAAGAGGAATGTGCAGTGTTAGTGCAGCACTCATCATCCTGGCTGCCCCGCTGGCACAGGTATGGCCATGTGATGTGAGCGTCCCAGGGCTGTGGCAAGGTCTTTGCCATTCATGTCCCAGGAACATCTCTAGCAGTACTCCTTGGGAATAGTGGCATTGACGCTTCTGGCACTGCTGGTTGTTCTCTTGGTGTCTGCCCCAGCCCAGTGGAGCCTGCAGAACAGGTTCTGTGTGCTGATAGACACATGCTGTTGAAATAAATGTAGGGACTGGATAGTCTGATCGTAAAATAGAAAATTGCTGTCCCAGTAAGAGCACGGTCGTTCTCCATTCTTGATACCTGGAGGGGTGCTGCTCTTGGATCAGCAGGTAAGAAAAAACTAGAGGCAAATGTCAAACTCCTGTTGGAAAAATAAGGGCGAGAGACAGAAGTTGATTTTCCATAGATTTCACACTGAGACAGTCTCCAATAGAATGTATTTCTCAGTATGTTAGGACTAATAAGAGCATTTAGTTATGTATACAGAAGAGCTGAGAGTAGTTCACAAAGAAGAATAAACATTAAATTACCATAATTCTTCCTTCCTTCTTTCTTTACAATAAAATGCATAAAGGAGCTGTAAGAGCCCAGGAGAAAAGACCAAGAAAATTTTTAGCTCAAATGAGAGTAACGGATTTTTTCCCAAGCAAAGATTTCAGAGAAAATACTATTTAATATTTAGGCCTTGGAAAGCAAGCGCATTCCTTTGTCATGGTCAATTCAGCATACAAATAGTACTCAGGTTTTACTGTGAAAATGTCCACTCTAAGTCACGTTAGGGTTTTTGTTTTGGGGTACGGTGTTGTAGGGCCAGAGTTTAATTGGAGTTTTGCCTAAGGCAAGGGACTCTAATGATGGAATTTATCTTCAGCCTGAGAGCTGGTTGTATTTCATACAGTCAGTATTCAAACATTTATTTCAATCTTAGCCTTCATTTCTGTTATTGACCCAGTGAAAAGGAATCTGCAGGTACTGAGCACTTCTGCTTGTCCAGTGACATACTTGTTCATGTGTCCAGTTCATACGGATCAATAAAAAGACTTTCCTGGAAGTTAAAGACAGCAGGCTGGAACTTTAGGTTATATTCAGCAATAGAAGAGGGCAAGGAATAGAGATTATTGGTGATGGGTCAGAGAGTTCCCTAATGAGCACTTTGGTGGAAGGGATGCTTTGAAGCCGGAAATAGAGGAGTACAGTCCACGTGAACTTATGGAACCTGGTGCTGTTCAAGAGAACACAAACGGACAAATGAGCCTACTTTGAAAGGTAGCCAAGATTTTCTTTTCTCTTTTTGAATAATCCCTTGATGTGTTGGAGAAAAGGAAACAAGGGAATAACGTGTTTCAATTCAGTCAGTGTTGCGCAGGAAGAACAGGCTATGACCTGATTCAACTTAAAGAAATATGCACAAATATCCACCAGTTCCCTGATAAGCATTAGCCTAACCATTAGACAGTATTTTGAGTTGAGGGTGGGAGAATATATTGTATGAATGCAGGTTAAATAAGTAGCATACACTATCATTATTTTTGTTGTTTGTACGGCTCCTAGCACAATGAGTATATGAGTTGGCCTTATTAGTGGTATTGCAATAGAAATAATAAATCATGTTAATAAAAGAATTTTAAAGTAGAAGGAATGAAGAAGCAACAAACTTGCAGAATGCTAAATTATTCTTTTTTTGTATTATATTTTTAAATGCCCGATAAGCTGAAGGTATTTGAGTCTTTTAATCAAAAAGCATTGTCAAGACAACCAGGGTAATGTGTATCTTTGATGACTGCCTTTAATTGCGGGGGGGGGGCAAATCAAGAAATGCTCTCTCCTTCAGGAGTACAGACAATAGTACTAGCAGAATAGTTAAAAATATTCTAAATTGATTTTTTTCACTGTTTAAGAGACATTAGACAGGCTTCTTCAGCACTGTACAGGCTTCAAGAGAATGAGAATAACAGGAACTCATTTAAATTCCAAATGCATCCCTGTCTGTGTAACCAGCTTGTTGTTGTACTCTGCAGAATTGTTCGATGTGGATTAATATTGTTGACTAAATTTACAGAGTGCAGGGGGGGAAAGATTGAACTTTGCTGGGGTCTGGATTTTCTCTGTTTCTTGAAAGGAGGGCAATAGACGCAGATTATTTGTGCATAGAAGGAAAAATTTAAAAAAAAATCATTGACTATTTGCTAAGGGCAGAGAGAGGGCACAATTTGCTTTAAGTGATATCTCCACATTTAGCTACTGGAGGAGCAAGTGCTTGGGAAAAACCACATGGTGCTCAAAAGCTTTCTCTTCTTATTAAAAAAAAAATAAATCTGTACGTGCTCAGCAGTCAAGATGGAACATTAATTAATGCAATGCCGAAATCACTAGGAACAAAACTGAAATTAATCCCTTAAATATTCTATTTTTATTCCAGTACTTCAGCCTCTCTTCCCAACTTGCACGTATGTGTGTCTCTGTCTCCAGTGAAAGTGGAGCAAATGTATAAATGTTGGCAGCATGAAGACCTCCTCATAATCCTCTGTCTCTCTAGGGGACAGAGAGCAGTGAGCCTCAGTTTCTTTCCAAATGAGCTTCAGAAAGAGCTGTTTCACAGGGGCTCCAGTGCTCGTGGTTGAGTATTTGCCGATTGCAACAGCTACAGCTGGGCTTTGTGTATTAGTCGGGAAACTTCTTCAAACTTGGCTGGTCAAATGGCGCAGTGAGCCAGAATGGTGCAGCATTACCATCAAAGCGATGAACCCAGCTGATTCTAGAGTAAAGACTACAAAGTGTAGGTGGGACTTCAGGAACACTAGGCATATCTGCTAATTATTTTAATTTCTTATTGCTCACTGGAGCCGGATCAATTAAGAGGAGAAGGTGATAGTAATTACTGTCTGAGATGTAGACTATATAATTCCTTCTGGGTTGCAAGGAAGGAGGGGATAGTCAGTGAAACTGAAGGCACCCCGAAGGAAAAGCTTTTCTGCAGTGTCTAATTAGTCTGTGGAGCTCAATGACACACAGTATCGTTGGGAAGTTTCCAAAACCTATTTGGCCGGAGCAGTTGCGACAGGGAAGATTAGCAAACGGTTATAAGCAGGTGAATTGCTGAAGCCTGCTTTCCTGCTGGGGCATCTCTTGGAGTTGCCTTCTCCAGAGCCCACGCTCTGATGGCTGCGCTGCCTGTGGCTGAGCGTTCGTGGGGACTCTGTCCCAGGGGGATTGCTGGGAATATGGTAGGAGCTGAGCTCGCACTGCAACTTTCCTCGGTGGAGTTACTAATACAGTTTTTCCCCAGCTGCCTGGTTTTTCTGGAACTTGTTGGAAAACAAAGTTCTCGAGATCTCTGTCTTTCTGGCAAATTCAGCTGAAGTGGGCTAAAAGCTTCTGAAGGGCAGTGAGTAAGGGTGGCACATAGACGGAGAGGTTCTTAAATATTGTTTCCTTGAGAAATTAAGCTAAAGCACCAAATAGTCATACCTCCAGGGAAAGACATAATGTCCTGGTCTGGTAAATCTGCGAATTTTACTTAGTGGTTATGAGGACAGTTGCTAGATTATTCCATGACTGCCAACAACTGACTGTTTTGAACTTTGATCCAAATTAGATGTTTTGAAAGAATGTCACAGACATGATAACAAGGATGATGACTGTAGTGCCCTGATCCTGTATGACAATTTCTGTTGCTCCTTATTAATAAATATTCATGGTAAATCGAAAAGTAAAATGGGTAAGAGAGCAAGAGGGAGAAGACATGAGGCAATGATGTTTACACAAGCCATAAAAACAGTGCCTGGATGTACACTCTCCACTGGAAAAGCCTTCCAGAAAATAAAAATCCCCAAATACAATTTTTAGCCCTCAACTTGTTTTATTTACTTTTTGGAGTGCAAGGTTCTTCCCACCTTTTCATTTCTCCAGTTGCAATATTACTTTTGTGACTGTTAACTCCAGCTCTCATGTTTTGTCATCTGCTGGTAGTAGCGAGAAGTAATTTGTTTTAAAAAGAAAAGAAAAGTGATGTAAATGTGTCATCTCTAGGGTTGTCTCAGAGCTGATCTGTAGTGTGGAAACCATGAGAACTTGAGAATCGCTTTGAGTTTTGGTGCTTTCCATGTCAAATCTGATTCTTTCTCATTCTTTCCTCAACTTCATTGTTCCCACAACGTTTTCTCCTCCTGTAGTGGAGCGCAGGCTTTGCCTGTCAGTTCCACAGCCACTTCCAGTTTGCTGCAGATGTGGTTCTGGTTACAGAAGTGTCTGGGAACGCTCTGGGGCTACGCAATGTTTCTTCTAGCACTCTTGCTCTAAGGGCCATTCCAACACCATAAGTTATCTTTTGACTTGCTGGTGGACCAGATCTCCATGAATGTGAATCAAGTCTCTATAGATCAGAGGCCAAGGTTGTCCCTGTTTTTTTTTGTGGGTCACACAGTCATTCCTCAATGATTGTGGCAGTACTTCTTCCTAAGCTTGCTATTCAGCAACCTTTTTTCCTGCACTTTCTTCTTTCTATTTCATAGTTGCTTCCAACAAAAAACTTTCTCTGTCATCTTTCTTGCCAAAACGAAATTCTGTCTTGATGCTATTTACATGTGTGGTGCCATGAAGTTCAGCCTCTACACTGTCTTGGAAGGGAAGGAGACCAGGCTAATGGTCATTTAATGAGCTTTTCCCAGCACATGCTAATATGCCTAGAAACAACGTGGCACAAACACAGTTTTAATGAATGAAGAATGTGGAACAGGTTTTATTATAATTTTCAATTTGCTTTTGAGTTGAGCAAGCTGCATGAATATCCAAAGACATTTCTCTCTATTTGTCAACAGATGAATGCCCTCTGAATTGTTAGGGGCAACATTTTGTGAGCAGAGAGATGTTCGCCCCAGGCATCTTGGCTAAATTGCAATTTGGGTAATTCTGTTTCACCTGCCTAAATTCCCCCTGTAGTTTCTGTTGGATGCAGAGCTCTTCTCTGCTTCTGCCCTGCACTGCTGTGCAGTTGTACTACCCACTATTAAACAGCTGCTGCCCATAAGTAGCTGAAACATTTTGGGATCCTTTGGGATGAATAGCACTCTATAAATATAAAATGATACCATTATCATGTTTGAAGTAAGATTTAATATAAACAAACGATTGTTTCAGTAGATGGTGCTCAGCTGAGTTATAGCAGCTCAGGGGCTCTGGGGAAGCAGTGGAGTACCAGCAATCCTTCCCACATATCACTGTATGTATGAGTTTTTTCAAAGAAGGGAGCAAGGAGAGAAAGCATTTTCCCCCTTATAGCCGATGAAGAGAATGATGCCTCCGAGGCACTGGAAGCGAGTGAGCCAGCTGCTGCTACCAAAAGCAGAGCCCACAGACTTAGGCAGTCTCAGGCTAGTACAAATCCACCTCTTCCCCGTCATCAGGAGGTAAGTTGGTAAGGGGTAGATATTTTTTCTGCCTCTGGAGAGAGGTTCATTACTACCTTCTCTGTTTTCAAAGGGGTAGAAAAATACATCCATGAGAGAGCGTATCTGGTTAACAGTTTCTGTCTACCAAGTTACCTAGTGCATTTTTCAGGTTGTGGTGTAACTAGCAGGAAGGAACCATTCCCCTGGATGCTCTTGTAGGTCAGTTTTCATAGCTGCTATTGAGTTACCGCCCAGCACTGTCGCAGTAATGACCTGGCGGTTAGCTTCCAGACACCAGCTTCTCTTATTTCTTGAAATATGTCTTCCCACAAAAGTTCAGAATGTCACTCACTTTACACTAATGAGGGGAAATTGTGTTGTAATCTATGGACAGGGATTTGCTTCATGTATCCAGCCAGTCATGCTGGACAACACCCAAGCTTTGCAAACTAAACATACTTTTCAATAAATATCCGTTTTGCTCACAGCATACTTGGTTTAATACAGTAGGTGCCATTAAAAATGTGCTATTTAGTGACAGAATCATTAATATTTTTAATGATATTTTTGATAATTCTCCATTCCAAGCATTAGTAAGGATGCAAATTCCATCAGTAATGGCAAAGGGAAAGTTATTAAGGCACTGAGCTGCACATCAAAAAAACAGGTTGTTTCTAGGTGTTACAGGGAAAAGAGAAAGTGCTAAATATATAGCCAGGACAGTGGAGATGGAGGTAGCTGTTTTGCAGTGGCACAGCCACATGTGCCCTCTGCCCCAGAGATGTGAACTGCTGGAGTCAAACCTCCTTCCACCTGTCTGTGGAAGAGATGCAGCATGGTCCTGGAGTTCCCGGCTATAACTGTGACTGTGGACTCATTACTCAAAGGATTTGAGAGAATCCCTTGCAAGAATGTAGCCTATGCAACTTCACTAAAATATTTTTATTGAATAAATGCAGTATTTAAAAGATTACCATCTGTGCTTCTGATGGAAACCTCTACTTCAAACAGCTCCTTTTTTGTTGCTTACAGGAACACCAGGAGAATCGCTAGATTTACCATCTCATTATCACCTTCGTGGGGATGCTTCTTTTCTATTAGTGTTTTCATGTTGCCTGACTGAAAAATGAGAAATAAGTATATAGAGACCTCTGAACAAAAGAAACCATGAGATGGATTCTCAGCTCAAGTCTAATATTTAACTGTGATTGTAATCAGTGGAACTGTGTTGATTGACATCACCAGCGAATCTGGGCAGGACTCTGGGTGGCTGCTGTGGCTTATCATCGACTC
The DNA here is from genome assembly GCF_000699105.1 of Pygoscelis adeliae. Taxonomy (NCBI): domain Eukaryota; kingdom Metazoa; phylum Chordata; class Aves; order Sphenisciformes; family Spheniscidae; genus Pygoscelis; species Pygoscelis adeliae. The sequence continues at coordinate 7,198,125 of NW_008825076.1, forward strand.
TCTGACAAGCTTCTGTTTCTGAATGTCTGATTTTTAGCATTAAGCGCTCTGCAAGGTGCGCACTGCTTCCTGATGTGTCATCTTCTGAATCACTAAGAAACCTCTCTAATAATACTGAGTTATCTCATCATCTGACAGAAGTAAGTTCAGAGTAAAACATTAAAGATTTAGTGTCATAAAGCACACCTTTCTTAATGAAGCTCTGGTCATGCAGTCCATGGCCCATTCACCATTTATCAGAGGGGAGTGCTTAAATTCCTTAGTGTCGGTCTCCAAATGAGGTGACTAAGTCAGAAGCCTGTTCTCCCCAGGTGTCCTGCATAGTCGGTGCAGAGAGAGATGCTCCTTCTGTGGATGATTCACCAACTTCCAGGTGAGCCTGTCTTTCTCCTTTATAGAGGAGCACAGACAGATGTCTACAGCGGATGGAAATGCTCCCGGGAGTGCATAACGGTATTTCCATCTGTGGCTTCTTGCCTCGTCTCTATCACCGGCGTGGCTTCTGCTGGTGCTGATGCTTTTAAGAATCCTGAATGCTTTATGTACCCGCGTTCGTACATTGTGGTTCGTCACTGGGAGGTCGTAGTCTTGTTCATCTAACTATTTTCTACTGATAATTACTACTAGTATTTTATGCTTACTGTTTTATGCTACCACATAGGGATAGAGTCCTACGGTGCGAAGTACAGTGCAAACCATAATAAGAAAATGGTGCCTACATGAAAAATTTACAAATGTAGTATGGGGTACGATCCATCATTGTAATAGTCAGGAGGAGTAGGTGACCTTATGGTGATAATTAAATATGATGGGCAGGATGCAGCCTCCAACACCTGATTCTGAAACAAGAGCAAACGTTTACACCCATACTAAGTGTGCATGGACAGCAGCAAGCACTGAAGCAGTATTTACCATTTCAGGTGAAATGGGACTGTAGTTGTCAGTTTAATGTCTCAAGGAAGTAAAAAACTTTGCTGTGAAAAATGAAAGAGAAAGGTTGTTTAGAGTTTGGTTTTAAGAATTAGCTGATTTTTTTTTGATCAATCAGTAGTTAAAGAAGGGTGTGTATATCAGATTTATCTGCAAAGGAAGGCTCAAAGTATTCTTCTACACGGTATATTGTTACACAGAAAAATAGAACTTGGTAAATGTAGTGAATTAGCAAATGCAAAGGTGAAATTGGTGAGGTATCTTCAAAAACGTAATAAAAAATAAAGAATGCTTATTAGCCTGTTTGTCATAGATTTACATAAAACGTAAGTCTGGCTGCAGTTCACCACCTTACCCTAACAACTCATTTAATTCCTGCATCAGGAAGTACAATTTATTTATAAACTAGGAACAGGTTGGTAGGGCGTTCCTTAATCTTGCTTTGGAAGTGTTGGTGGTAAATTTACTAAGTGTCTTGAATCGAGTCAACATTTTATAGGAGTTACAATTGTCATTTTTGTAGTGAATAAAGAACTAGGAGAATGAGGGAAAAAATACCAGTTAATTAGTTGTTGAAATCACCGGAAATGTTTTGCAGGCTCAAGGCAGTGCCGTGATTTACAAAAGCTTACAGCTGTAAATATATTGATGTATGTATGTTTGTGTATATATATCTGTAGATATGTTCCTCATTCAAATAATGCTGCCTTCTCCTCCTCTTTCCATCAGATCAAAGCATCATAAAATACATCCAAGATTTGTCCTCACGCAACGTTAGTCCCATTACTTACTTGAGATGGGGCTGTGATTCTCCACCATTGCTCTGTTAGGTTGGCAGTACCTCACCAGTCCTCCCAGCTTTATTTTCCTCCTATGTTACAGAGCTCATTTTCTCTACACTCAGATGCACCCTGTGCTATAGGAGATACCAGGCATGTGACAGTCGCCAAGTCTTTCATCTTCAGTGTGATACGAATAAAATGGAGGGAGAAATAGGAAAGCTTTTCAGACAGAAAAAGCAGCCGCTGACTCATTGTCTTCTCAGGGCATGAGCGGGGTCTTCCTGAGAATTTCTGTGGATTTCAGGAAATCCAGCGCTGCCTTTAATCTGGCTGATTACAGTTACCGAGGCAAGCCTTTTAACTCCACTTTCCTGCAAACAGGACTTTTCTTGGCCTTTCACTACAGTGTTTCTTTCAGCAATGTCTTTCCATTACCTGCTATCAGAGCAGCCTGTTTTAAAGAGCTGGAAACTGCATCCTCAAGTTAAAAGGGAATTTCAGATTATTTTACTGGTACTAAAATTTGGCAGAGTTTCATTGGCCAGGATAACAAGAGGAATCGATCTGTGTAGTCAATAGGTCGTCTGCCCGTTTCTCCCTGTTCGACGATGAAGCCGTCGCAAAGTGGTTCTGGTGAGCTTCAGTGTACCATCATGCTCCCAGGCCTGTGTGATAGAGCATATAAAACAAATACGTTGAGACAGAAATACTGTACTGACCTCAGCATGATGCGTCGGTATGCTAGAGGTCCCGTTTCAGTGCTCCTCAGAGCTTTTTGCTCTAATACAGCTTTTCAACAAAGAGATCCCCATTATTTTTTCTCTCCTCACAAGGCTATCAGTTGACCTCCAACTTGCCGCTAAGACGGCTGCTGTTTCTCTCAAGGGACTCAACCTACCTTGACCGTTCTGTCTGGAGTAATTCTTCATGCAGTCTCTTCCCCAAACCCCATTTGCTTTGAATTGTCCCCCTTAGCTCCGAACTGTGGTGTTCATCATTTGATCCAGCGGCATCAGGGCAAGCGTTTTAGGCGAGGAATGTGTTGGTGAATATCATGTATAGCTGCCTAAAGATGCTTAAATGGATGTTTGCCTTTTGGCTGCCTCGGGTTTTGTATGATAGCTCAGGAGGCTAAGAAATGTTCATAAGTTGATATTGGGAAATTGTGAAACCGGGAATGTTGGGAGGAACCTGCCGTGAGATGGTGGATAGAAAACATGCCTGTAAGATTCTGCTCAACAAAACCAGCCTGTTTTCTGTGATTCTGTCCTTAACAAGAAGTAGAACACTGGAAACATGTATTCTGATTTGTCATTGCTAAACAGCTTACTCTGATGGTTAAATGTAAGAAATAGGTATGCCGTGTGCAATAGTAGTCTGCATAATTAGTTATGGTACCTATGGCTATGAGCATAATTTCAAGAGGAATAGAAGTAAGCAGCATATAACAGTTTGAGAAAGGAATCAAGATAAATGTTTTATCCAGTGGTTTATATTGACAAGGGGTTGGGCTTTGCTCTGCCCTCGCAGGGCTGGAGCGGTGAGTGCGTGGCAGCAGGAGTTCAAACCTTGCCCTTGGTATACCTGGAAAGTGGAGACACAGGTCAGGGCTGTTTGCCTGTCTTACCTGGTTTATTAATTTGTCATCTCAAAGAACCGCTGTGGTATGGCAGTTGTCCAAGTTACAAGCTAATATGTGGAATTACTTCGAAACCAATGGGAATATTGCAGTTAGTTTAAGTAGGAGAAGCAATTTGCCCGTTGTAGGATTAAATATAGAAGCAGTGCAGTATTTTCATATTATTTTATTTATTGACTAATTCTTAAAAAGCCCACTTTAAGTTTTAATGGTCATTTTAGAGCTATTAAGTCATCAAGTAGTTAATGGTTTAAAGACTTTTAAAAACTGTTCAAAGGTTTTTAGACTAAATAATTATAGTATATCAGTTAACGTGTTGCCTTGCTTTAAAAATGTAGTGTTTCCAATGCACGTTTGACATGCTTGGGGCTACTCCAAGTCTTGATACTTAGAAGGAACTAACTGCAATATTAGGCTTTAATATTTTATGATGAGAGTCAAGCTGTTTACGAGGTATGTAGGAAAAGTGGATTATATTTTGTCACAATGCAGGTTTTCACTCAAGGTTGGGTACACGACTATAACGGGACAGGTTTAGCTCCTCCCCAACAAAAGAAACATAATGCGAATGTCAAAAATTAAAGAACATATTGCCTATGTTGAATAAAATGCATTGAAAACTATTCCCAGGAGAAGAGGCGGATTTTCAGTTCTGATGCAGCAAAATGCTACTTTCTGTCCTGCTCCGCTTGTCCGCGTTCCTGGTAACGTGTGTGAACCTGGAGTGGGGTGAAGGCTGCTGCTCAGGAGTAGACTGAATTAATGCACCAGCAAGAAGCTCTTTGATGGCTGGAAAATCCTTGCAGCTGGTGGTTTGGATATCACGGCCATTTTGTGCAGTTTGATGTGGCAAAATGACTGCAACTGGCCTATAGAGTATGTTTATTACAGTGGTTGGAACAGTCCAACGAGGCTGTGATTTGTCCAGTGTTATTGCATTAAGAGGGCTAGATACACAATTTAAGCTGGATCCCAGAAAGGTCAATTCAGTTTATCAAATGCATGTTTTTAAGTCATTTCTGTATGTTTTCTTCAGGCTACCCTAGAACCTTACATTCATTTCTTCCCAAACAAATTAATCCTTTTAATATTTATCTATAGATAGTAATTATGCATAGTTCTCTTTTTACCTCACTATTGCAGATCATTTGGTTTTCCTGTAATAGTTTCTTAGGCTCAGATAATTTTTTAGTTGGATGTTAATATCTTCATGACATAGAAGAATGACGGCTTCATTCCCCCCCCCCCCTTTCTGATAAAGGATGACCATTTAAAACTGATCAGCCTTAGTGACTGGAGAACTGTTATTATACAGGGTGTGAATTACAGCAAAAGGACTGTAAAATGCAGTAGAATTTCAGACTTCGATAATAAAGATTCATCTCAGATCTTCTGAGATTATAAAGGTGTTAAATGACTTTCTTTCTGTGTCTTTCTAATATTTCAGATTTCATAGTAACATCACTGTCGAGATCTATTTGACATTCTATAACACTTTCTCAAACAACAGCCTGTCTCTTCTCCTGACAGAGAGCATGCTTTGAATGAAAGTTCATTAGTCTATTGAAACATCTCAGTTAATTGCTAAGCTAGTACCCAGAATTGTCAAGTTCATATTTCCATCTGTGCCACAAGCATAGCAATAAAGAATTCTTTTGGACAGGTTAATTTGCCTAAAATACCATGTAGTCAATCAGAGTAACAAAGTTGTTGATGGGAGCATCTGTCAAACTGGAGCTTTCATCAGAGCTGTCCCTCTTTGCTAGACGAACATCTCTGGCTTCCACGAGTTGGCAGAAATACAGCAAACAATAACAGCAGCTGCACTAGAATAATGTTATTCCGATGCTAAACACCAAACAGCTGGGTTGCATTGGTAAGAATGGTTTATAGTTTAGCTTCTTATGAAAATAAAATTCAGTCATTCAGATATAGCATTGTTTTAATATTTAATTTAGATTGTTTATATTATTTGCATTTTGTTAATTTTACATTTCATATAATTTGCTTGAAAATAGCACTTTCTTTGAAATTGTGTATGTACATGTGCGTGCATAAAGATTCCTAATACGTGGTGCTTTTCTTTAAAAAAAAAAACAAAACAAATTTAATGTCTGCATTAAAAGCAAATTAAATATATAAACTGAAATTATTTAAATGAGTTAGGAACTTGCATTGAGATTTCCAAGGCATGCACTACATGGCCCACAGTGTGCCATTAATTTTCTGACAATCAGAAAGATCATTTAACAATTAGGTTCCAATCTTCTACTGCATTTCTCTCATCATTGGTAGTGCATACAGTGACTGCATCTAGTATTTGTTATATGAAACACATCAATGTTAATGGAGAGAAAAATACAATAACTTCATTTTCCTACAAATAACATTTTTCATGCTCTAGGAAACGAGCTCAAAACTCGAGTAATTCCGGTTAAGTCAGTGGATTTAGCCTAGATTTACTGTAGTGTGAAAGAGGGTAAAATTTGACCAGTAACATCCAGAGCCGCAGAACTTAAAAAGGGTTGAGATGTGATGAGCGTTACAGTGTCCAAAAATAGGTTTTCATCTGTATCTTTGCACAAGTTCTAAGAAGAATAGAACTTCCTTAAAACGTTCCTTGAAAATGTCTCTTTTTACTGTTGATGGCTATAAATACACGTGTACCTGTGTGAACTGCATAACTGCTGAATAGAAGATAGTCTTGTATATGAGTCCTTGTTTATGGGCGTGCCTGCATTCTGTCACAAAATTTAGGATCTCTGAAAATTGAATTATGACTGTAAAGTGGTAAAATTCCTAAATTAAGTACTGGTGATTTGACTTTATGTGTGATACGCCACCGTCATATGTGCAGTAAAAGTTTTAAGTGGAATTGGATCTTCTCTGTCTTTCGGTGGGGGGCACTGATTCATGCCATGCTAGTGTAGGTACTTGTTAATTTTTAGTAAGTACGTGGCATATAGCTGATAAAATTTATAACCTGTCTTAAAAGCACATGTGCATTTGGGATACGTGTAAACGAGGACAGGGTAGGAATCAGTTAAACAGGAATGAAATGTTGCCTTCATTTAAGGCAGAAGAAGCTTAACTTAAATAGGACTAAGATTTCACCCAATGTATAACTATATTGTTATATGATATAACCACTTTGGAAGGACGCAAGAGACTGTAAAGTCTTTGTTGCAGAGTGGTACAGTGCCAGCACACTAAGGCTGAATTGCAGTAATGGTAAATATGTGGAGCATGTGAGTAGAGGCGAGAGAGTTTGAAGAGGGAAGACCACCCTCTTTTTGGGTTGGTTTGGGTTTTTTTTTTCCTGAAAATAGAAGGTAGATTTCCCATTGCTCTCCTGCTCCTCCTCCTCCTCTTCCCCACCAAGCCGAGGAAGCAGCACTTTCCCACAGCTGCACAGCCGACTTGCCGAGCGCCCTACCCCATGTCCGTCTATTCTAGCTGCGCGATGGGATGACAGCCAGCTGGCGTGCAGGTTGGAGAGCGCTGTTTGATGGAGAAGGGTTTTGTCACGCCGTACCAGATAACGAATACTGAAACTTTCCATAGGATTATATAACTTTTGAGGAAGCTTTTATGAGTGAAAGTCTTGAATGGTTTTTTTTATCGTTGAAAAGCTGCAGGGCATTTCTGCACATACCTACACAGGTAGCACCAGTAGCTGGATATCCACCAGCCATGTGAGATACCAGCAGGGAAGGGCCGTGAGTCCGTATGTCCCATCCTTCACAAGTGAGCATGGGCTATTAGACATTTGGAAGCACAATGCATTTTTTTAATGAAAGTCTGTGAAATGTCTGAGGTTCACCCCAAGACAGGACCAGAAAAAGAAAGAAAAAAAATCATAATCCTCTGCAAGGGGGAGAGTTTCTTGACCATTTGTAGCTTTGTGATACAGTGTGAGGCTTGACCTTGCAAATTAACGATACTTAACAAACAGAGAGAGATGTTGCAGGCTGTTTATTTGCAAAGCACTTTAAGATCTTCTTCTGAAAGATGGTGGAAGTGTACCCAGCGTTAATACTATTTTGGCCCTTCCTTGAAAAAGCATCATTCCTCCTTATGAATACATTTACTTTTCCATCATGGCTGGGTTCCCTGGCAACTTCTTCAGTGAAGTCAAACATATGTGTGTCAGAGAGTCTGCTGAAGGGGAAAATGTTACAAAGCTCTTCGGTGGGATACGGAGTCCCTTGTCACTGCCTCATCCTGATGTTTGGCAGTGGATGGAAGGAAAGAGAGGACAAGGTGGGTAAAGATAAATTGTGGAACATTTGATTCCATCACCCATCCATGCTGTCCTGCTTCTCTCCAGGCCTCGTAGAGGAGGAGGGAGAGCAGTTGGCACAGGGAAGAGTTGAGCAATGAGAAAACTCCATCAATTTTGGAAGAACATAAGCCTATCAGCTACTCTGTATTCTGTCAGGCTGTGGGGGATAACTTAGCTTGTCTTATTAATGTCATATCAACATGTCTTATTAATAATGATAGAATCACTCGATACCGTCCAAAAAGAATATAATAAGATCAGCTATGGTAAGAGGTCAGGGCACGGAGAATTTTTTTCTGAATACAGACATCCATACAAATGTCTAGAGAGGTTTCTCTCTCCTTTTTTTAGAGTTTGTGTTCTTTGCAAAGTCAAGAGAGGTTTGCAGAAAGCCTCTACTATTTTCAATGTCCTGAAATTGTGACTTTTGCCCTCAGAATTGACCTGAGTATCTCCAAATCCACAGATGTTTTCAGGCAGGTAGTCAATGCGGTATAGTTCTGAAAGTTTACCCTTGTTTGCCCCAATTACCATATCTTGTCACTGGAATCAGTCTTGTCCTGAGAGCAATTTCCTTATTGAAAATCCTGCCAATAAAACCTATGGCTTCATTTACTAGCAAATGGGTTGTGGGTTTTTTTTTCAAATTTACAGCTTCAAAGTAGAGCTTTGTAGGTGTGTTGGGTTTCTGCAAAGCTTTGCATATGTGACTGCAGTGCCAGGCTGGAAATATGGGTGCTGGAAATCTGGATGCTAGGTATCAGGACCTGCCCCAACTAAAAAGTAAGTAATGTTGAAGTCAAACTGTGGCCACAGAAGACCTCATCCCAACAGTGTTTTCTCCTTATTCTAGCACCCATCTTCATAAATCCACTGAGTTGGAAGTGGTTACTTCCAATTACTGTGTGAAAGAGGGTGGCTCCAGATCATACCATTTTTTTTCTTGTTTAGATTATTTGAACTTTTTGTTTTAAATGAAGGATGAATTGGAGGCAGTTACGAAATTTTCTATGAGGCTTGTATAAATTGAGTTCAGTTATGATTACTCGTTTTATTTAAAAGTGGAATAGTTGACCAGCTGTTAGTGGCCAGCTTTTGAAGAGAGGTCTTGATTCTGTGTTAACTTCACATTCCTGGAGGACAATTTCTCATGAAACCAACATAATGTGTTGCTAATGATTACTTTATTGAGTCCATCGGCTCCCTGGGAACCGTTAAGCTAGAAGACCATCTGCTGCTATTAGTCCATGTATGCCATTCCTGTGGTTTGACCTGTGGGTGATGTGCAGGGAGTTTGGCCAGCGTGTGCAAAGCAATCGTCAAAAGCTGGAGGTTTGGGCAGGTGTGGGCTTGCACTTTTTGTCCTAGTAAACTCTCAGCCACGACTGCTGAAGCAATACTGAAGATCATCAAGTCAGACCAGTTCTGAATTTGCGAGGAATCCAGAAACAGCCATTTATGGAGGCTTAGTGGGATTGTTAAGTCTATGATCAGAGCCAGGAACTAGAGAAAGCCTAAGAGAAAACAATTTCCCAGACCACAGGAATAAGAGGAGATATATTAGAAATTGCTAGAGTATCCTCTTTGAACCAACCGTGCTGTCTTAATTAGGTCCTTTTAGCAGATGAACTGCAGCATGGAGTCTGGACTTGCAAAGCCCTGGGTGGCTTACAGGACACGCAGAGGTTAATGCAGTCTGAGGCTCTGAGGGACTGGTAGGCCACCAAGTGACTTTCTATAGATCACAAGCTGTAGGATTTTACCCAGTGACTCTGTTGCTCCTCTAACTTCTATGCAGTTAAAATGCTCTTTCCAGACAGGCAGCTAGTCATGATTTGAAAGCAGTGAGATGTGGAACGTGTCCCTCCTTTTGACCCTTTGTTCCATCTCGTAAGTGCCTTTGCTGTAAAGAAGGTCACACCCTACAGCTTATTTTCTGCCTTCAGTCTGTGGCCATTAATTCTTACTATTTCTTTGTTGGGTGGAGTTCCTTTGTGTCTGTATTTTCGCCTTTTGGTTGTACAGAAACCTTGAAATGTGATTGTTGCAAGTCCAAAGATCTTGACAAATACATGCCAGAAAGCTTGCCTGCTTTTATTCTGCGTATCAGTTGGTCTAATAAAACACATTACCTCTTCCTATAAACTGTGATAACCTAACCTAAAAACCATTAGGGCTATGACAACATGCCACCGTGTTGAATTCTTATGTTGCATTTCATATCTGCATTAACATTTCGGGGAGGCATATGTTTTTGCTTTATTTATTTCTGTCTGTGAGCTCATGCACTTTGTGGCACTATAGATTATGTCATATGAGAATGACAGTTTTATTTGCTTTTATTGTCCACTATGGAAGCATTGCAGGTTTGATTCTAAGTTAATCTTTATTGTGTTTTTAAATTTGTTCTTATTCCTTGACATAACCTGCTATCTCTCAGACTTAGCTTTGCTGGCTACAATCAATTTATTATTCATAAATTCTCTGTTTTGACAGCAGTAGACTGGATTCAATTACTGCCAAAAGGCCCAGTCATACCAGGCTGCGGTGTTAGAAAATGAATTGTTCGGTGACGCGATCTGTCTTAGTGAACATTAAGTGATGCTTTGATAATTATATAGACATACATATGCAGGAAAAAAAAAAGCTTTGGGAACATTTTTTCTTACCCCCTGTGGAAAGCAGTAGTGAACAGCGGAGGAAGATAAATTGACAGATTGTTATTAGCTGAGGCATCGTGTAAAGTCAGCTAAGGCCTACTGCTACAGCTCCGCTGCGTGTGCCGCTGGAGGGTGGACTGCAGCAGAAGACTGAAGACTGCAGCAGTACATGGAGCAGCAGACAAAATTAACACCATCATTTAGTTTTATTTGTTACAGTTTTAAGTGAGCTGGAAGATAAAAATGTTTAAAATAAGCCCTCAGAGAGAGACTGTGCCAGAGAATCCCAGAATCTTCATATTTCCAAATGACAGAACTGTACCTCTTCTATTATTTTCATGGAGAAAAAGGAAGAAGGGAAGACCAGTCCAGGTTATCATTCAGGCTGACAGGTGAGAGGATTGCCTGTAGGAGTTTTGAAGGCTGCACAGGGTGTCTGTCAGAAGACAGCAAGTTTTGCTGACAGCATCAGATTTACACACTTGCATGGGCGCGCACACATCCTGCTCAGTGAGACAGTGAATAAATGCTGGTTTCCTTCCTCAGACTACATTCCCCTTCCAGGATAAAAACTCTTACTGAAATAAGACCCTGCAGACACTGTGGGTAAAAAAAGCTGTTTTGCCCTAAGGCCTTCCTTGAGTCTTCTTGTGAGAATTAATTTTTGTCGTTACTGCTTTCCCTAATCGGAGTTGCCTGTGAGTTTAAAACAGATACAGGAGGAGGACAGAAGAAATGTCCATACTAATTTGTCACGTGGTCAGACTTTTTTCTAGCGTGAGTGGAGAAATTTGGCATGTGTTATCTTTTTTCCATAGGAAAATACATGGGTTCAGATGCTGCAATCTGTCCCATAGTGGTGACGAGGGATTTTCGGGAGAAGCCAAGTCCCCGTTTCCAGCAGCGAAGCAGAGTTGCAGGAGTTTTAGAAGGACCTTTCTGCAAATGATGGGATCCATTGTGGGAGAGGCTCGCTGGAAATGCGGTCGTTTCTGAATGTCTAAAAATGTGCCAGAAATTGGAACTCCAGGGAGCGGAATTCTTTTGAAGGTCAAGTCCTAAGTCTTTCAGATAACAATTTCATGGAACACCTTGAGGAGGAAAACTGACTTTTCATTACTGAGTCAGCTGATTCACCTCACCAGCTTACAGCAGACGGCTCAGAAACGGATAATAATTATGCTCAGCTCTTCTAATAGTATTTTTCATGAGTAGATACTGAGGCAATGAGGCATTTCAGGAAGTCAATATCATTGCAGTTATGTTACACTCAGAGAAACTGAGGCAGAAAGGTGTGTGCAAGGTCATTCAGTAACCCACTGGTAGAGCTGTAGATATAGGCCAACCCTGCACTCTGTGAGCTCTTTTAGCTGTTCGCTCCTTGTAATCATGAGAGAGATTCTTTTAAAAAGCATTTTATCTTTCATGAATGCCAGCAAAACCAAAACAAGAGAGTCCAATAGCAACTCTCCTCTTCTGTACTGTCTCTCACATGCATTTCTTTTCATTTCTGTTTCACTATTTTGTTTTTCTTCAGCAGTGATTAAGGAAAACATTAAAAAAATGAGGAAAATGTGAAGGAGAAAAAATGAAACCCCCCTGCATGAGAAAGGGAATTGTAATGCCAGAATTGGAGGAAAAAATACTGATGCTGAAGCTAATAAATGTATTAATATTGTCAGGATAGGAATCCAAAGGGGAGTTTTGTTTGGTTTTAATGCCCATTCTCAGAACAGTAGCTAACCTATTTAATTCAGAATAGGACATTGCAGTATATCTGTGAGCTTGTCCATGATTACTATATTCCACAACTTTCTGAACCTCCTGTAGCAGTTGCTGGTATAGGCACAATATTGGATTTCATGCCACCACATATACTTACTTCTGTATTTACTTCTGCTTGCTCATGTGGACATGCGCAAGCACGATCACGTTAACGTCATCTTTATTTTCTCTGTATTTTTTTAATGAAAGCAGTCATTTTTGCCTTTTTTACCTGTTCAGCTGTTGAAGCTGCATCTTCCTCACTGCGTGCTATCAGCCCCTCTCTGTGACTTTCCTCTGGCACCTCCATTGATGGTATCATAGCTGCTTGCAACATCAGTGGGGTGTTTTGCAAGGAGCAAGAAGCTGTATAGCACACAGGCTTCTAGCATGACCATGTATTTTGTGAGTAGCATTTTAGTTTGGCTTTTATGACTACTTGGATCAGTTTTTCTGATACCGTCTGTTACCTGTGCTACAGCTTGCCAAATTATTAAATGACTGATCAGTTGTTTTTATTCAGTAATGTATTCTGCCCATTAAAATATTATTCAGGGGGAAAAAAAACAAAACAAACCCTAGTCAATTAATATAAATTGCCAGCTCTTCTTAGAATCATGTCATAAAATTCTGCTATAACTATCTTACCTAGGGGCAAAAAGCAGATGTTTTCTGTGCAAATGTTTCTTATAATGGAAAAGGAAATGGTGGAAGGTAGTGAAGGAGAAAAGCAGAAACAAATCACCCTGCTGTATATTTCCTATATTAACTACCATTCTGTGAGATAGCAGTGGGTGTTTAAAAACCCATCGTTTCTTCTTGTTACTGATTAATCTTAGTCTCTAATACAGCAGGAGTTGCATTAATTGCCACTCTTCTTACTTTTTTCCCCATTCCTATGGTAGCTTGACTCCAATATAAATAGGATGTTTCAGCATTTCATTTTTTGGTTACCAGGTCTAATAGATATTTCAAATTCTCCATGCATAGTTTGGCATCTGTCTGCATCCCTTCCTTTTAAACTGATTATCCTTTACTTCAAACGATGAGTTCTCCAACTAATAAAATGGTTCCTGGAGAAGCTAAAACAGAATGCAAGTGGAAATGAAAACTTTGCCAAAGTAGCAGAAAATATTTTCTTCCTTGAGTCACGCCATCATTGGTAAAACTCTAGAAAAGTAAAGGCCAGACATTCATCTGGGGCTGTGGGTGGAGAGATTGGGTCTGCATGCATGGCTAGACAAAATGGCATTCACAGTGGACCAAAGTGGGCTGAAATATGCTAAATAATCATGCTGAGACAATGAGACATGGGCAATAGGTCTTGTTTCCCCAGAAAATGCTCTGAAAAGATACAAGCAGACTAGCAGTTGCTCCTTTTCCTTGCTTTTCTTCCCCTCTCCATCAGAATGAAATCTTCCACTGGAAAGGAGGAAAATCTAATTTTTTTTTTTTTTAAATAAATAAATAAAGGCAGGGGTTTATTAACTATTTCTTAAAATAGTGGACATATATAAACTACCTTTGAACTCATGGGAGAACCCAGCCTACACTGAGCTCCAGATGGCTCTGACCAGACTCTTACTCCTGGTAGGTGGTTAAAAGCAACACGGTGGCTTGAGGATTCTGCTGTGACGACAGTGTGCAGCTACATGTGTGTATTTAGGAGCAGGAA